>NW_006922035.1:1248185-1252211 GCF_000298275.1 Orycteropus afer afer | reverse complement strand
AAAAAAAAAAAAAAAAAAAATTAACTGCCATTAAGTTGATCCCAATTTATAGTAACCCTCACTGGGTTTCCAAGGCTGTAAGTTTTTATGGAAGCAGATTGCCTCATCATTCTCCCATGGAGCAGCTAGTGGGTTTGAAGCACCGATGTTTTGGTTAGCAGCCAAATGCCTTCACCACCACACCACTGGAGCTCCTTGTGGAGAAGAAATGGAAGAAGCAAGTCAAACTCTCCGTGAAGGAATAGCAACTCCTGAGCCAGGGGACGTGCTGAGGGCTAGCACCCAGTTCAAACAGGCTGGAGGGAGCATGTCTCCTAGGCTGTCAGGATGACTCGAAACCTCCACTAACCCTTTCATATGGCGGCAGTTTAAAAGGCATTTGGAGAGAGCATTTAGCATGGGGATGCTTCCCTGCCTTCCCTTCGTCTTACTGAATGACTTCCCGTAAGTGTGGCTGGTGAACTTTGAACTAGGGAAGCTGGGGTCAGTAGGCATTGGTAGTGGCAACCATCAGAGAGCAAATGGGAGAATCAATATAGTTAGGAGAACTCAAAACACCACTGGCCTATGAAGAAGATAGAAATTGACCCCTTTCATTTAACGTTCAAAGAAGTGACGTTGTCCAAGGCTGGTGTAAACAATTCCATAGTGTGGGAAGACTCTAACTCTACATGACATTCCTGCCAGTGGCTTCTACCTCAAAGCCCAAGATGGCTGCAGAAGTCCCAGCCATCATGTCCAGTCTCACAAGCAGAGAGAAGGAAAGAAGAGCCCACCTACTCATTTAAGGCCATTTGCTAGAAGCTGCTCATTTCACATTGGTTTATATCCTATGTGATGGAACTAGCTACGCCTAGCTTCAGAGGATTCTGGGTAATGTAGTCTTCCCCTCCCCCCGGAGAAACTACACATTTTTTCTTGAGTTCTGTCTCAAATGTAGCTGACACTGAGCTGGAATATTTCAGAGCCCTTTAGCGTAAAATGAAGTACCTTGGGAGGTAAGTGGTTAGTAATTACGGCCATTACTCTGTCAGGCCAGCAAACAGCTTTTATCTCCCGTCAGTACTCCAAATTAGAACACTTACTAAGTACTCTCTTGATGACAGTGAACAGAACAAACGTGGTCGGGTTGTCCTTCCATCCTCGGCTTCTGAGGGCAAATTAAAAGCGCCCCGGAAGCTGGTTAGACAGAGCCTTCGGCGCCGAGACCCACAGAGAGGGGCCAGTCGGGACTGAGGGCAGGCCCGCTCCCCCGGCAGCCTAGGTCTCGCCTGTCCTCACCGATGCCCAGCCCACAGATGGGTCAGGGAAGACCATGGACCCCAGAATTCGCAGACTCATGGATGGACTGATTGACTTGATGTGATGGGTCCTTGCTTTAATGGACTGCTCTTGACCCTTGATTTCTTCCCCTTTTTGGGCTAATTACATATCCTTCCCAATTTGTAGCAACTCTGTTGAGATAATCGAAACACAGAACTCCTGTCGTCCTGTTGCCATTAGAGTAAGCATTAATTTAATGAAATAAGTTTTTTTGTTTTTTTTTTAAACTCAGAATGAACAGCCACGGGTAGTTTCCAAGTTAATAAAAATGCAAGTTTATACAAATTAGGCAGGAAACATTGGGTCCTAGAGACATGAGATAGTGATTCCAGATAGAGGGACCGCAGGGAAACCCAGTGCCCTTCCGTTGTGGACACTGCCATTACTGGGGTCCCCACACTGCTAACACTGCCTCGTTCCCAAACTTCCAAAGCCTGTAGCCCTCCCCAAGCTTCGCTGGGTGGGGCAGACGTTCCTTCATTCAGCTACTAACCAAGAGGCCGGAGGCTCCAAGGCCACCCTGCGGGGTCTTGGTAGGCCTGGCCGTCCAGCCCCGAAAATCAGCCACCACAAACCCGGTGAAGCACAGATCTCTGCTGACAATGTGGGACGACCAGGGCCCAGGATCGACTCAGTGACACCGGTCACCGGTTATCTCAGGACAGGAGCCTGAGAAGACAGGCCTGGTAATCTCCTGGCAAATCAGCCGTTGAAATCCCCGCAGGTCTGACCAGCACACGGGGGCTCGCCCCGAGTCAGAACCTTGCTGACAGGGGCCAGTGTCCGGTGCCGTCAGGCTGCACTCCCAGACAGCACTCGCTTTTCTCGAGGACAAAACGAAACAGAGACAGCGGCTAACTGTTGTTCTAAGAAGGCCCTCAAAGGTCCCATGCAGTTACTTCCTCCCTCCGCTGCCAGCCGCCTGCACCATGTGCATACCTGCGACCATGCGCCTTTCACGTGCACTGCAGCCACACAAGGGAGCTCTGGTAGCATAGTGGCTAAGACATTTGCCTGCTAACCAGACGGCTGGCGGTTCAAACCCACCAGCCACTCCTCGGAAGAAAGGTTGGGCAATCCTACTTCCGTAGTGATACTGCCTGGGAAGCCCAAGGAGGGGTCGCTATGAGTCGGGTTTGACTCGACGGCACATAACAACAACAACAACAACAGCAGCCACACAAAGCAGCGGTTAGGAAGCAGCCCCTGGCAACCTCGATCCCGGGCCCGTGGCACCCTGGGTGGCAATCTGAACATGAGGCCCCAGGACGCTCAGGCCTAGCAGTTGCTGGAACAGGAGGAAGGCTTGGTGACTGCTCCTTGTTCCAGGCTCCTGCCCCCTGATCAGAGGGTGGCCGCTTCCAAGAAACTCAGCCAGACTACCAGGATGTCCCTCTGAAATGTGGGTGTCTGGGAGCAGGGCGGGGTCTGCAACAAAGACCTGCTCCCTGCAACCTTTGTGCCCCAAGGCAGCAGACCTCAGAGCTGGGATCCCCAACTCCCCTCCGCCCATGCTGTTTCCTTTCACCCCTCCCCCTTGTCAGAAGTCATCAGAGACATGGGGGAGACCTTGGACTTCCAGCTTGCACCACAGAGAACGGGCATCTCACAGCACCAGGGGATTGTTTTGCACTCAGCCTGGAGACACAAGTGGGAATGAAATCAGGGAACGCCCTCACTTTTTGGAACTTCCTGGGCCCCTTGATAAGGGAGCAAAGGCAAGATTAACCCCAGAGCCAGACAGCCCTGGGGCCCCCGGCTAACACACCAGCCCTCCCAGAAAGGCTTTCAAGCTCTGTAACTTGATCCCCGCTGGCTCTAAGAGCTGGGAGCTCCTCCAGTGCCTGGCCAGGTTCCCCGAATGCAGACCACATGCTAGCAGCGGGGGGTGGGGGACGGATAACCTCGGGTCCTTTGAACCAGGGGACCCCCCTCGACACATACCATCACTCAAATCAGGCCCAGAAACTAAGCGGAGGCTCCCGGAAACACTTTGGAATTTCCCTGCCAGATGTGAGAATCCGTGCAACCCCAGAGGGCCCTCGGAGGCACAGAGAAGAGCCCTAAATGCTGGAGCGAAAACGCCCTCAAGGACCTCCCCGGAATCATTTAAGCCCCTGCAGCATTGCTACAAAATGGGGGATTAGCCAAAGCCCTCTGTGCTGGGCCCTTCTCAGACAGCCTCTGGCCCGACATCACGCACAGCAGCTCAGGCAACAGTTATTAAACCTGAGACCTCGGATGGCTTCCATCTTCGCAGCAGAAAAAAAGGAAAAAGTGTGTGTCTTGAGAAGGGAGCCGGGGAAGAGGAGCCCAGTGTATCCAGCTGGAGGATCAGAAGGCTCCATCCAGCAGGCGCGGCCCACGGCTGAGGAAGCGGGGAGACGGGGTACTGGGAGGTCTGCTCCAAGAATGTGCCCCAGCGAGTCCTCGCAGAGAGCTCTGGTGGTGCAACGGTTAAAGCATTTGGCTGCTGACCAAAAACGCAGGTGGTGGTTCGAACCCAGAAAGGCGAAGCAGTCTACTTCGTAAAGATTTACAGCCTTGGAAACCCTACCAGGCAATTTTACTCTACCCTGCAGTTGCTGTTGTTGTTGTTGTTGTTATGTGCCGTTGAGTCGGCCCCGACTCATAGCGACCCCTCCTTGGGTTTCCGAGGCAGTATCACTACGGAAGTAGGATTGCCCAACCTTCCTTCCGAGG
>NW_006922035.1:1246056-1247700 GCF_000298275.1 Orycteropus afer afer | reverse complement strand
CATATACTCGTTTTCAGGACTGCTGTAACATAGACTCTCACAGTTCCGGGGCCCAGAAGTCTGAAATCAACCTGTCAGCGGTGCCACGCCCCCTCCGAAGGCCCCTGGGAAAGCCCTCGTCCCTTCCTGGTCCAGGAGGTTGCCCGCTACCCTTGGCTTGTAGACACATCAGTCAGTCTCCGCCTCCACCTTCACAAGGCTGGCTTCCCTGTGCGTCTGTGTCTGTATGTCCACGTTCCCCTCTTCTTATAAAGATATAAGTCATATTCAACTGAGAGCCTATCCTAATCCAGTATGACCTCATCCTAACCCCATTCCACCTGCAAAGACCCTATGTGCACACAAAGTCACATCACAGGGGACGTTTTTGGAAAAAAACAACAGTGGCGGGTCCCACTGCACTCCCCGCTGCACTCAGCAAACTCCTATCTTGTCAAGAGGCAACCTGCTTTCCTACCCACAGTCTCTTTGAGACCACTCATAACTCCGTGCCTTACAAGTCCCCAGGTGAACTCTGTGGCCACAGTGGCCTTCAGGAGATCCAGGGCTATAACCTCACTTTCCTGTCAAAGACGACTTTATCTCTCACTTTCTTCTCCACACTTTTACCCAGAGGCAGTGCCAGAACTCAGAAGGTCTCTCTCAACTGGAGAGGCAGCAGCGAAACCACTTCCACCACCTGGAAGCCAGCCAGCTTCAGTGGCAGGCAACATGACAAGAAGTCGCTGAGTTCCCAGAAGTCTGTCGTAACGATCATTGGACTTGTCTTATTTAAGAAACACCGAGGGAAAAAAAGGCAGTCGTTTTCTTTTTTAAAGTTAATTTTTCAACAGTTCCAAGTAGCTCGGTCAAATGACCTTCAAGCACAAAGTTTATTAAAATGGGCTGATTTGGGCCGGCAAAGTCAAGACGCCCTTGAGGCCACCTCAAGACGGCGTAGGAAGTAACCCACGTCAACGAGAACGAGGCGGGAAAATGGACATTTCTGCTCCCACGTCCCAGCTGTGCGTGGCCATGTTATACACGGAGAGGGCACTCCGCTCCGTCTGCAGGCTGTAACTGCAGCACCATGTTCCATGGGATCACGGGATAACAATGAAATTTCAACAATGCACCGAACTAGCCCCACATAAAGCACACTCTGACTCTTCTGTTCCAGCACTCGGGTAGGTCCGTCATACGTGCAGACATCCTGTCTGTCCAGAATCCCTGACTGGCAGAATGGTTAAGCACTCGGCTTCTAAACCACCAGGCCGGTGGTTCAAACCCCCCGTGGAGGTGCCAGGAGACAGGCCTGAGAACCTGCCTCCAACAGGCCAGAGCCTTGGCAGCCCTGTGGCTTGCAGTTCCGCTCTGACACACACGGGCCCCATGACTTGCAGCAGCCTCAGTGGCGCCTGCTTTGGCTTCTTTGGAAAGTCTACTCTGAACAGGAGCGGCCTGGTTGCCCAGTGAGTGGTTAAGTGCTCGGCAGTTAACCAAAAGGGTGAAGATTTAAACCCACTAGCTGCTCTGCTGGAGAAAGATGTGGTCCTGTAAAGATGACAGCCTTGGAAACCCTGTGGGCAGTTCCACTCTGTCCTCTAGGGGCGCTGTGGGTCAGAATGGACTCCAGGGCAGTGGGTGTGGTTTGGGCTTTGCTTC
>NW_006922035.1:1229261-1245632 GCF_000298275.1 Orycteropus afer afer | reverse complement strand
AACTGAAGAGGTAAGGTTCTCTCCGTGGAATGAATGCTTAACTGGCGTCCAAAGACTCTGGACAGGAGGCTTGGGGACAGGCAGCTGTGATCTCCTGGTATGCAGCTGAAGCTATGCACAAACCCCACTCAGGACCCTGGGCCCTTCCTGAGAGCCTCCGACGGCTGTCTTCAGAGCGATCACTGGTCCTTTGTGAGCTCCCCCAGGCAGCAGGTGAAAACCAAAGGCAAACGGGCCGCCTGGAAGCAGCACCCTGAGACCCCATCTCCTTCTTTGTAAATGGTGATTGGGGGGGAAGTTCACAGAGCAAACTGGATTTCCATCCAGCCGCTCACACACGTTTTGTTTCGTGACACTGTTGTCCCCACCAGCATTCTTCCCACTGCCTCCCTGTGGCCACCATTCCTTCCTCCTGTTATTGCCCACCCCTCCCGCCTTCCGAGCTTTCTCCCTGAGCCAGTGCTGCCCTCTGTGTCTCACATGGTCGATTGGCCCAAGGAGTGGTCCCTCCCTGCTGTAACCGTTCACCCCACAGGCCTGTCTGTTGCTGATCGGAATTGAGCCCTGCGGGTGAGTCAGTCCCCGGCTGAAGGGTGTCTCAGGGCCATAGTCTCAGGGGTCCTACCAGTCTCCATCAGACCAGAAGGCCTGGTCTCTTTTAGAATTTTGCCCCTTCTCGAGGGCATCTTCACTTGGGCTTCCAGAACTGGTTGGTTCCACAAACCCCACGACACATCTTTTGGCTTCTGCTATAGTGGAATAAGGGTATTGCTTCGAGACCTTTGTCGTAGCGGCAGTCCAGTCTGGGTGAGCAGGCAAAAGCAGCGATGTGGTCATTACCCACCTTGCAAACACCCATGCCCGTGCCTCTTTCTAATTCAGTTCTGCAGAGACTGCCATGCGGCCGCCAAGGAGGCTGAGCCGGGAGCCTAACAGAAGAGTGCAGGAACAATGGGAAATATAATCAAAGTCAAAGCCCAGCACAGTGATAATTACTCCTACCGAGTCTTTCCCTGTTGAATGTAATAAACCCGACGCTATAATCTTCAGGCAGAATGCTGCAGAAACAGCTGTAATACTGAAAGGACATGCTAACGAGATCAGAGAACGCGACAAAAAGGAGAAAACAAGAAACGCCCTCCCCAGCGCCTCCTCAAGCCCTGTCCCTGTTTAAGCCTAAATGTCGCTGTGGCTTGTTGTCTTGAAGCACCCCCTTCAAGGATGGCTGATTTCCGATTTCCACGGCTTTAGACTTGAGTTTGCCGTGCCAACTTGGAAAGCTGTCAAGCTGTGGACAAAATAGGAAGTGCAACCGATAACAGCAGAAGCCTCAGACCAAAGTCTGCACAGACGCCCGGAGGAGCGGTAGGCACACTTAACGCACGGGGCCACCTCCTTCGGGAAGCCTCTCTTGACTTAACGGAAAGTGGACAGAGACGTGTTCTCAACTGACTTCTAGAAGCGGAAAGAAGAAAATGGCAGAGGTGCAGAGGTCTTAAGACTGTTGCTCATGGGGACTTGTGCAGAGTGTAAACGGCACTCGACCTAGCATGTATCCAGCTGTTGTGGTCGGAAGCCGTGGGGCGATTTCAGCTCACAGCAGTCCCATGTGAGAGAGCAGGGTTGCCCCACAGGGCTTCCTGGGGCGCAGCCTTCACAGGAGCAGAATGCCAGGTCTTTTTTCCCTCGGAGTGACCGCTAGGTTCAAACTGCCAACCTTTTGGCCGACAGCCATTGAGATACCACCTCCTTTATCTGGCTGCTGGGGCCAGGAAGTGGCATCACGCCCCATCAATAGTGGCCAACCCACAGGGAACGTCGGACCCTTTGAAGAAATGGCTGCACCATGGGTTGAGGGGGACATACTTGATATCAACTTGTGGAACAAAATGGAAGGATTGCTGTATCAACCTTTCCAGAGAATTGTGTTGCTAGAAATAGCAGCTCCGGGTTAAGTATGGTTTCAGCTGGGACATCTTCATCATATAATTACTTAACTGGAGACGTTCAGTTATGAAACAGACACCCAGCGCCAGCAGCACCCCCTCCCAGAGAGGTTGGTGCGGAGAAAACTCGATTTCTCACTATAATGACCATGTATATAAATAAGTAAGCATCTATTTACATACGCACACGGTTCAAGGCAGTCCCGGAGCCATGCCTGTAATGTCATCAATTCAGCCTCTTACCATCTAACAAACAAACTCCAAAACAATTCTGTTTTATCCAGTACAATACTAGGAGTAGTAATTAGGGTGAAATTGCTGAAACACTTACTGCCCAATAGGAGACAAGTGTTTGCCCAAGGAAGCTGGCTCTGTTTATTTAAAACACAGAATTATAATGGATAATTACCCTGATCACTTAAACCTCCACACTGCCTAGGCAAACAGCACACACTCTTCCTCCATTGATCTAAGGAAATGAGCTGGGGGGAAGCATTGCGGATAATTAAGAATAGGCTCCAGGGGAACGCCTTCTTGAGAGGTTGAGAGGTCGTTGAGAGTGACAGAAAGGTCACAGGGGGGTGGCTTTAGGCTTGGGTTCTCATCTTGTCTGTCCACAAATGTGGAGTCTGCAGCCAGATTGACTAGATGTGAATCCAGCTGTCCTCTTTGTAGCTGGGTGATCTGGGGCAAGTTACTCAACCTTTCTGTGCCTCAGTGGGGATGATGCGAATACCTTCCCCTTAGTTGTGAGGACTGAATGGGTTAATACTGGCTTTATTACTTAGTCACTCCAAAACCAAAGCAAACTCACTGCTGTCCAACTCATAGTGACCCCTCCCTGGGTTTCCGAGGCGGTATCTCTTTGGAAGTAGATTGCCCAATCTTCCTTCTGAGGAGTGGCTGGTGGGTTTGAACTGCCAGCCTTTGGGTTAGCAGTCAGATGCCTTAGGCACTAGGCCACCAGAGCTCCTGTTGTTATTGTTGTTATGTGCCATTGAGTCAGACCTGACTCATAGCGACCCCTCCTTGGATTTCCAAGGCAGTATCACTACGAAAGTAGATTGCCCAACCTTCCTTCCAAGGAGTGGCTGGTGGATTTGAACCGCCAGCCTTCAGGTTTGCAGTCAAGTGCCTTAGGCACTATGCTACCAGAGCTCCTTACCAGAGCTCCTAGGCAAGTTCTTTTACCTATCTCAATTTTCCTCTCCTATAAAAGGAAAATGATAATTGGTCCCTCTTCTTTGTTGGCTACAATGGCAATTGGACAAGATTATCTAGGTATGAATTCTGGTACAAATGACAAGTGTTTTTAACAAATGTTGGCTATTCCTGATCTTTCAAATTGGCCACTCAACGAAACAGCGGAAGGTCAGAGTAGACCAGCGATTGGTTACTGTACTTAGCCACCGATCTTCCTTTTCACAGATCAAATGCCATTCACTGTGTAGGCTCAAATTTGTAAATTTATTCATCATAGAGCTGATATAGATAACGAGGATGTGTTGATGGATACAAGCATCACTCAAATTCCTTTGCAAAAATAATTAAAAAGTCAGATATTATCCAACACTATCATGACATTACCACAAGGCACTTTACTTGTTCACCAAGCAGCAGGGTCTCATGCTTGCCCAGCATTTAACCAAGGGTGTGGAGAGCGAGTTGTATGTGAATATATATTTGAGTTAGAAAAAAAGAAACAATTCTAGTGTAGTCATGTAACTTCAGCAAATTGTAATATTTCTAAAAACCCCCTGAGTTTTAAAAAAACTATATCAAAATGGAAAATCCAACAATTCAGAAGTAAATGACAAAACCACTATGAGATGCATTCAAAGGAGCACTAAAGGGAAAATTCATAGCCTTAGACATGCTTATTAGAAAACTGAAGACAAAGGTAAACAAAGGATGTTTAACTTCAAGAAAGTAGAAAAAGGGAAAAAGGAAACTCAGACCAAGTAGAAGGTGGGAATTTAAAAAGATAAAAAGAAATATTTTTTGTGACCAGAAGTGGAATCAAATGCTGTGCTCTCTAAAGAGGGCTATGATACCCAGATGTCTGTGGAATACAGTTGGAAAGCAGTATACTTAATAGGGAGATATTCAAAATATTTCACATCTGAAGTGCTAAAGCCCGCCCCCTGCAGAGGCCCGCTGCTGGGTCAGGCAGCTTGCTTCAAGGCCTGGAATCTTGGAAACCTTATGGGAGAAGGGGCTTCCCAGGAAAGAAGCAGGGCTGACACTGAGAAACCAGTTTCAGGAAGTGACATGTCAACATTTTTGCAACTTCTACCATCTTATCCTCAGTTCAAACACACCAGCCACTCCTCAGAAGGAAGGTTGGGCAATCTACTTCCTTAGTGATACTGCCTCGGAAACCCAAGGAGGGGTCGCTATGACTCGGGTCTGACTCCACGGCAGTGAGTTTGTTTTTTTTATGGTTTACCATCTTATCAAGGAGCCCTGGTGGCACAGTGGTGAAGCACTCAGCTGCTAAGCTGAAGGTCAGTGATTCCAACCCAGCAGCCTCTCCGAGAGTGAAGGATGTAGCATTGGCTTCTGTGAACATAGACAACCTTGAAAACCCCACGGAGCAGTTCTACTCTGTCCTCTAGGGGCGCTGTGGGTTGGAAACCACTCCATGGCAGTCATTGTGATTTGGGCTTTGCTTCTGTGAAGATTGACAGCCTTGGAGACCCTGTGGGCAGTTCCACTCTGTCCTCTAGGGGCGCTGTGGGTCAGAATGGACTCCAGGCAGTGGGTGTGGTTTGGGCTTTGCTTCTGTGAAGATTGACAGCCTTGGAGACCCTGTAGGCAGTTCCACTCTGTCCTCTAGGGGCGCTGTGGGTCAGAACTGACTGCACAGCAAGGAGTTTGTTTTTTGGTATCACCTTATGCCAGCCACCACCTGTCAGTGGAGGCTTACGTGTTGCTATGATACTGAACAAATGTCAGTAGAGCTTCCAGACCTAGAGAGACTAGGAAGAGAGGCCTGGCAATCTACTTCTGAAAACCAGCCAATGGAAGGCTAATGGAATACAACGGTCTAAGCTGCAACCAATCACAGGGCTGATAGGACCAGGCGGTGTTCTGTGCTCTCTCACACAGTATTGCTAGGAGTCAGGGGCAGACTGGACAGTGGCAGTCACAGCTGTTGTGGGTCCTATGAGATCACTAAGCTGAACATCAGCCCAGAAGCTAGGAGTTCTTGATGATGCTGGCAGATCTTTATGAAAAATACAAAAGTGTGGTGAGGGAGAGGGGGTGAAGGGAGCCATGAAGACCAGGCATGAGTACAGTCATTTCATTCTCCTAAACCCAAACCAGAAAACCACACCCACCACTGTGCAAGTGATTCCGAGTCACAGCGCCCCTAGAGGACAGAGTGGAACTGCCCACAGGGTCTCCAAGGCTGTCAGTCTTCACAGAAGCGGACTGCCTCGTCTTTCTCCCGCAGAGCAGTACGTAGATTTGAACAACCAACCATTTGATTAGCAGCCAAATCCCTTAACCACTCCTCACCTGTCTTCCCGCCTTCCCCTCCCTGACACACACACCCTCAGCAAAGCAGGTAAACCTACTTTTTAAAACATAGTTATGTCCCCATCCCACTGTGTTTTCTACTCCTGGACTCCAGGACCCACGGTCTCCTTAGTGAATTCTGTGCCTGTCTAGAGGGTGGAGGGCCTGTCCAGCCCCTGCACAAACCTCCGAGATCCCACACCATGCAAAGAGGGCAGGGACTCAGGCAACTGCAGCTCCTTGAAGAAGACAAATGACGGGAAACGCCCAACTTTGCTCCTGGAGGAGGTGAAGAGAGCTGCTAGGCTCGGGACACAGCCACTTGACCCGCAAACCGGGAAGGGAGAGTGGTCTTGAGATCCCGCCCTCCCAGATGCGGCCTCGGGGCCTTCATCTGATCGGAGCCCACGGAGGTGCCGTGGGGGCCTGGTGCCGGGAGGGGTACAGCCGTTCAATTTTACTCCTTCAAGAAATCCTTCAGAGACGGTGCTCGAGGGATTTGGCTTAGAACCTCGACATGTGAGAATTATATGGTCTATCACCTCTAAGAAAACCCCTCCGGCTCCCGGCGCGGGGAGAGAGAGAAGAGCTGTTGACAGTTCTGAGACGGAAGCAGAAACGGTTACGGCTCCTTAGATTAATATTTCAGACGCTGGCCCAGGGGCTGGCTGAACAAGCAGCTTCTCCAAGCACGAAAAGGGCCAACTGACCTCCCTCAAACCCATCCCCCTGCTCTGCTCTCCAAGACACAAAAGAAGCGCACGGAGCTTAGGTGTCTTTGAGACACACAAACACAGCTGCCCTCATCCGGGGAGCCCCACATAGGCACACCCCGTGTGCAGAGCCACCTCAAGGGCGACAGTGAGAACTGGGAGTGTCTTGGGGTCTGGGTGATGCAAAAGGTGAATGCCCTCAGGTGCTCCCTGAAGGGTTGGTGGTTCGAGTCCAATCAGAGGCCCCTTGGAAGACAGGCCCGGCCACCTCCTCCCAGAATATCAGCCACTGACCACCTGCATAGCACAGTCCCGCTTTGGTACTTCAGGCCGTCCTGAGTCTGACTCACCTCCCAGCTACGCACTTCTGTTTTTCACACTGTCCCAGAGCTTTAATTGCCGTATTTTTTTTTTTTTTTTAAGGAGGGCTCCTTTTCATTTTTGGAATAGGCAACGTTAATTAACAGTCACGCATAGGGAGAGCCGATGTGTCTACTGTTGTTGTTGTTATGTGCCATGGAGTCGGACCCGACTCATAGCAACCCCTCCTTGGGTTTTCAAGGCAGTATCACTACGGAAGTAGATTGTCCCATCTTCCTTCCGAGGAGTGGCTGGTGGGTTTGAACAGCCTGCCTTCTGGTTAGCAGTCAAGTGCCTCAGGCACTACGCCACCGGAGCTCCCTGTAAAAGACTGCCTCCTGATTGGAAACCAAAGAATTACATTTGCTGCTAAAACAAGAACGCTTCCACCAGGGAGCCAGTGGGGACATCAGGCGCAGTGGTGACAAGGTCACAGAATGAGAGAAACCAGTCAGGGCTCTAGTTGTGCGCTGCGGTGAAGATAGTGTAACCCAAATTACTGTACCCGAGATACTCGGATATTCACCAGGGCTGTTCCGGTAGCAAACAGCCCTGGTGACTGCGTACTGAAAGGCTGGTGGTTCAAACCCGCCAGCCGCTTGGTGGGAGAAAAGACACAGTGACCTGCCCCTGTAAAGACCGCAGCCTAGAAAACCCGCCGGGATCCTACTCTGTCCTCCAAGTCCACTGTGAGTCCGAATGGACCCGACGGTGCACAGGACGTAGCAGGATTTACACGTGCGCGTGTGTGTACGACAGGGACAGGTGGCCCTGGCCTAGAATTCTCATCGTCCGTGCAGGCGGCCCCGGTTCAGTCCCCAGCAGGGCACCTCAGGTGTGGCCATTGCCCAAACGTCCATGTTGCTGGGATGCTGGGCGGGTTTCAGGGAGTTCCCAAACGAACATGAAGAGAGGCCTGAGTCCACTTCAGAAAACAGCCCGTGAGAGCCCTAGGGGCCCAGTGGTCCAATCGGCCACCCTCCACGGGGACCACGGGGGCCATGTGGGACCAGGCCACCTACCATACCCACCACAGGGGCCATGCGGAACCAGGCCACTCACCATGGGGACCACGGGGGCCATTCAGGACTGGACCACCCACCACACACACAACAGGGGTCGTGGGGGACCAGGCCACCCACCACAAAGGACCACAGGGGCCATGCCAGACCGGGACACACACCATGGAGGCCATGGGGGCCGGGCTGGACCGGGCCACCCTCCACAGGGACCACGGGGGCCGAGCCGGACTGGGCCACCCCCCGTGGGGACCGTGCAGGACCAGTCAGCGTCTGGTTGTGGTGTGCATGGTGTCACATGGAGTTGGGTGACTTGACAGCAGTTAACAACAACAACACGTATGTGTGTTCGCATTCTTGGGGGGAAGCACTGCTGGGCTGGGGCTACTCCAGATTAGATCCCTGCTCTCCCGAAGAGGCCACTGAACGTGGTAATGCGTGGCTCTGTTCTCCTGGAGCGAGAGGCGTGGCGCAGACTGGACTGACGCTCCTTCTACTTTCTGGCATCATTGGGCCCCTCTGGGCGATGCAAACCATCAGCACTCAACTACTACCCTGAAAGCTGGCCGCTCGAATGCACCCGGCGGAGCTGCGGAAGAAAGGCCTGGCGACCTGCCCACACAGAGTACAGCCAGGAGAACCCTGCGGAGCAGCACAGGCGGCGTCCGGGTCTGAACCGACTCCCGGCAGCGGGCTCGCTGTGCCTGGTGCTGCATGGCACGGCCTCAACGGGAGCCCCTGCCCGCAGGCGGGCACATCGAGCCCCCACAGTAAAGACCACCACACTTCCACACACACCGAGCAAGGAGGGTGTCTGGGACCGTGCTGCCCGCCTTCCACAAGCACCCATCCAGTGCGATAAATCGACCCCAGCACCTTCAATGAGGACAGCCTTAGCTAAAGATTTGGCGTTACCCACCTGAGAAGCTTTGCCCCTTATTCAAGGTTAGCAGCCCAGATATCTTGGGACCAGCTTAACGGGCTCCATATGCCTTCTCCACAGGGTTCCCACCCTATGCCCCCCACAAAGCAGGCTTGCCAATGGTCTGTGCGCCAGGAGGCACAAAAGCACAGACCTTCCAGGTGGAGACCTCTGCAGGCCGTGTGAACATCAAGGCGAAGCATCTGCAAGATGGGCATTTAAGCCGTGGGACAAGCTGAGGAACAGAACGAGCAGCAGGAGGCTGCCCCTACAGAGCTGGGCGGGAAGGGACAGTCTGCCTGAGTCCTCCTGAAGGGCTCATCCATTCACAAGCCAGTCACAGTGCATCCTGCGGCCTGCCAGCTACCGTGACCGCATGCGTCCAACAGTCACCGATGGCCAGAAAGCTTGGCCCTCGGGCCCTCACAGGATTAATACCCTTCCCCACAGCTTTCCTTTATTCCCAACCCCCGACTGAGTTTACTCAGATTAGGGTACTAAAAAATGTCTTCAATAGAAATAATATTAAACATAACTCCAACTAAGCCAATAGCAGACAGTCCCCCAGAATTCCCAAGCTGGACCCCATGAGGTCCCTTCACAGCCAAACGCTGCCATACTCAGACGAAACAAACATGCTTCTCAGGTCCCTGGGTTACCAAAGTCTGTGTCCTGGCCAGCAGTGTCTGCACCGGGCCTGTCACTCACAGAGCACGGCTGTCTCCTGCCAAGGCCCTGGGTCGAAGGCAGAAATCTGACTCAGGGAAGTAGCAGTGGGAGTTCCCATGGAAACCAGTGGTGAGGCCGAGAAGGGAACCAAGGAGCAGAAAGGATAATACCATGGGGTCCGTCAGGGTGTCACCTCACAGTGTTTGCTCCTCAGGTGGGGAGAGGGCGACGGAGGAGCAGAGGCCACACCGCAGGGCTGCCTCGGCACTGGGTTAGAGTCCTGCCCCGCGGGACCGTCAGCGGCTTCCGTCCACGCGGACCTGAGGGCAAGGACTCATTCCACCTGGGGTTCCTTCCCGCTGCCATCTGCAAACCACCTTCCCAAGGTGGCCTTATTCACATATAACCAATATTTTCTATTGAATGATTTTTTTTAACACCAGCTCACATAAAAATTACCCTTGTCCTCAGCAATTATACATATGATCTTAAAACTTTCATAGACTCATGATTTTGAAATACGCCAGCTTAACAATAGGGCTGAAAGACCCAGCTCTACGAGGCATTGAAGGGGCTTTGGTGGCACAGTGGTTAAGGCGCTTGGCTGCGAACCAAAAGGCCGGCGGTTTGAACCCACCAGCTGCTCTGTGGGACTAAGATAGGGCACTCCCTGTTCAGAAACCCAGAGAGGCTGCTCTGCCCTGCGGGGCTGTTAGGAGTCGGGCCACTCAAGGGCAGTGAGCAGAGGGACGAGGTGCTGGGTCACAATGGCACCGGGGGAGGGGGGTGACAAGCCACTGACTCACCTCACGGTGCGACCTGCGACAGGGGCAGGGAACCAAGTGAAGCACCAACAGCGCGTTTCATTTCAGTTGTTTTTCCTGCGACGCAGGTAAGCTTCCCTGAGGCTCCATAAAGCCGGTTCGAGGTAAAGTGGAATAAATATTAAGGGGAACGAGGCTGTACCTTACAGAAAATACAATTAAATCTTAAGTGCTGTTTTACTATGTGGTTGAGGAAGGGGGGAAATATTGCAAAGTAATGAGATTTTGGAGCTGTGGAGAGACACGTACCACGGGCCCTCCCGGTACCCTGCTCGGTCCTGGGAGTAGTTACAGGAGGTACGGGGGCTCACAGAGGTCCTGCCACGATATGCTCTCCCCCAGATGACGGACCAAGCCCCACGCTGCGGATGGGCTCTGTGTGAGCTGTCTTAAATGCGTTTTCCCTGGGGCCACAGTTCCCATTGCTGGCATTCTGGGCTCCAGCCCTGCTCCACTCGCCCTGGGCGCCGGGCAGGACGGAAGAGGCCCAGAGGACTGGGGGGATGTGTACGTCGGATCTGGAAGGGTGTGTCTGACGTGGCTGGGCGCCCGCCGGAGGCTCAGACCTCATGGTTTCCCCCGGCAGATCTGGATCTGAAAAGTGAAGCTTTCCCTGCTAAGTGAGGTAAAGCACCATCTCCCGTCCAGAGCATCAGACAAGGGCAGGGGCTGAGGAGGCTGGCGGTTTCGTTCAGAGACCGCAGTGGGGATGGACAGAGATGTGAACACCAAGTCACGGTTGCCACTATTGCTTTCCTTGGACTTTGGTAACTACTTGTATACTTACAGGGGCTCCGGTGGCGTAGTCGCTAAAACATTGGCCTGCACCAGAAGTAAGCAGTTTGAACACCCCAGCCACTCCACGGGAAAGAGATGAGGCCATCTCCTTCTGTCAGATTTACAGCCTTCCACTAAAAGATTAAGACTGTCTGGACCAAATGTTCCTCGCTGTCCCCACCACTGTCAACACCCAGCAAGTGCACGTTACAGCTTTGTTGTCAACGTGGAAAAGATACGGGCTTGGAGCAAACATATGGCTTACTCGCCCTTTCAAACTTTTGTACTTCTCCTATAGTTTGGTAAACTGTCATGGAGGAAAAAAAATTACAGTCTTAGAAACCCTCTGGGGCAATTCTGCTGTGTCCTATAGAGTTGCTGAGTTGGTATCCACTCACTGCAGTGGGTTGGGTTTGCTTTTGTATCCTTACACTTACAAAAAATAATAAAATGTAATGGATGAGATTTCCCCACCAAAGTGGATGCATTACAGTTATCTTTGTAAAATCATGCATTTATGTCCACATGAAATCATTCATTCCCGGATGCATTCTGGTACTGAGCGGACACGGGTGATGTCCTGGTGCCGCTCTGTAGCCCAGGGCACCACAGAGCACAAGGCAAGCAAGAAGGGACCGCACTGGTCTTCTTCTCCTTGGGACCACACACCTAGGAGCAGAACTGACACTGGTGGAAAGAGAAACCACAGCCAGTCCTCCAGCCAGAAGCTGTGGGCTGGGTCCATGGGGACACTCTGCTGCACGGGGAGGGCGGCACTGTGCTCAGGCTGCTGGGCAAAGCAGGCACCGGCCATTGCAGGCCACCATGTGGAGAACGGTGCCAGGGTGGCTGGGGGCACCGTGTGCCTGCTTATAATAGGAACAACTGGAAACAACTACAGTCCAGAAAGGTTAGGAGACACTAACACTATGTAGCCAAGCACATGCTACAATGAGAACATCCCCAAAGAATCTTGAAAAAAAAATCAAGGTGCAACTCTAAGAAAAGTATATATAAAAGATATTTCAAGTACAAGTTTAAATGAATATAAATGCACACGTTAGCTCTGGTGGTGTAGTCCTAAGGCATTTGACTGCTAACAAGAAGGCTGGTGGTTCAAATCCACCAGTCACTCCTCGGAAGGAAGGTTGGGAAATCTACTTCCGTAGTGATACTGCCTTGGAAACCCAAGGAGGGGTCGCTATGAGTCAAAATTGACTTGATGGTAGTGAGGGTTTTTTTTCTTTTTGGTATAAAGATGTATGAGGAACACTAACACACATGAACTTTTTTATCTGGAAATTTTTTATCACATTTATCTTTCTCAACTATCGGCACTATTTAGTTTCAAACCTTTCCGTCGCCTTAAACAGTAACCCACCAGCCACTCCTCGGAAGGAAGGTTGGGCAATCCTACTTCCGTAGTGATACTGCCTCGGAAACCCAAGGAGGGGTTGCTATGAGTCAGGGCTGACTCAATGGCACATAACAACAACAACAACAACAAACAGAAACTCGGCATTCAGGAACTTCCTACTTCCCATGTACTCCAATGTTCATGGAAGTGTTATTCACAATAGCCAAAATGTGGAAATAACCCAGGAGTCCATCAACAGAGGAATGGATAAATAAACGTGGTCTATGTATCTACAGCTATTAAACAAACAAACAAACAAACCCAAAGTCACTGCCAGTGAGTTGGTTTCAACTCATGTTGTTGTTGTTGTTGTTTGCCGTCGAGTCAAACCCAACTCATAGCGACCCCTCCTTGGGTTTCCGAGGCAGTATCACTACGGAAGTAGGATTGCCCAACCTTCCTTCCGAGGAGTGGCTCATAGTGAGCCCCAATTGGGTTTCCAAGTTGGTATATCTTTACGGAAGATTGCCCCCTCTTCCTACCACAGAGCAGCTGGTGGGTTTGAACCCCTGACCTTCTCATTAGCAGTCAATTTCTTAGACATTGTGCCATCAGAGCTCCGTAGCTATCTATGACCTGTCTATAAACACACACACACACACACACACACACACAGTATGAGATTAAATAAATTGCCTGGAAGTACAAAAATAACACTGATGGTTACAACCACATGGGGACCACCCAGTAGTTTTTTATTTTATCCTTCACATGTTCTATTACTGTTTTTGTTTTTTGAGTTTGGTTTTTCATTTTTTATTCCCATATCTTATCACATTATAGCTCTGGTAACATAGTGCCTAAGGCACTTGGCTGCTAACCAGAAGGCCTGGCAGTTCAAACCCACCAGCCACTCCTCAGAAGGAAGACCGGGCAATCTACTTCTGTAGTGATACCACCTCAGAGACTCAAGGAGGGGTCGCTATGAGTCGAGTCGGACTTGACGGCACATAACACCACCACCACCACATTATTAATAAGAAGAAAAATTTTAAAAAATCTTATGTTGTTATAACATATATATTGTTCTACAGAATTTCTTTCCAGGAGAACGAATTGTTCATTTTTTGTAGGCCTCAGGAAAATGTATTAACATGGCACTGCCCAAAAGGAATGCGAGGTCAATGACGTGTCCCATTACTTTTATCATTAAAAAACCAACCATAAAAACGCCCCTGTTTAATTTCTGCTCCTATAAACGGCCGGCCAGGCTTCTATTTGAACCCCGGGTGCTAGGGGACACCGGTGGGGCGCGGAGTTGCAGGCACGATGCTTCTGGCCTGATGACAGAGACGCTCCCAGGGTCCCAAAGCCACAGCACGTGCTCCTGCAAAACCAGCGAGACACCCCTTTATCTGGGTGGCATGGTAACCCGAGGTCCCCGGGCGACACTTCCTCCAAGCACCGCGGGCACGCCTTGCCTCCCTCTCGGCTTCCCTCCGTTCCTTCCCTCCCGCCCTCCCTGCCTGGGCGGGTGCCACCCCTCGGGCTGGACCGTGCCAGCCACACACAGGACCCGAGCTTCCCCGGGCCCGGGCCGAGCGCGCGAGCATGCGCAATCCGGCGAGCCGCCTCCCTCTGCCTCCTGCAGGGCGTCTTGCAAGGGAATTACACTTTCTCCTTGGCGATTGGCCGCTGGGCCACAGGCTGCTACTGCGCTTCCTGGCGGGGCCTGCAGATGCTGAGAGCAAGCAGCCAGGGGAGGCGACGGGGACGCGCCCATCAGTAATCTGCTTCCAGTCCCCAGGCCAAGGCAGCCAGTATCACCGGCGCTAAGCCTCGCCTCCTGTTATATTGATTTTTATATTAACAATGAAGGACAGCAGGTCCCCCAAGGAGCAGAGCTGTGATGAGAACATGTTCACTTCCCCGCAGCCTGCAATGTGTGACTCTTCCCAGGCTGAAATCCTCCTGTCACGCCTGACAATCTCCTCTTTGAGACCAGGGAGCTCTGTCCCCTGGACCCCACAGCTCTGGGCCAATCGGCAGCCCACGGCCCCAACACCTTGACCTCCACCTCCCCAGGCTCCCCAAACTTGGCTGCTTCTAATAGTTAACTGGCTTCCATTTCTTTCTGTTTGCGCAGAGCCAGGATCTCGTTGAATATTTCTCCCGGAACTGGCATTTAAATCCTGCGTTTTCCTTGAAGTCATTTGCCAAGGTGGCGCATCCCTTCCCCAGAAAGGCGGATGCTAGCCGGTTTATCTGCTCAGTGCAGTCCTGCCCTTGCCAACCCGGATTCACGTGAAAAGGGGCCGCGTCCCCCCGACTGCTGTCTGGGCGCCAGTGGAGGGACTTGAAGATATAGGCAGATTGGATGGGTGGGTTTTGCTTTATTTTACATAATAGTATCACACATTTTGTGTCCCCAGCCTCTTCTTCCTGCCTGGCACGCTGATGGGTATCTTCCCTTGGCAGCGCGGTCAGATGGTCTAGTCCACCGAGCAGGCAAGAAATGCGAAGGAGAACAAGCCTGTGGAAAGCAGGGGGGATTCGGGGTTCACAGCTAATACGCCCAAAGCAATACATGCAAGGGAGTCCTGGGGCTGCAGCGGTTAAGTGGCCAGGCCCTAAATGAATGGTCAGTGACTCAAACCCAATTGAGTTTAGAGCAGTTCTGTGGGAGAGAGACCTGGTGATTTGCTCCCATCAATTTGACAGCCACACGGGTCCCCACGGGTCGGAATCAAGTTGAGGTCACACAACAGCCCCAGATAGACGGCACAATGCAGGCATGTGAAGGCCCTTCCGGGACAGGTGCTTGTCCTGATTGACCTGGTCACCGATGTCTCCCACACGCCCCAGGGTCCAGAGGGGCTCTTCCGAGTGACGGGTATACGAAAAGCTGGAATTGTCCCGTGTCCCAAGGAGCCGACGTCTCCCACACTCCCCAGGGTCCAGAGGGGCTCTTCCGAGTGACGGGTATACGAAAAGCTGGAATTGTCCCACGTCCCAAGGAGCCGAACCCAAACCAAACTCACTGCCGTCGAGTTGGATCTGACTCATAGCGACCCCTCCTTGGGTTTCCGAAGCAGAATCTCTATGGAAGGAGATTGCCCACCTCCCCCAAGGAACGGCCCTGTGTTATTTCAGCTGTCCCTCGTCATCCGAGCAGGGAATTTCCGCTTCCCCACCGCGTGTGGAATGTGGAGGGTGGTGGTCCAGGTTCCTAAAGCTGCGTGACGCCACCATGGTGGTGGCCGTTAGCTGCTGCGGAGCTGGCACCCAACTCATGGTGACCCTGCGTCACGCCCACGACGGCTGCGGTGGCGGCACCGTGACCCCCGCGTTTTCATCCACTGAGTCTTCAAACCTAGATCCCACACCTTTCCCCCGGTCCGTCTCGGCCTAGAAGCTCTGCTGAAACCTGGTCAGTGCCAGGGCAACAGCCTCCGTGACCGAAGGCTGGCGGCGGCACGTGAGAGGCACCGGCTGGGAGTGACACCCGGATCTCCCGCACAGGAGAGAACTGTGCTCCCTGATTCACTGCCCCGAGGACGCCCATGGAAAACCCCTTATTGTTCACCTGTGGGCACCTTCCCCTCCTGGATGCATTAATGACCAGCTGGGCTTCAAAATACAAACAAGAGTCAGCAAACGAGTAGAAAGAAAAGACACAAAATCCCAAATATGTTGGTGCAACTGATCATTGCAGAAAAAGTCATGCTCCCAAATCAACAGAAGTGAATGATAACCACGGTGACCTGCACCGTTGTACAAAATGAATGCGCTCAAAGGTAACAAAGCAAAAGTATCCGAAGAGTGACCGTCTCCCCCGAGCTCACAGTGCAGTGCGGCTTGACTCGCTTGAGTAGTGAGAGAAAATGAACTGACTTTGTCACGGAGGTGCTTCAGCCCAGAAAAACACACTTGGATAAAACAGCCCCAGAAAGAAAGCGAAGTGCAGCTAGCTCATACCTTCTGGGGACTTAGTTTGATTCTGACTTGACCTCAGGGCAACATGACACAAGAAAGGGTTTTTTTTCCCTCCTCTTTTCTTTTCCTCTTGCATGTCCTTCAAGTCCACAGTCCACAGTCTTCCAGCTGCGAGTGTCTGTGTCTCCCGAGAACGTCCACGGGTCCCATGTACAGTATTTCAGAACGGTCACACACATCCTCTCCTTGTTTCAGAAACAAGAGTGAGCTTTGCCATTTGCGGCCTCCCCGCGTTCACTCCCCTCTCCCGCCCACCGTGAGAG
>NW_006922035.1:1221649-1229041 GCF_000298275.1 Orycteropus afer afer | reverse complement strand
CCACAAGCTGGCAACTCGACCAGGGCGGCATTCCAGGGTCTGACGTGTGCTGACCGACATTATCCTAATCTCTTCTCTGGCAGGTCAGCCATTGAGTTTCTGTTGCTTACAACCAAAGGACCCTGCGTTATGGAGAAGAGTAATGAGTGACTGTGATTCTGAACACTTTTTCTTAGAACCGACCTCCTATCTGTTGTTGTTGTTGTTAGTTGCCACTGAGTCAGCTCTGACTCCCAACACCCTTACGTAGAAGACAATGAAACGCCGTTCGGTCCCGAACCATCTGTATGACGGTTGATCTGTAGGCTCTGCTGGTGCAGCAACTGTGTCCGTCCATCTCACGGAGGACCGACCTTGTTTTCGTTGACGCTCTCCTCTACCAACCATGGCGTCCTTTCCTGGTGCTCGGTCTTTCCTGATCATACGTCTGAAGCAAGCGACCGGAGTCTCACCATCCCTGTGTTTAAGGAATGTTCATATTGTACTTCTTCCAGGACAGTTTTGTTTGTTCTTCTGGCAGGCTGTGGTGTACTCACTATTTCTCACCAACACCACAACTCAGATGTCCCAATGCTTCCTCCATCTTCCTTAATCACTGCCCAATTTTTGTGTGCATTGGAGGAGACTGAAAAGGCCATGGCTTGGGCTGTTAGTCAAAGAGACATCTGCCCCCCTAACCAGAGCATCTTACCCTCAGTCACAATGTAGGGCATCTGAGTGAACTTAAGATCCAGCAGCTCTCCCTGTTAGGTGAAGACACTCACACCCCGCAGGAGAAGCGGCATGCCCTGGGCCACAGTGGAAAGTGACTGAAACAGGGCTAGAACCCACAATCTGAATCCTAATCCAGGGCTCTTTCCATCAGACAACCCTACCTCTCGCAAAACAGAAACGCACTTCCTTCTAGTCAACTCATCTCCCTGCAATCACTTGGAAATAGCCAATCCACTGACAAAAAACCTCCATTAGGTTTTTCCTGTCAATTAATTAGAGCCGAGACAAATGAAATACTGGTTTTTATTTAAAGTTTAGTAAAAAATGGTATGCAATTAGCTGGCAACAGACATGATCTCCGCAGGGTTTCAATTATGCCGTGGATGATAGTACCCTAATTCAATACAAAGCTGTAATTAAGAATGTAATTAACTCTCAAAGTTGTACTGATGTCATAGACCATGAGAGCCCAGAATGGTCCTTGTTGTCCTTGTACAGAGTCCTCTGCCAAGCCAAATGATTCCTCTAGGGAAGTGTGTGTTTTCACTTACCATGTAAGTACATAAAATAATTTCTAATGGGCACTTAGCCAATGGGGGGGCTGTGGCTCCAAGGCTAGGAAAACACAAGCAAGGTAACTTCCCGAGCACCTGCTCCCAGGGACATGGGAAGCAGATTGAATTGCTTTTCATTTCTGGAGGAGTCCGTGGTGGTCCCGTGCAACAGAGGAGGGATGCCACATTGGTCCTGTAAGGATGCATCTTCAAACACAGGTCAAGTTCAGCATCCTTTCCAAACTTCTGTTTCAACTCATTTCTCTGTCAGGTTGAGGCGGGTGGCTATGCACGTTTTATCTACCACTGTCTTCAAACAAGCTCTGGTGGTGCACTGGTTAAAACATTTGGCTGCTAACCAAAGGCTGGCGGTTTGAACCCACCAGCTGCTCTGTGGGAGAAAGATGAGGCCATTTGCTTCTGTAAAGATTTACAGCCTAGGAGACCACATGGAGCTGTTCTACTCTGTCCTCTAGGGTGGCTGTGAGTTGGAATCAACTCGATAGCAGTGCGTTTGGGTTACTGTCTTCAAGTCTAGCCCAAGTCTGGAGTCTAGGAAGTCTTCCATTGATACTTGTATAAATGAATTCACAAACACATGTAGGACTCATTGCATATGGCCTATGATGTATTCCTGATGTCATGCCAAGATCAGAGAATGAATGACTGGCACAGCCAGAATTTACTTGCTCCTGGAGTCTCTACCTTTCCCACTGATGTGTATCACTAATTCTCCTTCACAGAATTTCTTTCTCAAATCCCCTTGAGGGACCGATTAAAAGGAAATGGAAAACAAACACAGAGTACACCAGAGTACACCCAGCTTGCTTGTGGGCCACCGACTCATCATTGGGAGTGATTTGCTCCTCGCAACATGCTCGTGTGCCCGCCCTTCCCCTTCACATGTGTAGTCACGTCCTTGGAGTCTAGTCAATGGCCTCAGGCTCTAGAACCTGCCATCAGCAGTCCCGGCTTGAAGAATGCATTTGTTGATGGTTGAGTTGACCGAACTTCTGTTCTTGCTTCGTTCCATTGCTCAAGCACGTGGCCATGGGGTCTCCTGCCTGTTGTTCCTCAGGCAGACAGGGCTGGAAGGAGATGGTTGTGCTCAGAAGAGCACAAGTGTGAAGCTGCACTCAGAGAAGGACAGACGAGAAGAGAGGATGGCGTCTACCCAGAAGAAAGTGAAGACACACTTGGGGTGACCACAGACAGGCTGCCTGTGGATTTCCTACCTAAAACAGGTCCGGGGTTTGAGCACACAGATCAAAGCAAGCCCTCTGAGTATTGAACTGTGTTTTACAACACATACAGGTCCTAGCTATTCAAATAGTCCACGTTAAATGGATACCATTGCCCATGTCTCCAGTGGTTGCTTGGAGTGGTGGGTTTATACATGGTTATGACATTAAAAAATAACTGGTGGCATGAATGGTTACATGCTCGGCTACTGGCCAAAGGCCTGGTGGTTTACATCCACCCAGGGGTACCTTGGAAGGAAGGCCTGAGTGTCTGCTTCTAAAGGGCCCCACACGCTTTGCAAACCCTACAGAGTGCAGTTGTACTGTCATCCATGGGGCTGCCACGAGTTGGAGTCGACTTGAGAGCAACTGGTTTGGTTTTTGGAAATATATCCCAGAATGACATGGGGCAAGGAAGGAGAGACTGTGTCATGGATCAAGGTTCTGATTAAGCCAATGCTGTACTTAGGACCAACGTCATAATAACAGTTATGGTAACAATAAAAAACCAAACGGAAGTTAAACCAAGATGATGCAACATCAACCTACTTAAAACAAGCCAACAAAAACCTGTTGGCAACAATGAGACAGCAGGGAGCTTGGTGCCCTGCACCGAGTCTCACAGGGGACTCATTTTGCACAGGCACCTCGGTCTTCACTTCTGCAACACGTGCCCGTTTGCCCGGTGTTGCTGCATTTTCCAACACAAAGCCCAGCTGCCTTCAGAGTTGACCCTTCCAGCTGACGTGGAGCCCTGGCACCCTGCTCGCCCCCTTTCTATAGATGGCCCCTGCTGTCCTCACTTCCCTGGAGAAGGGGTCAAATGAACCCTCAAGGAAGCCTGTTGAGTTTCACTGCTGGCAGAGGGACAAATGGCAATGTGGAAGGAAAGAAAACTTGCCCAGTGACTTTACAACTGGGGGTGAGACAGAGACAGACAACCACTAGTGTGTTGGGGGGGACTCACCCACACACATATACAGAGGAATTGATTGCAAGGAACAGGCTCACACAATTGGGGGGGGCCAGGAGGACATCCGTGGGCAGGCCAGCATCTGGAAGCTCTCAGACGGGGGCTGACTATGCAGAGTCTGAACACAGAGGGTCCCTTCCTGGTACCTTCCCTCGTTCTTTCATGAGAGTCACCTGATGGGCAAGGCCCACCCCATCTCCTTCACGAACAGTCCACTGATGGTAGACATTAACCACGTGTACAAAAGACCCCTGCAGCTACATCTAGACTTGTTGTTGTTGTTGTTGTTATGTGCCGTCGAGTCGGCCCCGACTCATAACGACCCCTCCTTGGGTTTCCGAGGCAGTATCACTACGGAAGTAGGATTGCCCAACCTTCCTTCCATCTAGACTAGTGTCACTAAATAACTGGGTACTATAGCCTGCTCTCACACTTGATAGATGTCGTCCAGTCAGCTCCAACTCATGAGACCCTACGTGCAGCAGAATGAACCGCTGCCCGGCCTGCAGCGGCCTCCCGGTTGAGCCCATTAGTGCAGCCACTGTCAGTGTGTCTCACTGAGGGTCCTCCCCTTGGCTGTGGACGCGCCTCTTTACCACGACGTCCTCCTCCGGGACCAGTCCCTTCTGACAACACGATCAAAGCATGTGAGACACAGTCTGGCCATTTTTCTCCAAAGGAGCATCCTGGCTGCACTTCCTCCAGGCCAGATTCGTTCCGTCTTCCGCCACGCCACGGCCATGGCGGATTCCATACGCGTCGCCAGCACCACAACTCAAAGGTCTTCTTCGGTCTTCCCTACTCACTATCCAGCTTCCACAGGCATTTGAGGTGAGTGGAAATACCGTGGCTCAGGTCAGGCTCACCCTAGTCTTAAGAGTGCCCTCTTTGTTCTTATGACATTTTCAGGAGGTGTTTTGCAGCAGATTTGCCCAATGCAATACTTTGATTTCTTGACCGCTGCTTCCATGGGCGTTGATTGCGGATCTAAGTAAAAGGAAATCCCTGACAACTTCAATCTTTTCCCCGTTTATCATGATGTTGCTTATTGGTCCAGTTGTGAGGACTTTTGTTTTCCTTATATTGAGATGTAATCCGTAGTGAGTCTAGCCAAGCTAATTCATTAGGCTAGCCATCACACTGTGAAAGCAGCCATTTACTTCTTGCCTGTCCGCCCTCACAGTGCCAACACCTAGAATGTGAGCTGCGTGATCTTCCAAACACGGAACCCCCACAACAGTGGACGGCAGAATGTGTTCTCCATGAAAAGTTGAGGAACAGACAAGAAAGTTGGCTTCCTGCCAACGGCACATTCAACTGTGACTTTGAACAATTCCTAACAGAGGGTGCTAGAGCCAGTTGTTAATTCATGTTTTCACCAATTAAAAAAAAAAAAAAATTAGTCCTTATACAGCTCGGGAATGATCTGAGGCGCAGACACACAGATTTACCACAGAGACAGAAACGGACAACACATTTCTGCCGTCTTTTCTCACTCCAGGGATATTTTCAGCTCAAACAATAAATGATTGAAGTAACAGATTTCTCCACTGAGTGAGATAAAAGTCCTTTGATCTCCCAGAGACTCTTGTTTGCTTTCTGTGCCAAGAGCTATTAAATAGATTCCAAGTTCAAGTGTCTCCCAGGGACTTTAACCATTTCTAGGGTTTCCCACCCTTTCTTCTCAGCCGTGAGTGATGGGTTTAATCAACTTCTCAGACAACTGGCCCTGTATAAGGGGGCAGGCCTCTTTTCTCTGTGTGAGCTTAAAGAATTTTCTTAGGGGAAACGGATACTAAGAGAAATGACTTCCCCTGAACGTGGACATGTCTTCGCCCTCCTCGTTAGAAGCCTGCTTGTTCTGCACACGTGGTCTCGTCACAAGTCTGCCCAGGGTGTCAGCACTGAAAAATATCCTCGAAGAATCCCAGTTTGACCAGTGAATCAGTCTCCCATGCTGGCCCCATCCACAATCCTGGGTGCTGCCCTACCTGGTCTAAGTATTGTGGTTGTGTGCTGTGCAGTGATTTCAGCTCATAGCGCCCCTAGAGGACAGAGCGGAACTGTCCCCATAGGGTTCCCAAGGCTGTCAGTCTTCACAGAAGCAAAGCCCAAACCACACCCACTGCCTGGAGTCCATTCTGACCCACAGCGCCCCAGAGGACAGAGCGGAACTGTACCACAGGGTTCCCAAGGCTGTCAGTCTTCACAGAAGCAAAGCCCAAACCACACCCACTGCCTGGAGTCCATTCTGACCCACAGCGCCCCTAGAGGATGGAGTGGAACTGCCCACAGGGTCTCCAAGGCTGTCAATCTTCACAGAGAAGTAAAGTCCACACCAAACCCACTGCCTGCTTCCAAGTCCATTCCAACTCACAGCACCCCTAGAGGACAGAGTAGAACTAACTACACCATAGAGTTTCCTAGGCTGTAATCTTTACGGAAGCAGACGGCCTTAACTTTCTCCCATGGAAGAGCTGATGGGTTTGAACTACCAACCTTTTGGTTATCATTTCAAAGCTTTAAACACTGTGCCACCAGGGTTCCTCTGGTCTAAGCTGATCACAGTGAAAAGATACCTTTGGAGCCCTAGGTCCTCATATGGGGCAGTGTTTCTGTTTGCTCAAGCGTGTCTGCCATGCTGCTTTGGGACACAATGCAAAGCCCGTTGTTCACTGAAGACAGAAAAGTGCCTGTCATGGTAACTGGACAGTGCTGGCCTCTGAGAAGACTACTGACAGCTTCTCAGTCTCTCACCAACCTGAGAAAGCAGAGTTGGTGGAGTGGGCAGGGATTTGGGACATGGCAGGGAGCCTGGGTCCTGAGGCTGCATGCAATGTCAAGGAACAGCATCACACAAGTCTCTGAGCGTCTCTGAGCTGCGGGCTGTTAGGACATTGGTGGCACCGGATGTACAGGAGGGTACAAAACCAGCTCTGTCACTGACCACCCCTCTGTCAGCGTGTTACACGTGGTGGCTTGCATGTGGCTGCGATGCTGTGAACTGTGCCACCCGTATTTCAAATACCAGCAGGGCCACCCATAATGGACAGATTTCAGGGGAGCGTCTAGACCGAGAAAGACCAGGAAGAAAGACCTGGTGAACTGCTTCTGAAACTCAGCCAATGGAAATCCTGCAGATCACAACAGAACACTGCCCGACACGGTGCTGGGACCTGAGTGCCCTGGCTTGGAAGGCACCCAGAGCACCCAGGGGCAGCAACCATGGGCTCGAGCAGCGCAACCAGCGTGAGGATGACGTAGTGTTCTGTCTTCTTGTCTACGGGGTCACCGAGTAGGGCCGACTCGACGGCCGCTAACGATTGCTGACTATGAGGAGCCCTGAACACGCGGCGTAGGAGGGCGTGCCGGACGGCTTGCTGGGCATTCCTCCTTGGCCTAAACCCGTGTCTCCCAGGTGTGGAGCCTGCCCTCCCGGCCCAGACCTCCTGGCTCTCAGCAGAGGCCAAGATTGGACTTGGCTTCCTCAGCTCTTCCTTCGTAGTTCTAAGAAGCCCCTCCTCCTTCCACAGGGTTGGGGAGGAGGCTGGCAGTATAACCTAAGTGGCGTCTTCACCGGGGAAACCCACGAACAAGGGGAAAGGCACCCCTCCCAGTTTCTAGGGCCTCCCAGCTCTGTGGGGCCTCTCAGGTTTGGAGGAGGTGAGCCCAGGACAGCTGGTAGCTATCTTGAACCTGTTGGCAGAGCCTGCCTGTAAGTAAAGGCAACCCAGAGGGAAGAAGGGATGGGAGGTTTCCAACAGTATCATTGGGCGCCTGGAGCCAGCTATGCCTGAGGGCCGTCACTACTGATCAACTTTGCACTATGAGCCAATAAGCTCCCTTTACATCCACTTTAAAGTTGCCTTTCCGTCAGTGGTGACTCAGAGTCCTGATGAAGTGCATCTGT
>NW_006922035.1:1220350-1221279 GCF_000298275.1 Orycteropus afer afer | reverse complement strand
TGACCCTGTCTCTATGGCAACGTCTTCAGACTTCTTTTCCTTTAAACAACAGAGAATGCAGTGGCAGAACTGTCTACCTTCTTCCCAGTCCTCGTGGTACCGTTTTTCACGGCAGACCACAGGATCGGTTCTCCACAGCGCGCTCACTATGGGACCAACAGCCCAGCATGTAGCGCACCGGGCAGGCTCTGTCTCACGGTTCCATAATTAGACTGAGTCACAGAAGAAAGCCGCGGGGGAGGAACAGCCCCGTGTGCAGCTTCGGCCGACCGCAGCTGAGTCAACCGGGGACGTCGCGTGGACTTGACTGGAGCAGAGACTGCCGATGTAGAGATCAGTGGCAGCAGGGAAACAGGGGGCAGGTGGGCGGGAAAGCCCACCCCCTTCACCCTTCCCTGCCCGGTGGGCCACGTCCACTAGTTAGATCCGTGGGCAACTCACATTTTCAGGATCCATCACAGTCTCTACCATCATCACCGTCATGAAAAACGCAACTGCAGGGTGCTGGCAGGACGCCCTGCGTTTCAAGCGTACAGAGAAATCCCCTGGGACTCTGAGTCTCATTAAGGCTGATGGAAGTAGAACAAAACTCCAAGTCATCAGAGAGACCAGGCTCCCTGGTGTCATCACAGAGACTGGTGGAACCCCCGAGACTACGGCCCTTCGACACCCTTCAAGCCTAGACCTGAACTCACCCCCACGGTTGAACTTTCAGCCAAACAACACACAGGCCTGTGAGGTGAACCGCAACACCAGGGAGGCAGGCACTCAGAACCATCAACCATCAACCATTCAAATGCCTCAAAGGGCAGCACTGCTCAGGAATAAAGTTCGGAAGGCGGGAAGGGGCGGGAGGGGACAGGAAAGGACAAAGGGGAACCATAAACACCGGGAGAAAGTGCCATTACATCGTGGGGACTGCACCCAAC
>NW_006922035.1:1215395-1219228 GCF_000298275.1 Orycteropus afer afer | reverse complement strand
CTTGGAACTACTACCCTGAGATTATCTTTCAACTTGAAACTTTATTCCCTAAGTCTTCTTTGAACCACAAATTGCTTAGCTTAACTAGGAAAGTAAATTTGTTCTGAGCATGGTGCTGTTTTAAAGCATTACTTATGCGGGATCAAATTAATAGCATCAGTGAAAGGTTGGACCAGAAGCCCAAGGACCAGTGAGTTTAAGATAACAGCAATAGAGTCATTTGGAAAAGGTCGGTGAGATCGTACACACCTTGAAGAATGCAGTCAATGTCACCAATGTGTACATGTAGGAATGGCTGTCATGGTGGATCGTTGGCTGTGTCTACTTTCACCAAAATGAAAAAAAATAAGAAGAGAAAGAAAGTGCACTATTTGAACTTTGCTGTTTTCCTGGCTTCTTCCAAAGCCCCAGCTCTCCAACACCGAATATAGCTCCTCCTCCAACCCTTTCTCCTGCCTCTACCACGTCAGGTGTCAGGCCAAGGTAGCACATGGAATCATGAGAGATTATGCACAACACAGCTGTTGTGCCTGAATGGGGACACCAATGCGCCCTCCCCCAATCATGGGCCTTCTATTGTCAAGGATTCACAAGGAATATTCCCCAAATCCATCCTTGTCACAGCACACAGGGCACTCATCCCTGTCACCGCAGCCAGAAGACGCTCCCTACATTTTAAAAGGCCACTTCATACTTTGGGGGCCCAGGGAGGTGAGGCAACTGAGCCCAAGGGCTACTCAGTTCAGTGAAGGAAGCACCTCAGTACCGGGTGGGGGACAGGGAGGCATCCCAACAGCGACAAAGTGCGGTGGACCGACCGCACCTCCACACACGGTCAAGCCAACCGGTTGCCGTCAGTTCAACGCTGGCTCACGGCGGCCGCCCTGTGTCAGAGCAGAACTGAGCCCCGGGGGGTTTCCGTGGCTGATTTCTCAGAAGTAGGTTAACAGGCCTGTCTTCTGAGTGCCTCTGGGTGGACGTGCACCTCACCCTTTCAGTGAACAGCACGCTCAGTGGAGGCTTGGCAAAGGGCAGCCCCATCCCAAGACAGTGATGGCAAATGACAGTCATCACACCAAGCCCCTGCACCCTTGGGGACGCTGCAGCTGCCTCCCCTGGGGTGCTCCTGCAGGTGGAATACTCGAATACCACTCCCAGAAGGAGTGGGCTCATTCTCGCGGAAGCAGCGAGGAAACTGGGCATTGTAAACGTTCTCCCAGTCACTCGGCAACAACTGCTCAGAGCCAGCTGGAAGAACTACCACTTACAGACCTCTCGGATCAGAAGCATAAAGGTCCTGCACAAAGAGGGAGGAAAAAAGAAACCTAGAACGAAATCAAAACTCATCAAGAAGACCCCACTTACTGGTCTGAGAGAGACTGGTGGAACCCCAAGCTCTCAGACAGCCTTCAAGCCCAGAACTGAGTCCACCCACGGGGATCACCTTTCAAATGACAGGCCTACAAAGTGAACAGTAACATCCGTGAGAAACACAGTGTTCAGAACAATCCAACATACAAGACCAAAAGGGCAGCATGTGCCCCAAACCAAAGCTCAGAGGCAGGAAGGGGCAGGAAAGACGGTCAAAGAGGAACAGGGAACCGAGGGAGGGGGTGGGAACAGTGCTGTCACACCGCGGAGTTGCAACCACGTCACCAGACACAATGGGTACAAACTGTGAGACAAGAAACTAGGGCGCTCTGGGAAGTCCCACCCAAGCAACAATAAAAAGTTAAGGAAAAAAGGTCACTCAGAGCCAGTGACCTGCATACCCAGTTGTGGCCGGGCCTCTGCCCTGGCCCGGTGGGGCCTGCGACTATCTTCCTGAGTGACATCTGCCATCGTAAGCAACCCATTTCCAGAAAGGGAAGGGGATGGCTTTCGCAAACCTGATCCATGAGAACCACCAGAAGAAAGGACTGGTAGGGCTGGAGAGTTTGAGTCGACTCAGGGAACAAATGAGGAAAACCAAACAGGCTGTGCCTTAAGCACAAAGGGATTTTATAGGCTTCCCCGAGCCCCGTCTGTCACTGTGTCTCCTGGGATGCTGGGAGCTGTACCACCAGTATTGCAAACATCAGCAGGGTCCCCCACAGTGGACAGGTTGCAGGGGAGCTTCCAGACAATGACAGACTAGGAAGGCAGGCCTGGGTACCTCCTTCCCAAACTCAGCCATGGAACCCTATGGACTGCAACAGGGTACCGTCCGACTTGTTTGCTCTGGACAGGTCATCAGGAAGATCATCACTGGAGGAGGACACCCTCGTGTGGGTGAACAGAGGGCCAGCGAGGGCAGGGGTGACCCTCAGTGAGGCGGACCGGGTCAGGAGCCACAGGGATGGCCTTGAACGTGATGATGAGGGTGTCCAGGACAGGGCAAGACTCTGCTGTCCATAGTCAGTGGCGGGTCAACTTGCCAGCAGCCATCTATCGATCAATCTGATGATCTATCGATGTATCATCGATCCATGTCTGTATGACTGAGATGTCCAGGGAAACGCGTGGGTCCAGGTGTGCACATGATGCCATGAGAACCTTCAGGGCTGCTCCCATCAGTGTGGACCCCACTGCAAAGAAAGCTTCTTTCCTAACTTCTGCAGCCCAGGTTCCAGAACCATCACCGTTAGCTCCCAACGGTCCACTTTAAGAACCTGCCAAGCCCTGGGCCAATCACCACCTTCTACGAGATACCCCACGCTCATTGGCTGGGCCTGGGTCACAGCTGTGGAGTGTGGGGGTGGAGCTTTCACACCACCTACCACAAAGGGGTGAGAGTCAGGGAGGGGTAGTTCCCGCAACCAAAAGCACGGGATGGCCCCATAGGAAGGCAAGCAATGGCTTCTGGGTGAGCAAAGACGCACTTCCCACTGACCTCAGAGTCAGCTCTGAGCCCTGGCACCCCCACGTGGGCCAGAGCAGAACGGCGCCCGGGGGGTTTCCAAAGGCTGATTTTCCAGAAGCAGCGTGCCAGGCCTTTCTTCCAAGGTGCCTCTGGTGGATTCCAACCCCCAACCTTTCAGTTAGCAGCTCACTAAGCACTAGCAACACCCGAGACCTGAGTAAAGGCCGCTGGGGGTGAAAAGGCTGGGGGAGGAGCTTCCACACCACACGTCACAGAGGACCTGTGACCCGAGGGCAGGAGTTGGTGGCACCGTGCGCTCTGCAGTCCTGTGGAACTTGGGTGCAGCGAGGGAGGAGAGGGAATACTTATTCCAAAAAGAAACGGAAAACTTAAAATGCCATTACGAGATAATACGGTTTTTGCTTTCTTAATTATTAATAGACATTGAGGAATAATTTAGAGTTGCATTAAAGCTGGGTGAAGGCATTCATAATACATCTGGGTCACAGGAGATTATGAAAATATCCAGCCTCATTTTCACGGCACCTGATAGAAACTTCTCCTGCAACAATTGTGAAACGTAATGATGCACATTAAACCGTGGGCCTTGATAGCTTCACGATGGCTGTCTTTTTTCTCCTTTGGTTCTGGGGAGTCCGCGCTCAGAGCTGGACGTGCCTCACGCAAATGTGGCTGGAATCCTGAGACCAGGCTTGTCCCCAGCTGGGATGAGGCCCTGGACCACGTGACAGACAGCTCAGCAGCCTGACTGCACCCCGACTGTGGGTTGGGGGAGAGAAGAGCTAATCCAGGGTCCTGACGAGGTCCCAGGAAGCAGTGATGGGCTGTGACCTTACCCAGGTCGCCTGCACTCTGTCCCCAGGGACTGTGGGTAGTAAGGATGTGAGATAGAGGAAGTCATCGCTCTCACAGTGGTGAAAGGCTTCAGGGAACTCACCCTTCATTCCTGCTCTTGTAAATTCTTTAACTT
>NW_006922035.1:1211924-1214104 GCF_000298275.1 Orycteropus afer afer | reverse complement strand
CCTGCCACAGAAACCCCACTGTCACATATTACCACATTTCAGCCCGTGACCAGCCCCCTTTAGCCTTTCCAAAATTAGTGTCACAAAATAAATTTAGAAACGTGTAAGCCGCCCGAATTGCACATTAGAGTCTCATTATGGGGGCAAAGAGGCGTGTTCCAGCTGAAGGTCTGACTTCTAAAGATTTTCAGCTGAAGTCAGGGAATAGGTGTCTGTCTCGGGAGGAAAAGGTCTGCATGCCCGGCCAGAAAGCAGAATCTGAGAGCCACGGACGGCCTCTGAGCAGACGGGCTGCGTGGCTGGCCCACCATGAGGGCTCTAAGGGCAGATGACGGACTCCGGGAGCCAAGCTCTGAGATAAGCACCAGCTCATGCTGACAAACATCACCAGGCACCGTCCTGACGGCCAGACCCCGGGCCGTCAAGATCAAATTGGAAAATACCACCAGCAGTCAGCAGCATCTTCGAAACGCCAGATGTGGCTGAAGCGGGCGCTACAATTTCTCTGAAAACACCAAGTCGTGGGCTCAGAGGTCTTCTCAAATAGGCAATTTGCAGATGGCAACTCTTAGGAGCTCTACTGCTGGGTTCCAATCACCAGCCAATTCTCCCATTAGAGCCTCCGATAACAACGCTTAAATGTCATCTGCACTCACTGCTTCACAGCTGCGGTTTCATCATTCCAGATAATTTCATTATGAATCAGAGAACAAAAGCCACAAAACCACAGCCAGAGCTGAGGAATCATCTGAAGTTCAGCGAAGACTTGAAGTGGAGTGAACGCATTCGGTTCTCAGGTGGGACAGGGACCCTAGGACTCACACCCTCTAGGGCTCGGGCAACAGGGGAGAACGCAGTAACGCCCACCCCGTCTGTCAGTGTGTCACTGGCACGTTGCTATGACACTCGAAACAGTGCCACCGGTACTTCAAATACCAGCAGGGCCACCCATGGTGGACAGGTCCCTGCGGAGCTTCCAGACTAAGACAGATGAGGAAGGAAGGGCTGGCTGTTGACCTCAAACCACAAGCCAATGAAAACCTCCTGGAGCCCAGTACGATACCCAACACAGTGCTGGAAGCTGAGCCCCTGGGCTGCAAGGCACTCAGAGCACACAGCGGCTGCAACAACGGACTTGAGCAGACCAGGGAGCATGGAGCACGGTCGGGCAACAGCTTATCCTGTTGTACATAAGGTTGCCATGAGTCAGAGCCAACTTGGTGACACCCACCAGTAACGACTGAACCTGTGGAGCTGTAAGGTCTTTGGGGCAGTCCGAAGTGATCACTGAAGGATGTGTTGACCCCCTTACACATGTTGTTAGGAGCCTTGGCAGACCAACAGTGCTTGGCTGCTGACCCAAACGTTGGTAGTTTGAATCCACCCCATGGTTCCATGACAGAAGGATCTGGCAATTTGCTCCCATAAAGACCAGCCTGGAAAACCCTCTGGGGCAGTGTGACTCTGTGACATGGGGTCACCATGAGTTGGAATTGACTTGATGAGACCCAACAACAACCTCACATATGGTGTTGGCCATGGACTACATGGGAAGTGGTGTCATGCCAGCCTGTTCTGAGTTAGACCTCAGTGGTCTTTGCACTCTTCTCATCCCTCCTGAAGCAGGCTTGTGTGACCAAGCACGGACAAGCTGCATGGCTGAGAGACCCAGGGAGGAGACTGTGGGGCTGAGAGAACTGGGGAGGATTCCACTGGGGCTGAGAGATTTGGGGGGGAGCCCACTGGGGATGGCAAATCCAGGGAGGAGCCCGATGGGGCTGACAGATCCAGGGAGGAGCCCACTGGAGAGCACAGATCCAGGGAGAGCCCACCAGGGCTGAGAGACCCGGGGAGGAGCCTGCAGGGATGAGAGACCCGGGGAGGAGCCTGCAGGGCTGAGGTCATCCTCAACTGACCAGCTCCCGCCAATCTGGCTGTGACCACAGACACAGGGGTGAGCCCAACACAGCCATAGATACCATAGCTGATGTCAGGTGGATTTTGGCTCAAAGCAAAGAATACCAGAAAGATGTTTACTTGTGTTTTATTGACTATGCAAAGGCATTTGATTGTGTGGATCATAATAAATGGAGACTGAAATAAATGTTGTCTTAAGTCAATGTCCTGAACCCCAGTCTTGGGCAAAAGGGGAGAAGTCACTCCTGGGGTTACTGAGAAGA
>NW_006922035.1:1208159-1210524 GCF_000298275.1 Orycteropus afer afer | reverse complement strand
ATAAAGAAAACAAAAATCCTCAAAACTGGACCAATAAACAGCATCATGATAGACAGAGAAAAGATTAAAGTTGTCAAAGACTTCATATTGCTTGGTTCTATAATCAATGCCAATGGAAGCAGCAGTCAAGACATCAAAAGATGTGTTGCATTGGGCAAATCTGCTGCAAAAGACCTCTTTCAAGTGCTGAAGAGCAAAGATGTCTCCTTGAAGACTAAGATGCGCCTGAGCCAAGCCATGGTATTTTCAATTGCCTCATATGCATGTGAGAGCTGGACAATTAATAAGGAAGATAAAAGAATGCTGAAAGCACCATGGACTGCTGAAAGAACTAACACATCTGTCCCCAAGGAAGTGCAGCTGGAATGCTCCTTGGAAGCGAGAATGGCCAGACTTCGTCTCACCTACTTTGGTCATGTTGTCAGAAGGGACCATTCTCTGGAGAAGGGTGTGATGCGTGGTGAAGTGGAGGGTCGGCGGAAGAGGGGAAGGCCTTGAACAAGATGGACTGACACGGTGGCTGCAGCGATGGGCTTGGGTATAGTAGGGATTGTGAGGCTGGCACAGGACCGGGCAGGGTTTCGTTCTGCTGTACATGGGGTTGCTATGAGTTGGAAACGACTCAACGGCACCTAACAACAACAACAAGCATTTTGTTGAACTTTCGTCCATGTACATTATGGCTCAGTCCTGTCTGAATTTTGGATTTCAAGGCACCAGCTCTGTTGCTGTTGTTAGGTGCCACTGAGTCAATTCTGACTCATAGCAACCCCACATGAAACAGAACAAAATGGTGCCCGTCCTGACCATCCTCACAGTCGGTGCAGTGCTTGTGAGCCCATCGTTGCAGCCACATGTCAGTGCGTCTTGTTAGGGGAAGACCCTCTCTGTTGGCTCTGGGGAAGGTCCTCATCTCTTTCAGCTTCTCCTCCTGGGTTCCTCGGCGTTCTCCACGTGGCATCAGACTTTTCCCCACTTATGCTTCCTTCCCAGTCCTACTCTGCTCATCTTCTGCTGTGAACCCTGTGAAAGCCGGAACTCGGTGGGACCTGCTAAGTCTTCCCAGACCTCGTAAGTCGTCTGCCTCTGACAGGGTCTTACCATGTTCCTATCACTCATCAGAAAATATTTGAGTGTTCCTTCTCTGACTGCTTTCCACCTTACACAGTTTGTGGCTTTCGCGTGTTTTACTGTATCTCAGAAGTGAACCCTGCCCCAGTATGGCCTCAGTAACATAACAAAGAGAACCCTATTCCCCAATGGGATGACAGCCATTGGCATTGGGGTTAGAGACATAGCACACAGCTTGGGAGACACAATTCCATCCACCATCAAACCAAACCAAACCAAACGCACTGCCGTTGAGTTGCTTCGACTCATAGTGACCACTCCTTGGGTTTCTGAGGCGCTATCTCTACAGCAGTGGATTGCCCAATCTTCTTTCCAAGAAGTGGCTGGTGAGTTTGAACCTCCAGCCTTCTGGTTAGCAGTCAAATGCCTTAGGCAGTACGCCACCAGAGCTCCCACAGGAATGAAGAAGTACAGTCCAACCTTTGAGCCCCATGGTGCCTTCTGCACATCAGGCCAGCCCTCACCAGCCGGCCCCAGGAAGAGGCGAACTCCACGTCATAGGGACAGATGTGGAACACTCACCATGAATTAAGGCAAGACAGTCACCACTGTGTGCATTGCAAAGCTTATTAGAGACCCAAAACCACACTCGAGGCCATCAATTACTGAGCGGCAGGACCAAGGGGTAATCTAATAACCCATTTATGACTTTAAATAAATCTAACTCCACACTGAAGCCCTCCAGAGCTCACAAACCGGCATTATTCCAGGCGCGGGCCTCCGATCGGCAGGGGGCCATTATGTCCAGCCTCACTTCTGTGTGGTGTTCATATCACAGAAAATTAGCCAGCACCGAGCAGTCAATACTGCATCATCCCCTCCGCCACCATCATTTATTCTATTGGCCACTCTACTGCGATTCAGCACTACCGGGCAGAATATCAGCTGCTCCAAGCCCCAAAGACGCCTCCTTGATTCTTTCTATCAAGTCATGAAATTTTAAAAAGGCAAAAACTAATACGCATCCACTGCAATCAGGGGGGAAAAAAACAACTATGTGGCAGAAGTATAGCTGTTATCACTCCTGTCCATAAGAAACATGGGGTTAATCCCATCTGTAGATCACCGGGCAAGATTTGGGAGAATACACAGGTCAGGGGGCCAGCCTAAATCCAGCCATCCCCAAATGGTCCACAGAGAGCGTTTAGATCCATGATTGCATATTTATTTTAATGTCCACTGGAGGGAGATATTACAAATATATCAAACCCTGAGGGTTTACAAATATTACAGC
>NW_006922035.1:1205746-1206949 GCF_000298275.1 Orycteropus afer afer | reverse complement strand
CTGACCTCTGACTATGGTATCAGTCATCAAACACCACGTTCTTCCCATGCAACACAGCACCAGTAGTTATTTCCCCACAACTGCTTGCACTGTACATTATTCTGCTGTTTCAAATTGAGTTGTCTTTTTATTGTTGATTTTACTGTAAAAATACAGATCGCACAACACTTGCCAACATCTTTCATGTGCACAACTCACTGACAGTGTTGTGTAACCATCACCAATGTCCACTGTCCCTCTGTCCATCATGACAGACAGAAACTCACTGCTTCCTAAACAGTGAGCCCCCTGCCCATCCCGCAACCACTAACACACTCCGACCTCTATACATTGGCCTATTCTAGCTCTTTCACTGAATGGAGCTAATGCAACCTCTGTCCTTTAGTGACTGACTGGCTTCAGTCAACGTGCTTTCAAGGGTCAGGCATGTGCCAGCATGAGTTGGAACCTCATTTCTCTTTATGACTGAGTCATGCCCCATTGTATGGCGAGACCACACTGTGTGTGTCCACTTGTCTATGGTGGACATTGCATTGCATCCCTCTTCAGGCCGCTGTGAACAGTGCTGGGTGAATACCAATGGACCGCACTGTGTAGCCTTTCAGTTACAGCCTGAGTGCAACAGGTTCCGAAGGGGGACTGGTCAGCACCAGTGTCAGCCAGTGGTGAGTGTCCTCTCCACAGTCTTGCTGGAGGCAGTCCACCAGGACCCCTGTGCAGCTCCCCAGGAGGAGGTTCACAGAGAGAGAGGCTGATCTAAGTGTGTCACTGCACCCCAAGAAATGGGTCCCATTCCTTCCACTTCTCATCTGTTTGGCTCCCCAAACCCCAGTGCAAAGTGGGAACCGTGACACCTCCTGTTGCTTGGCAAAACCCAAGATACGTCACCACTGTATTTCATTCGATTCCCCAGGAGATCTGATCATCTGATTCCCCACTGGAAATATCCTGTGCCAAATGGAACCGAAGTGAGGTCATTAATTATGAAAATTCACAATGCATAATTATAACAATTACTCCCATCACATAAACACACCACCACCATGAATAATTTAGTAGGAACTGCGCTTTTGGAGAACATGGCAATTAAAATAAAATTCAAGGACGTGACAGGGAGGACGCAAGAGACACAGGCCCTGGTTTGTTCTGAAGGAGGCTGTGTCATCACCACAATGTTCACTCCTTGTCACAAAGAACTATCCC
>NW_006922035.1:1199925-1200851 GCF_000298275.1 Orycteropus afer afer | reverse complement strand
CTCACACACACACACATTCAGGCCCTTTTATCTGTCAGAATCCAGTCCAAAAAGCTGAGGCTGCCCTAGTAACTTCAACAGAGGGCCTTCAAACACAGGGAGTCAGTTCCAGGGTGTCTCAGGTGCGCACTGCTGCTGTAACACAAACACCACACACGGGTGACTTTAAAGAACAGAAATTCATCACCTCACAGTTCTGGGGGCTGGAAGTCCCAGTCAGGGTCCCAGGCAGTCAATTCCTTCCTGTGGGAGTCCCAGCCCCCTGGCTCCTTGGGGATTCTCTGCAGGCATCCCCCTGCCCCAGTCCTGTATGTCTCCTTGTCCCACCTGCTCTTACAATTCAGAAATGATTGGGTTTGGAGCCCACCCTACTCTGACATGGCCTCATGAACATAAACAAGAAACTCTTTCCAAGCAGATCACAGCCATAAGTACCATGGTTTTTTTACACAAATAACTGCCTTCCACATTTGTCACTGGCTCCCCTCTCACCCCAGGGTATGTTTACGAAGATGTTATGCTAATATCTTCATAGCAACATGTGAAAAGAACTGGCATAGCAGCTGTGAAAACACCCCTGGAGGGAGAGAGTGCTTGGGAAGAAAATGCAGAGGGCGTGTTATAGGGGTGAGGATCCCCACACATATCGGGAGAGTGGGCAGCATTCAATCCACAGCACAGGGTAATAACGCAGGAGCGACGAAACCAGGGCAGACGGTGAGCAGATTAGACAGCATCACCCCTAGACAGCCACTCCCAGCCCCGAGGATGCAGGAGCAACGAGGCAGGTCTACCTGAGGCCAGGTCCACTACCTGGCGCAAAACAGAACCACACAGGGTGGGGGGCTGCCCGGTGGAAGCCAGGCCACTGAGCAGACCCAGCTACAGCTAGAGGCTGGGGAAGCTGGCAAGACAGCCAAAGAAAG
>NW_006922035.1:1194501-1198828 GCF_000298275.1 Orycteropus afer afer | reverse complement strand
GCACACTTTCATCCCTGGCTGCTCACGTGGGCACACCTCGGAGATATCGCCGGACCACTGCAAAAAAGCGAGGACGGCCAAAAAAGCCAGGTGCACAGATTTTTTGGTTTTCCAGTACCTTTCAAAGTTATGTTCACACTCTAGTCTATTAAAGGAGGTTGGGGGTGTAGTGGTTATGGCATCTGGCTGCTAACCCAAAGGTCAGTGGTTCAAACCCACCAGAAAGATGAGGCAGTCTGTTTCTGAAAAAATTTACAGCCTTGGAAACCATCAGGGTGGCTAGGAGTCTGAATCCACTCGACGGCACTGAGGTGTTTGTTTTTTATCGGGGGGTAGTTTGTGAAGTGTGCATTAGTGTGATGAAGAAGTTTGGAATATTGTGAGAATGACCAAAAAGGAGCAGAGACAGGAAGTGAGCACACACTGTTGCCGACAGCCTTGCTCGACGCAGGGTTAGCACAAACCTTCGATGTGTAAAACGCGGCCCCTGCAAAGCGCGATGAAACAAAGTAGAACACGCACGCCTACCGCACGCGGGTCAGCGGGGTTCCTGTGCGCTCCGAGGCTCACCCTCCACTCCCGCCATGCTCTGAGCGGACTGAAGCAAAGGCACTCGCACGGGGCCCGTCGACTTCTGCCTGAAAGTGACAGGCCCCCCCTGTATCTAACTGCCAGGGTGGCCCACATTCCAGTACCTGCAAAGAGGGGCGAGAACACAGTCCTACGTGCGCCTGCGAGAAGACAGGATGTGTCTGCGAACAGCACCCCGGCCTCCACAGCCTCGAGGGCGCCCACTAGGACCTCCCTGGGGGGATGGGAAGCAGTACCTTCCCCACAGCATTGCTGCCGCCAGCCGTGCTCCGGTCGGCCACGACCCCACACGCAAGAGAACAAAACGCTGCAGGTGGAGGGCCTGGGCCATCCCTGGGATCACCTGCAGGCCTGACTGCTGTGACCCTATGGTTCCCGCTGCTTGCTCTTCAGAAACAGACTGCCAGGCCTCTCTTCCTAGTCTCTCTTGCTCTGAGAGCTCTGCTGAGACCTGTTCCGCTGACAACAACACAACAACGCTCAGCCTCCAGTGATAGGTGGTGGCTGCACCCGAGGGCTGTTGGCTGGGCAAGGCATTTGGTCTCCCTGTGGAAGGTGAGAATTCAACACTGAAGTGCCAATGTCTTCTGTCCCCCACCCCCCAAAATAGAGGGGGCTAGATGGCCAGCAGGAAGAAAGGGCATGGAGCAGGCAGAGTGTAACACTGAGCGCCACGCTGTGACTTCAAATCTTTTCTTTTTAATAATACACCGTGAAACAGCTGCTTAAATACACTGAAGAGACCACAGACATACATTCCACGAACAAACAAGAGTTTGGGGGATTTGCTTTTCTTTGTAGTTTCCCCACCTTCCTCTGGGTGAGTACCTCTCTCCCTGTTTGAGTCTATCTTTTCATTGTCTTTTTTTGTCTTCAAAGATTTTATATTAATGTCAAAATCACAATCACTGTTCAAAAACAGAATGTGTATGGATTGTTGCATGGAAAACCAGCTTGCTCTGTAAACTTTCACTTAAATCACAGTAAAAGAAATAAATTAACAAAACCCTAATCATCCTCCATGGGTTGCTGTCCGGATCCAGGCACTGAACAAGCCAATGTGCTTAACAACCCCAAAGTCCGGCGACAAAAGAAGTGTGTGTGTGTGTGTGTGTGTATGTGTATATATGGTTAAGGCTCCATCTCCCTCTTTCTGTTATTTTGAAATTTTAACAAGCATTTGGAAGCGATGGTCAAGATGGATTGCTAGAATAACATTAGAATATCTTACAGAGGACAACCATAGATCCATAAAAAGTCAAAGCCAAATCGGCTGCTGTTGATGCAATTCTGACCCACAGCGCCCCTAGAGGACAGAGTGGAACTGCCCACAGGGCCTCCAAGGCTGTCAGTCTTCACGGAAGCAAAGCCCAAACCACACTCACTGCCGTGGAGTCCATTCCGACCCACAGTGCCCCTAGAGGACAGAGTGGTACTGCCCCACAGGGTCTCCAAGGCTGTCAGTCTTCATGGAAGCAAAGCCAAACCACATCCATGGGCCTAGGGTCCATTCTGACCCACAGCGCCCCTAGATGACAGAGTGGAACTGCCCACAGGGTCTCCCAGGCTGTCATCTTTACTGTCCCACAGGGTAACTGGTGATTTTGATCCACAACCTCTTGGTTATCAGGTGATTGCTTTAGCCACTGCACCATGAGACGCCACAGTCTTCTCTATAGTACCCCCATTCTTCAGCTGGTTTCTTTTTGAAATGATCTTTTGTTCATCCTAGTTCTCAGTGGGGCTGGAGGTTGCATATTGGAATCCTTGGCACATGTAACCTCTAGAATGTGTGAGCCTGATTTTCACGTAGATTCCCATCAGGAAATTGGAAAGGTGGTGATGTTTACGTCAGCAAGGACGTGTCTGTGAGCAGCACCCCTGGCCTCCACAGCCTTTATGTCCGGTCAACCATAGAAAAGCTAAGGACCGCAGAAAGCAGAACCGTGTTCTTAAGGAAAGGGACACGGCTCTGGAGAAGGGCCGAGGCATTCTCTGATCTGTGCACTTATCTGCAAAGGGCAGACAGGCTTGAAGTCAGGGAACGTGGACTCAGACGCTGGTTTATTTACCAGAGCCTGGGAATGACCTGGAGCCCACGTGGTGCAAACGGTTAACACACTCGCTGCTGAAGAGAAAGCGTGGAAGTCTGAGTCCACCCAGAGGTGCCTTGGCCCACAGGCCTGGCGATCTACTCAAAACTCCCAGCCCTTGAGAGCCCTGTGAACACAGCGCCTCTCTGATACACACGGGGCTTCATGATGAGTCAGAGTCAACTCCATGGCAACTAGTGGTGGTGATGGTGGTGGTGATGAGGTGGTGGTGGTGTGGTGGTGACGGTGGGAGTGGTTGCAGTGGTGGTGGTGATGGTGTTGGAGGTAGGGGCGATGGTGGTGGTGGAGGTGACAGTGATGGTGGTGATGATGGTGGCAGTGGTGGTGATGGTGGCGGAGGTGGCAATGGTGGTGGTGGTAGTGGTGGTGGTGGTGGTGGTGATGGTGGTGGTGGTGGTGATGGTGGTGGTGGAGGTGACAGTGATGGTGGTGATGATGGTGGTGGTGGTGGTGATGGTGGCAGAGGTGGCAATGGTGGTGGTGGTGATGGTGGTGGTGGTGATGGTGGTGGTGGTGGTGATGGTGATGGCGGTGGCGGTGGTAGTGGTGGTGATGGCAGTGGTGGAGGTGGTGGAGGTGGCAATTATGGTGGTGGAGGTGATGGTGGTGGTGGTGATGGCAGTGGTGGAGGTGGTGGTGGTAAAGACAGTGGTGTTGGTGGCAGTAGTGGTGGTGGTGGTGGTGCTGGTGGTGCGGCGGTGGTGGTGGTGGTGGTGATGGTGGTAGCAGTGATGGTGGCAGTGGTGATGGTGATGGTGGTGGTGATGGTGTTGGCAGTGATGGTGATGGTGGCAGTGGTGGTGGTTGTGGTGGTGGTGGTGGTGGTATGGTGCTGGTGATGATGATGGTGATGATGGTGGTGGCAATGGTGATGGTGGTGGGGGTGATGGTGGTGATAGCTGTGGTGGTGATGGCGGCCATGGTGGTGATGGTGGCCCCACAGTGATGGTATGCCAATGGTGGTGCTGATGGTGGTGGCGGTTGGTGATGGTGGCCTTGGTGGTGATGGTGGCAGTGGTGATGGTGGCAGTGGTGATGGGGGTGGTGGTGGTGGTAGGATTGGCCTGCCCTAGAAAATGCAGCACCGAGGCTGGAGGAAGGGGCAGCCACTCTGATTGCTCTTCAGTGGGTTGCCCTCCTTGCATGATAACTCTCCTTCATTACTCTCAGATGTGCCCCTGTGTTTCCACAGCTGCTAACAGTGTCTTTGCTTCTCTTGCCTTTAGATTTGCCTTTTGTAATTTCAGGAAGGCATCCTTACACTTTTCCCAAGCCCTGCTTCCAAGCTGGAGGCCAGGGGATGCCACAGGAGGCTTGAACTAGGGGCAGAAAAGGTTGCTGGTGGCATCTGCACCCCGAGCAGAATCTGCCCAAATAGGGTGTGTACAAGGTGGCACTGATGTATGTGAGCATGGTGTGTGTGAGATAACACTGATATGTGCAGGTACGGTGTGTACAAGATGACATCAGGGTATGGAAGACAGTGTGTGCAAGGTGGTGCTGGTGAGTGTGAATACAGTGTGTATGAGGTGGTGTTGGTAAAATACTGGTGAACCTTTAAAATGTCATCAGAAATGCACTCATTTTAATGTTTACTGGGAAAATACAATTAGCATATAAAA
>NW_006922035.1:1182888-1193421 GCF_000298275.1 Orycteropus afer afer | reverse complement strand
GGGCTGGAGGGAGGCAGCATGTCTGGCCTCACAGGGATAGGCCTTGGGCTACTGATGGTGATTCTGTCTTCCTCTTGTGGGGTTAGAAGAGGTCAGAACATGCAGCCCCTTTGGCAGTATGGAGTGATTTGTAAAAGGGCCCTGAGAATGGTAGTGCTACTCAGAGAGGGTCATCCATGTCAGTGAAATGGACCTGGACCTGTGGGAGCCATGGAGATGGCATGTTTTCCTCTGCACACTCTCACCACACACACATACACACACACCCCAATCTGAGCTGCTGCACACATGCTCCCGTAGCACTATTCATAGTGCTCAAAAAGTAGAAATATTGAAATATCCATCGATAGATAAATGGATAAATAACATGTGGTCCCTCTGTACAACGGACTAAGACTATGATACGGCCTTAAAGAAAAATGAAGCACTGGGACACGCTACAACATGGTAGCGGACACTGGTAACACAACATGAAGTTAAATAAGTCAGACACAGAAGGGCAGATACTGTGCCATCCCACGAACGTGAACCAGGCAACTTCACAGGGACCAGGAGTACCTGGGTGGTACCCACAGTCCACGCGCTCGGTGACTCACAGAAGGGCTGGAGTCCAGCCAGTAGGAGGGCCTGCTGACGTCCTTCCACAAAACTGAGGAGCAGAGCTCTGCTCTGAGCACATGGGCGCCAGGAGGCAGGGGCTGGCCCGACAGCTACTGGTTCATGGGTGTGTGTGTGTGTTTAAAATGTATATACATAGAGACACACATATGCACACATATCAAAAACAAACCAAACCCACTGCCGTGGAGTCAACTGCAATTCATGGCGATCCTGTAAGAGTAGAACCACCCCATGGGGTTTCCCGGGCTGTGAAGCAGACTGCCACATCCTTCTACAGAGCGGGCTGGTGGGTTTGAACTGCCAACCTTTCAGTTAGCAGCTGAGCACTTAAGCGCTGCTCGGCCAGGGCTCCTTTGACTTGCTGACCAAAACAAAAAACAAAAAAACTCACTGCCGTCAAGTTGGATCCGACTCATAATGACCCTTCTTTGGGTTTCCAAAGCACTATCACTACAGAAATAGATTACCCAACCTTCCTTCCCAGGAATGTCTGGTGGGTGTGAACCACCAGCCTTCTGGTTAGCAGACAAGTGCCTTAGGCACTACGTCGCCAACCCTGATTTTCCTCTGCACCCCACTTTCGGCCCCCCTAGATTCTACTCCCAGTTCTGGCCTGATGATTAGAACATATCCTATTACGTGAACCTGGTTGACTGCAAGATGAGCACGTGAACCAAACAGCCAATGAGACGCACTGTGAACTTTGCTGAGGTTACTGGGAGAGGGATGTTTGACCCATCAAAGGCGGCAATACAGAACAAGCAAGAGCCACCAAGCAGAACCTAATCACAGGTCAACATCCCATCGGCAAAGCGAAGGACTGAAGAAAGAAGTCCTAGTGACTTACTGGACATTTGGACCAAGCCTCCCTGATGCCTACTTTTAGAAGATGTTCATCATCCCCACGGACCTCTGCACCCATGGCAGTCACTCCCCATCTTCTGCTCGCCCTCACGTCCATTTGTGAAGATAAGGACCAGCCCTGGATGCTCTCTGCTGCTGATGGTGAAACTCTGGTCTCTGTTTTCAGTTGGTGTTTTTCATGGAGCTATTTCCGGGAACCCGTGAGTCTCAAAACAGGAGGGTCTCCTGCAAGTCAGCAGAGAGAAGAGGCAAAGGGGGGCAGAGCGGCTGGGTCCCTTTGCTGGAGTGACAGGAGAGAGGTGACAGAGGGCTCGGCCCCAGTTATGGGCCCACAGGACATGGTGGGCATCAAGACACTTCTCTGTCTCTTCTCAGCTCCCAAGACCTCACAGAACGGAAACAAGACTTACTGGACCATTAAGACGTGGGAGCTCCCTGAATCCAATGCCCAGAAATGATCTTTAAACACTGAGCTGAAACTGTATCATGAAGTCACTGTTAAAATAAACCACAGCTTAGCCTGATTATTAATGTCTGCCGGAGCATGGTGCCCTTAGGAGCCCTGGTGTCTCAGTGGTTAAACAGTCGGCTGCTAACTGCAAGTTTGGCAGTTCGAACCCAGCAGCTGCTCCGGAAACACCTGAGGCCCTGCAGAGCCCTGGAGGACACAGCAGGCCTGTGCAAAGACCCTGTGGTGAGGGTCTCCCTGGGGCAGCAAGGCCCAGGCAGGGGGCCAATGGGACGGGAGTAGAGCATATGTGAGAGAAGGGGGAGGTCTGAGGTGACATCAGAACGGAGGGGTCACTGAGCACGTAGCACTTTGCAGACCGTGGTAGAAACCATGGCGTTTGCTCTGAATGCGTGGAAGGCCCTGGAGGGTTCTGAGCGGAGGCTAGCACGATGGGACTGCTGGTCAAGACTGACGGGCCTCCCAGCCAGAGTCAGTTGGCATCCCGAGAGTGCGAGGGGATGTCTGCCCTTCTTCCCCTTAGCGTCTGGGAAGGAGAGTGAAGGCTGTCTCTACAGTAACACTGATCATTTAACCAGAAAGTGTCGGTGCCAAAACCCTTAGCAATGTGCTTGGAGAGTGGGAGGTGAGGGCTTTTGAGAGATAAATAGAATCCCTCGGCCTGCGACTGAATCTTTAGGGACAGCCCTTGCTCCCAGGGATCAGGGAGAAACTGACATTTGCAGACTGTCGGTGTCCCTATAAATGGGAAGCAGGCGCCCCAGAACTCACACGCGACCTGCCAGCCCAAACCTCAGATTGCAGACACATCTGTGATGCCCAAAGGGGCTGGGGGTTGGGTCCACAAGTCAAGCTACGGCCAACCAGTGGTGGGGGTGGCCGATCCCAGCAAGGGAGTGGCATTTTGTTAGCAGGCCCTGAGCACAGTGGACCACAGCGCTGAGCTTGGAGGCAAGTGAGAGGATCCACTCCCTGGGCTCATTCACTGCTCACAGCTCCACAGCGGACACAAAGGGAAGGGGCCTGGGCTGCTACTCCTCCAAGAGACTGAAGGAAGCAGAAGAAAAGAGCACGTGGCCTCTGAAGAAGGAGGCACAGAACTGGAGGAAAACAAACAGCCCCAAAGCAGAGCTGTCCCTAGGGTTCTTTTCTCCTAAATAAGGAGAGCAGGCAGGGAGACTTTTGGGGGTTGCCTTGGTGCCCGAGCTCCTGGGTGGTGCGACTGGTTAATGCACTCCACCGCTAACCAGAAGGTTGGGGGCTTGGGTCCACTCAGAGGCGGCTCAGGAGAAAGTCGCGACAATCTGCCTCTGCTAAAGCAGCCCCTGGAAGCCTGGGAGCAGAGTCCCACCCTGACACACAGGGCCCACCATGCACTGGGGCTGACGGGATGGCAACCGGCCGTTAGGTCCCTGAGGCATTCAATCTTCTGGGCTCAATCCAGAGCCCGTTAGAGACGGGGTGAGCACTTCAGACAGGAGGCACACTCTGGTCTGCAACAAGGGTCAGCCTCGAATCTATGTCTAGCACAGGTCTGGACCCCAGTGGGCAATGGAAGGATATTTGTTGCATGGATGCATGGACGGAAGGATGGATGGATGGACGGATGGATAGGTGAGTGGCTCATCAGACAGATCACCAGACAAGGCCATCCCGACCTGGAAACGTGTCTGGACGTGGAGACGGCATGAGGGTTGTGCTGCAGCTCTGCGCATGAGCTGGGCTGGGCTGTGGTCCGGGCCTCCAGGATCCCTGCAGGCGGCGGCAGCCTTTGGTAGGTCACTGTGCTTGTTTGCCTGGTTGCTTGGGCTTTGCCTGCCCACGTCCAACCCCCACCTTGTGAGCTAGCCTGGTTTGTCTTTGGGGCAGCCTTCCTTGCACACTCCTTCACCAAGTGGTTTGGGGAGAGAGGACCCCACCCCAGGCCCCAGGGACCAATATGTCCCAGACTTGGCCGATCAGAAAATTCCATTCCCTCCACTCACAGGGACTAGTTCTGGGTTGGGCCAGGGACTCAGGTCAGTACCGTGAGACCCTGCTCTGCAGCTTTTCCTACAATCATTTGGGAAGTCACTTTGTTGGGTGTGTTACGTGGACAGGATGTGAGCTCAGAGACGCTGGTGACAATGATGACCACCCAAAAATGAAGCCAACACAGAGGACAGCAGAGCCAAGAGATGGAGAAAAACAGTGTCTAATGGTATTGCCCGATCGCCTGGATCCAACACCACCTGAAGTCGTCCTGTCACCGCTCATTTCCGTTTTTTGCTTATGTATGATTTGGTTAAGTTGGGATTTTCCACATCTGCCACCAAAGGGATTCTGACAAGTAAGATGACTATTTGCTGATTTCTGTTGACTGCCTTGTTCGACACCTCTTCTCTATGCCTTTCTGCATCTTCACGCTTTCGTCAGGCAGCTAGGGACAATGGCTCAGTACCTCGAGCACAACCATTGTTTCCCAGGGAGTGCGCCGAACAATGACTCCAGGTCCTCTGGTTGTGAGCAGAGTGAGAAACTCACCAAGAGGCTGGACCTCGGTGGTGAGACCAGGACTGACCTTTGGCTGGAGGAGAGGTGACTGCCTTAGAGTTCCTGCTTGATTTTGGGAACAGGAGCATCCCTTTGTGCCTCGGGGAGTTGCTAACCAACCACCGGTGCCTCAGTGGCTGGTGGGGGACACACATTCTCCAGCATCCTGAGTCCAGAGGGACAGTGAGGAAACGCAGCCAGAAGCAAACACTGTAATTAAGGGGCCAGAGGGACCAGTTGGGCAAGAAGGATGAAAAGAGTTTACTGCAGAATTGGGGGCAAATCAGAGACATGGGGTCTGCCGTGGACCTTTCTGATAACTCTGGGGAACTAGAGGAAGATGAGTGTTAAGACAACGTCAATGAGATGAGCAAGCTAAGCCAAGCATTCTCGCATCTAAGACGCATGTAAGCATGAAGTATGCCCAGGGACGTCTTAGAAAATAAATCCCTGGCTAGCTGTGTAGGTTTCTGATAAGTGGACATGTTGCACTGGACCAGCTTTCCTGTTGCTGAAATTGTTCCATGTCCTGTCTTCTTACACTATTCTCCCGTGTGTGTGTGTGTGTGTGTGTGTACATCCAAGTGTACAGGTACAGATAGGGAACATGGCTGCAGGGATATATCTGATAAAGAATTTGTTGTCAGAATATCGAAACCACTCTCAAATATTAAGAATAAGATAACAAACAACAGAGGAAAAGCGGGCACATGACTTGAAAAAGACACATCACCAAAGAAGACATCAAGGTGGCAAGTAGGTTCAGGGAAGGACGCTGGCTGTGAATAGTCGCAGACACAAACAAAAACCTCGCCGCTCTAGCGCTCCACTCTTGTCAGAAGGCGGACAGATCAGACAACACCAAGTGCTGCCACGACACAGGACAACTGCCACTCTTATGTGTCGCAGTTTCTGATAAAGTTACACACACATGCACCATACCACCCGGAAGTCTCCTGTCCGTGGGATTTACTCAAGAGAACGAAACACAGGTTCCCACAAAAGCCTGCTTGTGACTACTCATAGCAGCTCTTTCTCAGTCACCAAAACTTGAAATCATCTGAATTGCCCCTCTACTAAGAAATCAATAAGCACAGGTGGTGCACCCATGCAGGGGAATACTATGCAGCAGTGAAAAGGGGCACATGCTGATACACGTTGTTGCTGTTGCTGCTAGGTACCCTCGGGTCAGCTCTTATCATAGAGACGTCATGTACAACAGACGCAACGCTGCCCAGTCCCCAGCCGGCCTCACATTAGTTGCTGGGCTTGAGCCCATCGTTGCAGCCAGTGTGTCAGTCCGTCCCACGACCTCACTGACCTGTGCCTTCCCAGGTATGATGTCCAGGGACTGGTTCCCCCTCAGCACGTGACCAAAGCATGTGAGACAAGGTTCCGCCAACCTCACTTCCAAGGAGCATTCTAGCTGCACTTCTAAGACAGAGCACTTTGTTCCTCTGGCAGTCCGTGGTGCATTGAATATTCTTCACCAATATGTAATTCAAAGACATCAAGGCTTCCTGCAGCTTTCTTATTCACTGTCCAGCTCTGGCATGCATAGGAGGTGACTGAAAACACCGTGGCTGGGGTCAGGTACGCCTCAGTCTGCCAAGTGACATCTTTGCTCTTTAATACTTTAAAGGGGTCTTTTTCAGCAGATTTGCCCAGTGCAATACATCATCTGATTTCCCGACTGCAGCTTCCATGGGCGTTGACTGTGGATCCAAGCACTATGAAACCATTGGGAACTTAGTCTTTTCTAAGCGCTGGTGGCATAGTGCCTAAGGCACTTGACTGCTAACCAGAAGGCTGGCGGTTCAAACCCACCAGCCACTCCTCAGAAGGAAGATGGGGCAATCTACTTCCTTAGTGCTACCGCCTCAGAAACCCAAGGAGGGGTCTGCTAGGAGTCGAGTTCGACTCGATGGCACACAACAACAACAACAAGTACATCATGCTAAGTGGAAAGTAGCAGGTTTACTCTGCTCATCTACATGGTGCTGGGAGAAAAGGCAACGCTGTTGGGACAGACACATATCCATGGAGGCCAGAAGCTACGCCAGGGCAAGGAGGGGTTACAAGGCGCACGGGGGAAGTCTGGGGGTGACGGACATTTTACTCCTTAATCGTGGAGGGTTGTGTTTACATAATGACGTGCACTTATCAAAACTCATAGAACCGCACACTCCAAACAGAGACTGTCCTGTACAAACACCACCCCAAGAAAGAAGCTTTTAAAAGCAGGTTGTTGTGGAATTATGCTGTAGTCAGGCCTTTCACCTCGTTCCATCCAGTGACATCCCCTTCAGTGGCAGCTAACATGCCCAAGAGTCGTTTTTATGAACCGTACCGGCCGTGACTGCGGGTGTCTGAAATATCGGATCCCCGACCTCTGCTTCTGGGGGTGTTAACCACGGATCTCACTGGGTGCTGAGTCCTCTCTTCCTGACTCTAGCACCTTAGCGTGGAGCTACGGTGGACAGAGAAGAGCTGCAAGGGAGGGATCAGGCTGACAGTATGACAGGGCAGAGGAGACGCAGAGAGGGTACCCCATCCCAAGGAGGCACCCCACCCAGAGGGCGCATGTCACCTGCTTTGGCCCACTGCAGTCATAGGACAGCAGGCACATGACGTTGGCAGTCCCTGGGTGGTACAAATGGCAAACCTTTCAGCTGTTAACGAAAAGGTTGGAGGTTCGAGTCACCCAGAGGTGCCTTGGAAGAAAGGGTTGGCAAGCTGTGTGTGAAATCAGCCCCTGAAAGCCCTCTGGAGCCGGGGTCTACTCGGATGTGCACAGGTGCACACAGGATTGACTTGGTGGCGGCTGGGTAAAGCCTGCACACCCCAAACGCTTTTGGTTTTCAAGGTTCAGTTGATGGCCGATGAGGTGAAGGAAAGTGGGGCTATTTGGGGTATTTATTATCCCTTTTTGTGAAAATATTCATATATTTCACTGCAAAAATCCCCCTGTGTACAACTATGTGTGAGGGGCGACTGCAGAGCCAGCTTGGGATATAGTACAACATGGTACATGAATAACATGATAGTAACATATAACCCATGTGGTGGTGGTGCTGGGTGGTGTGAAGTCAATTTTGCCTCACAGAGACCCTACGTGACAGAGCAGAACCGGCCTGTAGGTCTCCCAGGCTGTCATCTTTACGGAAGGAGACTGCCTGGTGTTTTCTTGTGCTGAACGGCTGGTGGGTTCAAGCCATCAACCTTTCAGTCAGAAGCAGAGCACTTAACCACTGTGCCACCAGAGCTTCTTTAGAGCATACATGTATAATAATGATACTACATAATGTATTGCTGTCTGTCTGTCAAGCTGTCTATCCATCTACCTGTATCACCATTCTAAGATGTGAAAACTCCTGAGTCTTGAAATGCGTCTGGCCCCAGACATGTGGAAAAGGGATTACGGTCTTGTATAACCTCCTATAGGAGCTTTGGTAGCATAATGCCTAAGGCACTTGACTGCTAACCAGAAGGCTGGCGGTTCAAACCCACCAGCCACTCCTCGGAAGGAAGGTTGGGCAATCTACTTCCGTAGTGATACTGCCTTGGAAACCCAAGGAGGGGTTGCTATGAGTCGGGGCCAACTCCACGGCACAGAACAACAACAACCACAACCACAACCACAACCACAACCACAACCACCACAACCACAACATAACCTCCTATGTGAGTGCCAGTCATCACTCACCTCCTGAGACCATCTCGGCCTTCCAGGGACACCTCACCCACCGGACCTCAGCCCAGCTGAAATCTCAGGAACAGGCTCCCTGGCCTATTTATGGACCCCACCAAGAACAACGAAGTCCATTTCAAACCCTGACGGATCACAAAGCCTATCAATCCACGGTCAAAACCAACCATATTATTGGTATTAAAGTTGATCAGTGGCTTCGGAATCCCAGAAAGCGGCACTTAAACCCGATGACCAAAAAGAAGAGAGGGTCTTTTTTTCTTTCTTTTTATAAGGAAAAAAAAAAAAAAGACAGCACTAATTTGAACAAAGGTTGAAAACTTTGCTCCGTATAAGAAGCGTTCCGGAGTGAACCTTCTCCCTAGGAGGAGTCAGAGAGGAGGGAATGAGGGCAGCAGACACTGACAATGGGTTTACAGAGGCCAGGGCCAGGCCCGCAGTCCATCACCTCCAGCAGTGAAACGTGGTACCAAAGCCAGGAGGGCGCACCCCACCCAATCAAGGGCGTGGGAAGCAGGGCCAGAGGCAGCTGCCGGGGCTACACGCAAGGGCACTGACCCCCTTGCTGAGGGGCCCTGGTGGCGTGAGGTTAAAAAGCTAAGCTGCTAATGGAAAGGTGGGGGTCTTGACTGCATCATCAACAACCTAGGAGAAAGCCGCCCGCGGAGCAGGTGTGGGTCTGCTCTGTGAAGATTTTACCGCCTCGGAAACCCCGTGGGGCAGCTCCACGGTGTCACTGGGAGTCAGAATCCACTCGCCCGCAGCGGGCTTGGGTTGGTTATTTATTTATCTGGTTCAATCCTTTTGCTCTGGAAACAGCAGCTGGAAAACATGCCCTAGCTCCCCTCGCACCAAACTGCTACCAAACTGGAAACGTGGAAGGGCCATGATGGAAGTTAAGTGAGAACTGCCACACACCGAATCAAAAAAAGACCAAAGACGCCCCATGACTGAGACAAGCCCCTTCCACAGGGGCGGCTAGTGCCCTCACCTGAGTGAGTCCTCTCAAGGGCATGGGGGCACCCAGTGAGCTGCCACCCTGCCCGTGATGACACTCCCTCCTCCCTTTCGACAGTGCGTTCTGTCCACTGAGTCATGCTGTCGCTGTCACACACACACACACACACACACACACATGACCACTGTCTATGCTGCGGAGGGGTTCCGGCCTGGCCACTTTCCATCTGTGCAAACTGAGTCCTAGAAATGGCGAAACGATAGAGCACGGAGCTCAGAGCTCAAGTGAGACACCGGGCTCCGGGTGTGCTTCGGTCTTACAACACCTTCGGACCTGCACACGCACCCCTCACCCCATTCTCCACGGCACACCCCTAGTTTCCTGCAGCTGTTTAAACAGAAAGGCGCACTAACTACCTGAATTGGGGACCAAGGAGGGTGGCTGATCTCGGATTCCAGAAGGTGCGGAAAGACTGTGGAAAACGGCCCATCGGAGCCGGACAGCTTCCTGCGGGAGGACGCGAGGCTCACCGGGCAGACCGCGGCTTCCCTGCTTGGTGCCCGGGCGGCCACACCGGCGGCGCCGAGCGCAGGCTCCGGGGACACCTGTGCCCACCTCACTCTGCCCCGTGGACCCGCAGACCCCGCGTCCCGCCAGGCGGCAGGAAAGCGACCCTCTCGCTAGTTCTCCGAGACCGGCAGCCAGGGACCTGGCTGCGCCCTGGGTGGAGCCGAGGCCGCGCTCCTGGGCCCCGGGTGGAAGGCGCGCGGGGCCGGCGGTGGGCGCGGGAGCAGGGCAGCCGGCCCCGCGCGCCCCAGAAACGGGCCGGGCGGAACCACCCGGGTGCGCCCTGCGGCGGCCCATTTCATGCTGAGGGGCGGCGGCTTAGGGCCCATTGCTGAGATGGGGAGACTGAGGACCAGGCCCTCCGGACAGCAAGCTTCGCTCGGCCTAACCCGGGGTCCGCGGCGGGAGCCCTGGATTCCCGCAGGGTGGGTCCCCGGCGAGCGGCGCGGAGGGCTCACGGGACCCCAGTGTTTTGGAGGGAAGCGGTGCTGGAGCCCAGAGAGGCCCCGACTGAGAGGCTGGGGTGCAAAGGACGGCCCCCGGGCCCTGCAGCTGCAGCCCCCAAGCGCTGGGGTGGCGACGGCCTCCACGGAACTCGGGGACCGGGACAAACCTGCGCCCCTGCGCCACGCCCCCTCCTCACCCCGGAATGGCACCCGCTGCGGGGTGGTCGGGGCAGGGGACCCGGAAATCCCGGAGCCGCCGCATCTGCGCCCAGGGAAGCCCGCCCGCGCCCTGCCAGGCGCTCGGCGTGGCAGCAGCGCCCGCCAAGGTCCCCCGACCCCGGGCGCTTCCGAGCCCGCGGTGCTTACC
>NW_006922035.1:1173759-1182335 GCF_000298275.1 Orycteropus afer afer | reverse complement strand
CCCTCCGCATGCACCGCGCGTGGCTTCGCGCCGTGGCGCAGGCTCTAGAGAGTGATGCCCGGGGACCCCACGACGCAGGACGGGGACGGTCCCTGCCTCGCCCCCCTCCCGGGCCACTGCGGGCCTGTGGTCATCACTCCCCGACGCGCAGCTTCAGGGCCTCCCGGACCAGGGACATCCGGAATTCAAAGCCTCAAGCGGCTGTTGGCGGAAAGCTCTGCAGATGTTTACCGAGTGGGCAGAGGACGTGCGGGACGGCGAGGGCTGGGGACAGGGCGTGGGTAGATGCGAGTAGACGCCCGTGTGCACGCTCGCGCGTGGAGGGCACAGCTGCACGGAGACGGTTCTGGGGAGGGCGCTGGCTGTCTGCGTGGAGCGTTCGTTGTCACTGTGCACCCTTTGTATGGTTTTGATCCCCCCTTGTGCTTGTATAAACTATTCAAGGGGGAACAAGTGCCCGCAGACGCGGCCCTGCCCTAGCCATCCGTCTGCAGAAACACACCAGGAAGCCACGCGCTCCCGCCCCACGTGGTCCCTGCTCTGCCCCCTCCTAGTTCCCTTCCCTTGTCGCGGTGGTCCCAGCGCTCCTCTTCAGGGGCGGGGGATCGCGGACGCTGGGCCTTACCTGCAGGAAGTGGTCCGAGCCCCCTGAGGCGAGACCCTCACTACCCCTCGGGTGCCCTGAAAGGGGCGCTGGAGAGGGAGGGCGGGCACAACCTAGCATCCCTCCCCCCTCAGAAAGGAAGCCTGGCTGTGTCGTGTGTCACCAAAGCCAGGAATGCATTTCAATATGTAAGAAACAAATGCAAGGCTTGAATGACAAGAAGCAAAAGTGAAAGCAAGAAGCAAGTGGCAAAGCAATTCAGTGTCCCCAAGTCGGTCATGGGGAGCACCAGTCACCAGGAGAAACTGGGGGTGCGTCCAAAGGGCTCTTTCCAGCCCGTGGGGCTGGGGCTCTGGGCCCAGTGAGGCCCCCGCCTGATTTTCCCATTTTCCTCCCATGGCTGGGAGGCAGCTGGGACAACTGCCGTTGTTGGTGGTCACTACTGTGTCCGCCCCACTCCCGGCGGCCCCGTGTGGACCCCGTGCTGCTCCAGGCGGTCCAAGCTGAGACCCTTCCCAAGCTGACCGCAGGCCTGTCTCACCAGGGCCTCTGGGTGGGTTCACAGCCCACCTTTCTGCTGAATGGTTAGCATCACCAGGAATCGGGGGAGGTTCTGACCAGGCCCCCAAGCTAAGTAGAACATGTCGGTTCTGATAGGTCTTAATCTTAAAAATGGATTATGCCCAGTTCTTCACTTCTTTCAAATGAGCCTTGGGGAGCAGTCATAAAGTAAACCCGGGCGCCTGCAAAGGAAGGCATCTCTTCTCCCGTTTTGAATGTAGCCTGGAAGTCGCTGGAGAGCTTCTTCATTTCAGTGTTTCTAGCTCCTGCTGTCAGTGAGAGACAGCACATCCCCCATTGTTCCTGGCTGAGGGGTGGAGTCTGCTGCACCCCCCCCCTTCATCCAGTCAAGTAATGTGACCACAAAGCCCCCAGATGAGTCCTTCACCCCCTGCTCTTCTTGTTGGAGCCTCCTCACTTGTTTCCCCCTCCCCCAATCATTTCTTTCCTTTTGGCACAAATTATCAGCCTCCCCGCTGCAGAGCCAAAGGTGCGTCCTGGTGGCACAGTGGCTAAGCCAGCACTCAGCTGCTGAGCAAATAGGTGGCGGTTCAAACACAGCCAGAGACCCTGCAGGAGAGTCGGCCTGCTGACCTGCTTCTGTTAGGATCACAGCCCAGAGGCCCTGAGGCACAGTCCCGCTCTGTAACCGTGGGAGCGCCGTGGGTCGGTTCACTCAACGTCATTCTAACAACAGCCTGAGACTCCAGAGGGCAGCTCGTCAGAAAGTGTGTGCGGGGTTGAACAACTGCAGCAAAACCCGTGAGGATTCAGAGTGAGAAAACACGGCAAAACACGGACAGGCGGGCCCTGGATCAGGTGGGCCCATGTCCTCAGAGGTCCCAAATCATTGCTCTGTACCCTCCAAGTTCACCGGGAGAGGCTTCCTGTTCCCACATGGACAAAAAGAGGACCAGGAGTACCTGGAAGTAGGTTCCTTCTCTCCCACAGACCTCAGCTTAAGACGCCATCTCTTCCATCACGTGAGCACCTAGGACTCGGTCCAACAGACATGCAGAGCCCAACATACTAATAAAAGGGATGCTGTGGTCAGTTTGTTATTTTAAGGTAAACCCACAAAAATGGAGGTGTGAACTCACTGAGAGGTTCAAGAGCTAATAAGGTTTCCTGTATTTATTTTTTTAAGTCATGTATTATTTAACCCCAAAATCATTAATTCCTTCACTTAAATTACTACCAGATGCTCCTCTGAATTTCATAACCAACATCAGAGATCTCTAATCTCCTCAAAGGCTCTTGCAAAACTCCCAACAGGCTGTGAGCACATGGAGGCAATTAACATGATTTATAGGCGAGAAGAGATGTTGGAAAGAGCCAGCCTGCTGTTTCCACATGTGCCTGGGGCTCCTGAGTCAAAGATCAACTTCGGATTTCTTTTGTTCACTCTCAGATCCCAAACGTTTGATATCTCATCATAAAGTGTGGGGTGCAGCTTGTGCATTCAGCTCTCACGTGTCTTACCTAGTCCACCTCTAGACTAGGGCCTAGGGGCACACGTTAGTGAGAACATGACAATGGGCTATTTGTTGGCCTCACAAGGCAGCTATGTCCATTCCCCAGATCCAAAGCCAAGCCCTACACAAAGTGCTTACTCCTGGAGACAGGGGAGGGGGAGGGAGGGAGGAGGAAAAAGGCAGGCAGGTGGGTGCAAAGACAAGCCCCTGATTAGCACTGTGCTGGCCTTGCTCTCCACATTTAATCCTCACAGGCCCACTAGGTGGGCACTGTTATCCTGAGACATTTCATTCATTCATTCATTCATGTAATTGTCAAATGCTGGCCATCTGTAGACGTTGTTCTAGATCCCAGGGTCCTTCTACGGGAGGACAAAACAGAGAAAGGTCCTGAGGGGCTCACGGACCTTTTATCTTAAGAGACCAACTCTAGAGAAATCATACAAATCAATCCAGCCCACGAGATGCTGCTAGACTGTGTGTTATCAATGAAAGGAAACAGGAACAGGAGGAAAGTCTGGCCTGAGGGTGTGGCTTCCGGGAGGGGAAGTAAGAGGGTGGGCTTCTGGGAGAAGAGCTTTTCCAAAGGAGGGAAGTTATAGTAACAGTGCTGGTGCCCAGGGTGGTGAGGATGATGACAACGTCTGTGGAGGACGCCCTCATCAGCCCCAAAGCCTGTTAACCACCCTCCAAGTAGCCACCTGCTCATCCCCATTTGACTGACAAGGTAAATGACACTCAAAGACAGAAGGTGGCTCATTCAGGGTCACCCAGCTTGGAAGTGGCAGAGCTGGGATCAGGTGCAGCCCACGGAGCATCGGAGTCCACGTGTAATCATTCATTAGACGGACTTGGCTTGCCTGTGTGCCCAGGTGTGCCCAGGTGTCTGGGCAAGCTGTGTTAGGTCACACTTGTAGGTCATCTCGCTGTCAGTTCTCACTTTTTAGACCCTTCTATTTTGAACAAAGGAGCCCTGAAGGTGCAGTGGTTAAAGTGCTTGGATGCTAACTGAAAGGTTGGCGGTTTGAACCCACCAGCCACTCTGTGTGGAAGAGAGATGAGACATTCTGGTCCCACAAAGATGACAGCCTTGGAAACCCTGCAGGGCAGTTGTACTCTTTCCTACGGGGTCACCAGGAGTCGGAATTGACTCAAGGCAGTGGCTTGTTTGTTTTTTTTTTTTTGTATGTGTGCAAAAAGAGGCCTGGTGGCACAGTGGTTAGAGCACTTGGCCGCTAAACAGAGGTCAGTGGTTCAATCCCACCAGCTGTTCCATGGGAGACAGATGAGGTAGTCTGCTTCTGTGGAGATTAAAAGTTGGAGCCACCATGGGGCAGGTGTACTCTGCCCATAGGGTGTCCGTGGGTCACATCGACTCGGCGGCGGTGGGTCTCATTGTGAACGAACACAGAAGTCACTCTTCTGTCGTCTCTACTTGATGTTGACGACAGCCCGAGACCCCTGTCTTCTCTGGAGTCTCCCCTGGACTCAGCGTGTGGGAAGGTTGATAGTTAGTTCATTAATAGGCTGAGCTTTGCAGGTAAGATGCTACGAGATGCAGGTGACTTCCCTCATGAGAACAACTTTTAAGACTGATGCTCAAATGCGCACCCAAACCCATGGGCACCGAGTCGATTCTGGCTCACGGCGACCCTGTGTGGTACACTCTAGAACTACTCCCTGGGTGTTCTCGGCTGTGATCTTTACAGAAAGAGATTGCCAGGCCTTTCTGCATCATTATTGTCATATCTGACACTGGATAGTGACCTTACCATGTGCCGGGCACTGTCCTAAACGCTTTGAGAGGGGTTGATTCGTTTAATCCTCTCAAGAATGATTTGATGTTACTGTTGTTTGTTAACCAAGTTAGAAAGGAGGAAATTGAGCTTGAAATCGTCAGAGCTGGATTCAAACCTACAATCTCTGCTCTAAATAAACAGTGATAAGACTTTAATGTGTATACAGATCACAAGGGCCCTTGGTTCAAGTGTCGCTTCTGAACCCAGAGATCAGAAGTGGGAGCCCATTCCTCTGCATTTTTAACAAGCTCCCAGGTGACCTTGAGGTTGTGGGTTGGTGGCTCACCCTTTGAACTGCAACACCCTGAATTATCACCATAGTCTGCTGTCTACACACTTATCCAAAATCAAAGTATCCAAACCAAATTTACCTGAAAATCTCAGGAAAGTTCAATTCTTCCCTCCTTCACAAGTGAGAGGATAATAAACACGTGCACATCCATCATTCAGGGAGAACCATGAGGTCGCCTATCTTGTTACGAATGCACCGTGTGATGGCGTAAAACCTCTCACCGAAGCCGGTAGGGGAGCGGGCAGGCAGGGGTGTTGGCTTTGGTGAAGGTGGTGGCTGCTCCATCATCCGTGGCAGAGTCCCCTGCCAGCAATGGACACAAACATTAGCTGAGAGATGGGTGTCTGCTGTTGTAAACTGGTGATACTTTGGAGATGTTTGTTACTGCGTCCTAACCCAACCTGTCCTCGCTGAATTAGCAGGCCTTGGAATTCACAGTACGTTCTCACACCAACCCTGACCTGTTTCGTGTGGCTTGCCAGGTCTTGCTTGCAGGAATAAGACGCTGTCTTTGGTTGGTCATTTTTAAGTTCCCAAGTCACCACTGAGTGGTTATTATGGACAAGCATTGTGCTAGCTGCCTGCCCTCAGAGACCCCAGTGAAAACCAAAGCAGTTGTCACTGAGTTGATTCCAACTCCTGGTGCCCCCTAGTTTCAGAGGAGAGCTGTGTGGCAGAGCGTTTCAATGGTTGTGACGTTTCAGAAGTTGGTGGCTGGTCCTTACAGGGGAGAGGCCACACAGCCATAGGATCTCAGTAAATCAGAGCAGACCCACATTCGAGGTCACAAGAGCCCAGAGAACGTAAGAGTGACGTCATTGCCTACCCCCGCCCCACCTGCCTGCCAGCTGTTATTCATTTCTCCCTTCAGACTCCGCAGGCCTGTTCTCTCTGTGGCCACCCTCCTCTTACTGCCCCTCTGTGCCCTCTAACGCCACCCTCTGCACATCTTCTCTGGGTCCCCCTGCAAAGGAGGGCAGGGACTTTGTTTAGACCATGACCGAATCCCCAGAGCCCAGCACGGAGCCGAGAACACAGTCATCACTCAGTTTGTTCTAAGTGACGGACACTTTAGAAGAAGTCGTGTTTGAAGTCTGGCTTCCGGGAGGGTAGCAGATCAGGAGTGGAGATGGGGGCAGATTGGGGGGTGCAGAAGGAAGAAAGAGGGCGGGGACTTGGTGCTGGCTGGAGCAGCACAGGAACACAGCCCATAGACAGGAATGGCACTGGGCCTCCCAGCCGGGCCCCATACCCACCGGTTGGTGGAACTGGACTGAACTGCCCTGACGTCTGTGGCCTTGGGCCGTGCTGAGCCGGCCCAATAGAGTGAGGCGGTCATCTCCCCTCTTAGGTCTCTGGTTTTCTTTTCTAAAATTTAGAGCCATTACTCACCAGGCCCTGCATTTTGAATTTGTAATAGGAAACCATTTAACTCAAAGTCACCCACCAGGGTAAGACAGCTACAGCCCATCCTGAGGGGGGCCACACCTGGGTGCCTTTTAAACGACCGCTGGGCTGGACGAGATCTGCACCTACAGATGCAGCGTAATTAATGATTCATTAGAGATCTGGCGGGTTTCTGAGGAAGGAGGGCGGACGCCGGTGGCTTTTACATACATTGATATATTTTCATCCACTCTTCTCAGGTTCAGACACTTCAGTTGACTAGACACACCTCACCCCACATGGTGCTTGACTCCCCTTAAAACTCTCAGATGTCCTGTTCAAAAAAGAAGATTGGGTGCTCCAAAGGAAAATCTGTCAAAACTCCGTTATTCTGACACTCGGAATAAGGCAACAAGAAGTCCCTTAATTTATGACATAAATAGTTCCGGTGCCACACCAACCAAGGCCTGCAAACGGTTCTAGAGTCAACAGTGCCCCCTGGTGGCAGCGACTGGAATTCGCTGTTGGCAGAGAAAGGAAAAGAAGAAAAACTCAAATGTCCAGCTTTGGACCAAAGTCGCAAACAAAACTGAAAAGTGTCGCGAAGTTCTGCAGCATTTCTCAGCAACGAACGTCGCTCTTCTTGAGAGAAGCGCTGGCCACTACTGACCCTTCCTTCTGACCTCAGTACCTCCTGCCCGGCCCATCTTTGATAAGACGCCAGTAGACACCGATCCCTATGGAAAGCCAAGCGTGGCACTTGATCTTTGCAAAGCGTCCAAGAAATTAAAGCTCCAGCCAGCTGCAACTAGGAGCAGGTCTGACCACAGGACCGAGTGCAACTCTTAGCCTGCCTGCCCACTACAAACAGCATTTAGCATGAATCATTTAGGTTGCCATTATATTTACTGATGGAACCCATATATCATTGTCAAGGTTCAATTAGGGAACCAGTGCAAACCCAAAGCCACTGCTATCCAGTCCATTCTGACACCCAGTGACCCTAGAGGACAGAGGAGAACTGCCCCAGAGGGTTTCTAAGCTGTCAGTCTTTACAGGAGTGGACCGCCTCATCTTTCTCCCTTGGGGTGGCTGGTGGGTTCAGAGAGCTGACCTTTCGGTTTGCGGCAGCGTACTTTAACCACTACGCCCCCAGGGCTCCACAGGGAAGCAGAGAGAGGGGTCTCTCTCAGGGTTGAGACCTTACATAACTGCGGGAGAAGCTAGAGAAGGAAGATTCCAGAAGGGGGAGTTGGAGGATCGGCCAGCGTCGTGAGTCTCTCTGCTGCAGCGGGATTCAGGGCAAGCTGAGCTTTCGGTGACAAATCTGAGCTGGGCGGGAATCCGTGGGGCCAAAATAGACAGCAAGGGAACCTGGTCCGCAGGGCTGGGGGTGCTTGGTCCACGTCTGCCCAGGAAACGCCCACCGGAGTCAGCCACCTGCAGGGGGAACCAACCAGCCAGGTGCCCTGGGGCTGGCTCCCACCCCCCTCCTGGCAACCCCACGGGTGTCCGAGTGGGCTGTGTGCCATGGGGTTCTCAGTGGGCCCATGAAGTAGAAAGACGCGATCGTTGTATATAGGTATTATCAGATAACGATGATTCAAAGCGCATGAAGTGAAGTTCAAAATCACAGGGACCACAGACAATTCCAAAATCATTGTGAGAAATGGAAGCACTTTCTGTCAGCAAGTGAAAAGTCAGGGAACAGAAAGCCGGGACAGACGCAGGTGATGGGAGCCACAGTATGGGCCACCTGGGTCTAAGTGACAGTTAGTCGTCACCATACCTGATGACCGCAGGATGCACCTTCTTTGCAAGTAGATGTGGGGTCTTCCCAATATGGACCACTGTGGGGACACAACACGTTTCAATGAAACCAAAGAGGACTGCAACCTCCCAGGGCATACGGTCTGCCCCCACGTGAAATGAAATGAGGGATCAGTAACCCCAAGATGTTGAGAGAAGTCCAAACGCTTGGAAATAAAGTGACAGCTTCTACATGACCCACAGACCAACGAGGTCACGTGGAGAAACAGAAAATGCTTCTAACTGGATGAGAATGAAAACACAACGTAACAAAATGTCGGGAACATGGCAAAGAAGAGCTAAGAACCGGCTGTGCAGCACGACATGGTCAGAGAAGAGCTGCCGTCCCTGACCTGAGGCACCGCAGCCAGAGGACATGCAAGGAGGGGAACAAGGCTGAGGGCAGACATCAGCACGAGGAAGATGAACAAAGCCCTAAATGCTTCTGCTGAAACCCACAAACCTTATAACCCTGAAGGGGAAAGCACGAAGTGCCAACGCAGAGGATCCTACGGACATCACAAGGATAGCGCCCCTGCAGTGTGCCCACCAACAGCTGCCAATTCAGACGAAATGGACACGTTCATCAAGAAATACCATTTACCAAAACCAACACCAGATAGCACAACTATCCAATGTTGCTGTGCTTA
>NW_006922035.1:1164601-1172469 GCF_000298275.1 Orycteropus afer afer | reverse complement strand
AAATACATAATATTAAATGAATAAGTAACTTTTAAATATAAATAAAATTTAAATACAATAACTGAAAAAAGAAATAACTTATAAATTAACTAATTAAAAATAAATGATAAAAATATGAATTAAACTAATATAAAAAACTCACTGCCGTTGAGTTGGATCTGAGTCATACCTATCCATCTTTGGGTTTCTGAGGTGGTATCACTATGGAAGTAGTTTCCTCAGTCTTCCTTCTGAGGAGTGGTTGGTGGGTTTGAACCTCCAGCCTTCTGGTTGGCAGTCAGATGCGTTAGGCACTATGCTATATAATGGATATATAAATAGCACTAACACAAACTTCAAATGAGTCAATATTTAAAAATAAAATGTATAATGAATAAAAATGTTAAATACAAGAAACAAAATAATATTAAGGTAAATATAATGAATACAAATATAAAATTGATTAAATAAATTAGTCAATAAATATAAATAGGCAAATTTAAAATAAAATTTAAGATGATGTTTAATTAAATTAATAAAGTAGATGAAATTAATAAGTAAATATATAAAATAAACAAAACAATTAAAATTACGATTTAAATAGAATAAAGAAAATAATAACTGAAAAATAAAATGAGTAACTATAGAAAATAAAGGAGTGAAATTCACTCATTCATCAAATAAATATATAACATTAATTATTTAATCAAAAACATAAATTAAACAGAAATTAATAAAATAAAATTCAAAACACAAAATTAAATAAAATATGCAAAATAAAAAATTTTAAAATAATTAAATAAGACAGAAAGTCTAAATTACAATATAGAAAATTTTAGCATGCAATAAAATAAATCAAGAAACAAAAATTTTAAAATAACATGAAATAAACAAAAGTTTGTATACAAGAAAGGGAGGGTGAAGCACTAACTGGAGGGCAGACCCTATTAATGTGGGTGAAGGCAAAGGCAATAGACAAAAAGGGAGTGGCCAGCCCACAATGATCAAGGGAAGGAAGACACTGGGAGCAGCCCCAGAGTGAAAGGCAACAGAGGTAAATAGGAACTTACCACAATCTGCAACGACCGTGCAACAACAATCAATCGTCTACAAGTGGGTGCAGAGGTAGACACATAGCAGAGCAGGGTGGGAAGGAGAAGTGTACCACACCTACCAATCCATACGGGCTTCACAGAGATGTCTCCCCATGTGTATTTACATACACCAGACGTCTATCTATGATTATAGCAGCACACACAGGGGCCAAAGTTACGGGAACTTCTCAGCCAGAACCAAAACTCTGAGAGAGTGAGACTCAGGACTGTAGTATTGGGGGACATGAAGGTCAACTGGCACAACACAGTCCACAAAGACAATGTTATACATCCTGCGTTGGCAAGTAGTGACTGGGGTCTTGAATGCTTGTGAGTGGCCATCTAAGAAGATTCAACTATTGGTCTCTCCTCACCCAGAGCAAAGAAGAGTGAAGAAAATCAAAGATACATGGAAACAATTATTCCAAAGGACTAATGGACCAGTCAGACTCAGCCTCCATGACTCTGAGACCAGAGCTAGATGGTGCCCGGCTACCACTACTGACTGCTCTGAAAGGGATCGTATTGCAAGGTTCTTGGTAGAGTGGGAGAAAAATGTGGAACAAAACTAAAAAAATCATTAACAAAAAATAATAAAAAAAATACATGTCTTACTGGTTGAACAGAGATTGGAGGAACCCCTGAGACCATGGTCCTTGGTCACAACTTGGGACCTGGAACTGAACCACTCTTGTAACTCAATTTCTAGTTAAACAGACAGTAACAGTGTCCTGGAAACCCAAGGAGAGGTTGGTATGAGTTGGGTTACACTCAACGGCAGTGAGTTTGGTTTGGTTTGGTTTCAATTTTTTGTTAATATCACATGCTCAGTAATGGAAGCATGATGAATAGAGGATTATTTCAGAAATTTTGTTATGAAATATGGATTTTGATACATATTATGTAGTACACATGTGTCCCTCTGGATTCTGGGAGGGTATAGGATTATGTGGGACACAAGTGTCCCTGTGGACTCTGAGGTGGGATTATGTGAGACACATTTGTTACTCTGGACTCTGAGTAAAATTACGTGGGACATATATGTCCACCTCGACTTAGGGGATGTAGGATTAATGGGACACATATCTCTCTGGATTCTGTAACACCTTCTAGACACCTTGACGGGTGCATACAGTTTAGGTGCCTGAAAATGCAGTATTTGCGTGAACATGGAACACTCATGAGAAACACAACTTCCAAGTAACACAAGGAACCCGGAGGTCTATTTTCAAGGTTTATCTCCAGTAGAAAAGCCAGAAGAGACTAAAGTTTTGCAAAATCCCACCTCCAGGCTTCATCACCTCAATCAACACCCAGAAACAACAGTCATTTGTGACACTTTTTTTCCTTTTAAACAGGTGTACAGGTCCCCAACTGACGGCTGCACACACTGTCAGTGGGAAAACAGCTGCCCGATAAACCCCAGAGGAGGAAAAGGTAGGTGGGCATTATATGTCCCGAGGGGCATGAAAGGGTTGCATTATTATTTCTATTCCTTTTATCCAACCATTTAATTAACTAATTGATTACTTTTTCGTTGCTACACATTTGTTGTTGTTGCTAGGTGCTGTCAGGCTGGTTCCCACTCGTAGCGAGCCTATGCGCAAGAGAAGAAAGAACTGCCTGGTCTCACACCAGCCTCATCTTCAATATTGTCTGAGCCACTGTGTCAAACTATCTCATCGAAGGTCTTCCTCTTTTTCACTGACCCTTTAATTTACCAAGCAAGATGGTCTTCTCCAGGGACTGCCCCCTCCTGAAAACATGTCTGAAGTACGTGAGACAAAGTCTTACCTCTTGCTTCTCAGGAGCATTCCAGCTGTACTCCTTCCAAAACAGATTTGTACATCTTTCTGGCAGTCCACAGTATATTCAATCTTCTTTGCAATACTGTAATTCAAAGATATCAGGTCTTCTTTGGTCTTCCTTATTCATTGTCCAGCTTTCACATACATAGGAGGTGATTGCAAAGACCACAGCTTGGGTCAGGAGCACCTTAGTCCTCAGATACCTTTGCTCTTTCACACTTTAAGGAGGTCTTTTGCAGCAGATTTGCCCAATGCAATATGTCATTTGATTTCTTGACCGCTGCTTCCATGGGCGTTGATTGTGGATCCAAGTGAAATCCTTGACAACTTCAATCTCTTCTCCATTTGTCATGCTGTTCCTTATTTGTCCAGTTGTGAGGATTTTTGTTTTCTTTATGTTGAGGTGCAATCCACACTGGAGACTGTGGCCTTCGATCTTCCTCAGTAAGTGCTTCAAGTCCTTCTCACTTTCAGCAAGCAAAGCTGTGTCATGTGTGTGTCGCCTTGGATGAGACGCCATTTTTATGAATGAGATAATAAATTCCATCATGACTGAAGGGTGCCTGCTGAAGTTTTCTCTTTCTGCAGCACACACAGCCCTAGGTGGGCACAGGACTCTTGGTGGGTCACGCTCACTCTTGTGCTGCCCTGTGACACTGAGCATTCACATCCCTTTTATTGCATCTGGAAGTGATGACCTAGCCCAGCCCATCTCTAAGGACCCTGTGGTTTCTGAAATTTTAATTTCCTGTGGTTTAGTTTATTTGGTCCTCAAGGAATGAAAGAAGTCGTGTTTTGCCAATAGTTCGAGGGGGCAGAGAGGGGAGGAATGAGCACTTGTGTTGGCCTGAGCACTTAAGTGAACCACATCACGCACTCCATCGTGGCAGCTCCACCAGATGGTATTACGGCCCCCATTTCACACATGGTTGAACCATGATCCGGAAAGGCTTAGTGCATTCCCAGCATCACACAGCAGGATCGCACGGGGCAGGGCTCTGACGCCAGGTCACTTCAAACCCCAGCATCTGTGCTTTTTCTGTTGCCTTCTCTCAGGGTCTCTGGGTGGTCAAACAGTTCACGTGCTTGGCTGCTAACTGAAAGGCTGGAGGTTTGAATACACCCAGAGGGACCTAGAAGCTCTATTCCCAACACATGAGCCACTGAACACTTGACGGAGCACAGCTCTCCTGACGCATGCGGGGTCACCGTGCGCTGGGGTCAACTCGGTGGCAGCTGGCCCCGGCACGAAGACGCCCGGGACGCCGTCAGATGTCACCATAGCTGTACCACTTTGGCATCGCTGGCCACCACCACTAAAGCCAAGATGCTCAGAGTGAAGGAGAGAAGTAACTAGCAGAGCCTTTGACGTCTGCTGGGTCCCCATCTCACGCCAAACTCCTTTTGTGCAGAAAGTGGCCTGTGTAGGCCTGTGCCCAGAACCGGTCACCAAGAGCACAAGCGGCCACCTGCTCAATCCCAACTCGCCTTTGGGCCCAAGAGCTGCCTCCATGAGGTCTCCATCTCCATCCCGTCAGAAGTGAATTCGGTGAATTCTGTTTGGTGGTTCAGCTGTGTGATCAATATTTCAGACAACACGACGCATAAGGCTTAGAGATTTGACTCACGGTTCCATTACTTTGATCAGGTGAACGAAAGACACTTTATTGGTGCCTCTGTAAGTGAGACCCATGGCCTTTTGTTTTTCTGTAATTAGAAGGGCTGCTTTCATATACCCCAACTCACTACCACTGAGTTGATTCTGACTCACTGTGCCTCTAGAGGACAGATAGAACTGCTCCCTAGAGCTTCCAAGGCTGTCCATCTGGTTGGAAGCAGACTGCCTCATCTTTCTCCTGCAGAGAGGCTGGTGGGTTCAAACCACCGACTTTTGTTCCGCAGCCAAGTGCTTAATCACTGTGCCACCAGGGCTTGTTTGCTTTGATGTGAGTGCTCAGGCAATTGTGAGTGTGGGCTTGGCTTCTCTGAATCTTAAAGAGTCAATCACACATTATTTTCTCAATTTACAGTAACAACAGCCAGAGGAATCTTTGCAGTAGTGAAGCTCAACTTGTTTGGTTTCAAGAAGACTTCAGGAGATATTTTTGGTTTAAGGTTTAAAGATGATCTCAGGGCAATAGTCTCAGGGGTTCATCCAGCCTCCATGGCTCCAGAAAGTTGGGAGTCTATGAGAATGTGAAATTCTGCTTTTCCCCCCTTTTGATCAGTATTCTTCTATATAATTTTGGCCAAAATGTTCTGTAGTGGTGGTTGGGCATCTCAACAACAACAGAAAAATCAAGAAGGTTACCAATATATCTACTCTTGTCACAAGTCAACACAAGACCACCGTGAAAGTCACGGGAGCCCACAAGATGATTTGTCTCGAGTCCTCTTGCGGGGGGCCTGTCCTCTCTTTGGGGTCTAGCTCTGGGGCTGCAGCACATGTAGAACTTCCGCCGTCCTGTGTCTAGCCCTCGTCTGTCAATTTGTTGTGGCAGTGTGCACATGGCTGTGAGCTGGCAGCTTTGCCAGCTGAGTTTCCGATACCAGCAGTCACCCAGGAGGACCAGGTTTCAGCAGACCTTCCACACTGAGACAGACTAGGAGGAAAGGCCTGGCAACCCGCTTCTGAGCATCAGCCTGGGAGAGCCCCTGGACCACAACAGACCAGTGTCGGACTCCCTTGCTTTGGATGCTCGTGATGCATCATCAGGAGCGACCCATGTGTGGTGAAGCAGAGGGCCAGTGTGGGCCCGGGAGACCTCGGTGAGGTGGACGGCACAGTGGCCTCAAGGGTGGCTGCAACGGCGTCATGAAACGGGACGCAGGGCTGGGCAGGGCTTTGTCCTGCAGGCCTCCACCAGTCAGCATTGCCCCGGCAGCAGACGGACGATGTACATAAGAGGAACTCTGGGTGCCAGCCGCTTTGAAGAGATTTCCCCCAGATCCATAAAGCTGGCAAACGCCTCAAAGTGGGAAGGTCGGGGGCCCTGTCAAAAAGACCAGCGATTCTGATTTTATTACATAAACAGACCCAAAGGGCTGCAAAGGGAAAGGATTCTTGGTGGCCAGTCTCCAGGCCTCCCTCTTGAAATACAAATTAGATCAAACTCTGCTTCACTCCGTTAGCTCGGGAGCACGAGAGAATCCCATTACCTGTCTGACCTCGTTAGGCTCCTGGCCGGCAAACGGATAGAACAAGATGATGCAATTTGCTGTGAGCTTGTGAGCAGAATTCCGAGCCGCAGTGGGAGGGGCAGGGGCCCCGGAGTCTGCAAGGGGGCTCCCCGGGCATGGCTGCAGAGCGGGAGTCCTGGGGGCGGTGCGTGGTCTACTGCTTTGCCCTGGCTGGGGGCTCCAAGCCTGCCAACTCAGAGCACGGCAGGAGCGAGGGTGATGGCGGTCCGGACTCCGCTCCCACTACCTCCGGGCAGTGCAGGCGGGGACCAGCTGCGGATGAAAGGCGGTGCTTAGCGTCCACTCTCAGAAGAAAGGGCTGGTGGTCCATTTCTGAAGAACCCACTGCTGGAAACTCCACGAAGCACGTGCGCCACCATGGCTCGAACTTGACCCAATGGGAACGGGTTGGGGTTTGTTGTCTAATAATGAAATATTTCGAAAGAGACCTGTGGTCTCTCCTTAAGTTAGTGGCGTTAAACAGTGCTTCTGAGAAGGTCATGGTGGCTCCGCGGAGCAGATGGTTGGCCCAAGGTGACTGGTGGCACAAAGGTTGCAGACTCAGCTGTTGACCAGAAGGTTGGCAGGTCACACCCATCCAGCAGTTGTGCGATGAAATACCTGACCTATCACAGCCAAGAAAACTCTATGGGGCCATTCTCCTCTGTCACACGGGACAGCTGTGAGTTGGAATCAATGGGACGGCACCTAACAACAACATCAGTGTTGGCTGACCTTAAAACATGGTATTTTTTTCGGATCATGATTATGTCTGGTTGTCAAATGTAGTATGATGGGGATGCCGGGAGGTACTGAGGGATTCTGGGAGCTTAGGCAGGTGGTGTAACATTCCTGAGACCAGAAACAAGGAGCTCTGGTGGCCCAGTGGTTAGTGCCTTCTGCTGTTAACCAAAAAGTTTGATGGTTCAAAGCCACCAGCCCCTCTGTGGGAGAAGGAGGAGGGAGTCTGCTTTGTAAAGACTGATAGCCTTGAAAACCCTACAGGGAAGTTCCACCCTGTCCTACAGGGTGGCTAGGAGGTGGAAAGGACCAGACGGCAGTGGGTTTTTTTTTTTTTTTTTTTAGACCAGAGACAATCTCAGATCCAATTTTTTTTTTTTTTTTTTTTAGACCAGAGACAATCTCAGATCCAATCAAAATCAGCAAAGTAACTCGCAGCTCAGCTGCAAGCAAAAGGTACAAAGCCATAAGACGGTACAAACGTTCACCATGTCCTAAATCCTGGGGTGCCCCCCCGCCACATAATGCTGGAATTAACATGAGGGTTCATGCCTAAGCTACTAATGGAAACATTGGTGGTTCGGGTCTTCCCAGAGGCACCTTGGAAGAAAGAATGGGGTGACCTGTTTCCAGAAGTCAGCCATGGAAAACCCTGCGGAGGCAGTTCTATCCCGCGCCCTGGGGGTCCCCTCAACAGCTACTGGTCTGCTTTTCTTTTGGTTGCATAGTCCCAGGACTTTCACTTCTCACCTTGAGTGCGAGTGCCTCCAGGGCAGGGGGTGTACCTCTCCTGCACGCTGTTGGACCCCCAGCACCTAACTGTGTTTGGCTCTAATCACAGGCTCCATAAAGAGTTGATGAGAAGAATGTAAATACAAGTTCCCTGGACAGTGCAGGTAGAGAGAGGCCCCGGGACTGCACGAATACGTCAGGTGCCTGGGTACCAGACAGCAGGGAGAGGTGGGGGCACTGGGGCAAATTGACACACCTCCCCTCTGATTCAATGGCAGCCCTCATTCAGCTCTGGCCAGTGGGCTCCATGTCCAAACACAAGCCCAGAGAAGCC
>NW_006922035.1:1159095-1163791 GCF_000298275.1 Orycteropus afer afer | reverse complement strand
GCAGGGAGTGTTGACGTGCTACGTGGAACACAGTGCAAAGCGGCCTCGCCTGGAATGGCGGTGGGAGCTGCGGGCAGGACGCTTGGCCTCAGGGACCAAGCTGGCACATGGTGCCTTTTCCTGGCTGTGCCAGTCAGTCCCAGCACGTGGAGGCACCCTCAGACTGGGTAATTTGGAGACAATTTGGTAACAATTTGGTAACGCGACTACGTTTGTGGTAGAATAGGAACCTGCAGGTAGAGGTTCAAACCCAGGCAGCGGTACCAGGAGGTGGGGCCTGCCGATTATTTCTGTGAAGATGAGAGCTGAGAAACCACGTGGAACACCAGGCAGATCAACCCCTATGGGCGCGGTTTATTTATTTTATTTTTTTTTTGGTTTGGTCAAGCTTTAAGGAAAAATGTCAGAAAGCAGTAATATCACTATATTGTGATAGGGCCATAAGGAACTCTGGTGGTATAGTTCCAAAGGCATTTGACTGTGAACCAGAAGGTTGGAGGTTCAAACCCACAACCACTCCACAGAAGGAAGGAAGGTTGGGCAATCTACTTCTGTAAAGATTTACCTATTCAGAAATGCAAAGGGAGTCGTTGTGGGTTGCAATCAACTCAAAGGCAGTGAGGTTTTTGTTTTTTTTTTTTCAGTTATGATAGGGCCATGGTTGATTTTTAAAATTAGTTTCTCTTTCATACTTGCCAATTAATCATATATTTATTTGTTTTATAATCTGAAAATGCAAATAAATGTTATGTATGTTGCACGGTTTAAGATCAGGAAAAGTGTGCATCAGGGTTGTATTCTTTCACCATACTGACTCCATTTGTACGCTGGGCAAACAGTCTGAGAAGCTAGACTATATGAAGAAGAATGTGGCGTCAGGATTGGAGGAAGACTCATCAACAACCTGTGATGTGCACATGACACAGTCTTGCTTGCTGAAAGACAAGAGGATGACTTGAAAGACTTACTGATGAAGATCAAAGACCACAGCCTTCAGTATGGATGACACCTCAACATAAAGAAAACAAAAATCCTCACAACTAGACCAATAAGCAACATCATGATAAACGGAGAAAAGACTGAAGTGGTCAAGGATTTCATTTGCCCATGATTGTGAAAGCAAATGACATGTTGCATTGGGCAAATCGGCTGCAAAAGATCTCTTTAAAGTGTTGAAGAGCAAAGATGTCACTTTGAGTACTAAGGTGCACCTGACCCAAGCCATGGTCTCTTCAATCACCTCATATGCATGTGAGAGTTGGACAATGAGTAAAGAAGACTGAAGAAGAATTGATGCATTTAAATTGTGCCATTGGTGACGAATATTGAATATACCATGGAGTACTGAAATAATGAACAAATCTGTCTCAGAAGAAGTGCAGTCAGAATGTTCCTTGGAAGTGAACATGACCAGACTTCATCTCCTGGACTTTGGTCATGTTACCAGAAGGGCCCAGTCCCCGGAGACGGACGTCATGCTTGGTGAAGCAGAGGCTCAGTGAAAAAGAGGAAGGCCCTTAACGGGACGGACGGGCACGGTGGCTGTGATGGGCTCAGACACAGCAGCGTTGTGAGGACAGTGCTGGACCAGGCAGAGTTTCGTTCTGTTGTACATGGGGACGCTGTGAATTGGAGCACAGTCAATAGCACCTAACAACAACCACTATATGTGTCATTGTTTGTCCAACTACAGAACGAGTGGCCCCTCCAGGAAAGCTGTCCCTCCGCAGTGGGTGGTGTCGAGTGGTCCCACCATCCCTTCTTTTGGAAGCAGCCTCTCCAAGGACAAACTTCAGTGACAGAACTAGGACTCAAGGGACAATCAACAAATCAAGGGGACAAAGTGAGTGCTATTCGCTGGAAATTCCCTGAAGTATTTCAGACAGGCCCATGTTCATGACTGTGTGTTTGAAATGGTTAACTGTTGGGCAACGTTTCTATTTTCCTTTAAAGCATGACAATTTGGTTGGTTGTTTTCAAAGTCCCCAGTTGTTCCCCAGCTACGTGTGACAGAGACAGCCCAGAGAGTCACATCTGAGGAATCAAGTTTGTAGCCTGGTAAAGGCTCTAGTCAGGTGTGACCGTAACTGCCAAACGTGTTCATTATCACCAACAGTGTAATTATCCTCACCCTCCACGGGCCTTGGGGGATGCAAGCAAGTTAGAAAGAAAACCTATTTTTGGATCCTTGAAGAAGAAGAACAAACTCTATCTTCTTCAGACATGTGATTTGGGGGGGGGAACTGTGCGTCCACTGGTGTTGGACAGTGGATTGTGTACTGAGATGCCATCTTGTCTAGTGTTTCTCAAACATCAGGGGCCATGGCATTGATTTAGGGTGCTGTCTCCGGCATTTTTTAAAAAGGCATTAGGATACAATAACAACCCCTGGGTGTGCAGTCCACGGTGCACATGGCAGGCAGTCAGTGACCTCTACAAGTTCTCAGTGTTTCCGTGCCCTCCGCACTGCAGCCCGACCCCACCGCTGACTCCGGAATGTGACCTCCTTCCGAGGACTTCTGCTCCCAGCAGCTCACACTGGCAGCTCCTCCTTGACACACGTGGAGCCTCTGAGATTGACCACACATTGTTGTCAGCAGCTGGGGAGCTACCCCAACTCACAGTGAGCCATGGACAACAACAGGACTAATCACTGCCTGGTCCTGGGCCACCCCCACAATTGGCCCAGTTGGGCTGGTCCGACCCACACGGTTTTCACTAATTGATTTCCAGAAGCAGATCACAGGCCTATCTCCCAAGACTGTCTTAGCACACAAGGTCTGCTGCAACGTGCTCAGCATCGCAGCACCACGTGAACCTTGGCTGATGGATGGTGGCTGTGCCTGAGGTGTGCTGGCTGCGCCTCAAACCTGGGTGTCCAGCATGGAGGGGGAGAATAGTAGGTGCTCAGTATACATGTATTCAATGAAGACAGGGAGGGAGGAAGGAGGAAAGATGGAAGGGAGGGAGGGAGGGAAGGAGGGAAGGAGGGAGGAAGGGAAGAGCAGGAGGCAGGCAGAGTTGCAGCTCCTTCTAGCATTTTACTTTTGTAAACAAGCAAATGCCTTTGACTCTGGCAGCTGAAAGTTGCGGGTCTGTACTGAGTGACCAAGGTGAATAAATTTTTCCCAGGGTGTGCAGTTCCTTTCCCAAGCACCAGCCACCCATCCTGGTACCAGCACCGGAAAGCGCTAAGCTTCTTCAAGAAGCCAACAGTGGCAGACTGCATCTAGGCACGTGGCTTAAACCAGCCAGACCATAAAACATACTGAAAGATGGTCCCAAGCAGTCTCCTCAAATGTCCCAGAACCCTGGGCAGCATGCTCAGACTGTCCCTCAGAGTTCAAGGCCACACGTTTTCAAAGTTCAGACCCGGACGGGACAGTTGCGGTTTATGCTGAAACAGCTGCGTTTGGGGCCACACAGTGGAGCTCTTGGCTCCCCACTGTGGCCTCAGTTTCATCACCGAGAGATGCTCCCCCGTGTGGAGGACACACGGTCACTTAGTGCTCAGACAGCGCCCGGGGCAGCTTTGCACTTGGGACGATCACATGCGGAATCAAGTAAGCGGAGGTGACTGCATTCCAGATAGCAGAGCACACATGCTCTTGGCCCCCACAGGTTCACCTCAAAATGTGAGTGCAGTTGTGGGAGAGATGCCTTGTGTACCAGAGACCACGGGAATGTCCAGTGGCAGAGAGTGTGAGCTCTGAGTGTCACTGGGTGGCCAGAAAACCAGAGGCCTGGAGGCAGCACTGTGACTCCCGTCATTGCTTCTAATTCCATGGTGTGGAGAGAAAACGTGCAAGGACAGGTAAGATGCTTTTGATGGAAAAGAGCAATGAGAGGGAAGGGGTGCAGGTCGGTGATCTGCAGACCAGATGCCTATCAGCTCACATCTAGAGCTACGATGTCAATGCTGGGCAGCTTTGGGCATGCAAACCACTCATCTGCCTGCCTGCTCACTGAGAGGTTGGAGGTACGAGTCTACCCAGAGACACCTCACAGAAAAGCCTGGAGGTCTATGCCCCAAACTCAGCCCCTAGAACCTCAGGGAGCCTTGTTCTGCTTTGACCCATTGGGGTCACCATGAGTCAGGCTTCATTTGACAGCATTTGTTCTGTTAGTTTGTATGGTACAGACACAGGCAGTGCAATGAAATAAGAACAGGTGTGTGCGTAAAAGAATGGAATAACCCCTCCCTGCCCTTTAGCCAAGAAGGCCCTGCTCTAATGTATACAGGAATTTGAGGGGCGTCTATACAGAGATTTAAGGGGCCGAGAGGGCAGACAGGAAATGTCTGGCCTGAGGTGAGAACTGGGGCTGAGGGCTCCTGGGTAAGGGAAGTAGCTTTTGGTCTCTGGTCACAGATGGCCTCCTCTTCCTGACACCTATTTCACATGTGTGCCCTGGGCCAGAAAGTACTTGGAAGCCTTGACTGTCAGTTAAAAAGACCCCACTAGGAACTGGGGAGCACTCCGCTACCAAGGAATCATCGGTGGGTGTTACAGATTGAACTGTGTCCCCCTAAAATACATGTCTACTCAGCTGGGCCAGCTTCTCTGTATTAGGTAATTACCTTCCAGGCTGAGACCTGATGAAAGTACCCAGTGCTGTAAATCCTCTCTTCTGTGATGTTAACGAGGCAGGATTAGAGGCAGTGATGCTAATGAGGCCGGATGCACTCCACAGGATC
>NW_006922035.1:1158208-1158760 GCF_000298275.1 Orycteropus afer afer | reverse complement strand
CTTTGGACTGATGCCAGACACCTGGAGATCTCCAAGGACTGCCAGGCCTGCAGCTATTGAAAGGAGATGAGGATTGTCACCAGAGCCAGCAGAGAGAGAAAGCCTCACTCTGAATTTGGATTCCCAGCCCCTCAAACTGTGAGAGAATAAATTTCTGTTTGTTAGAACTGCCCACTTGTGGTATTTCTGTTACAGCAGTGAGAGAACTGTGACAGTAGGTTTCTCGGAGTTTGCTCCCTTTCTCCTTTGACCTGCAGGAGCCAGGTAAGGGGAAGGAGACAGGCCCCATCCCCAGAGGCAGGAAAGGGAGGGGAACACCAGGGATGGCAAAGCCACAGGAGCCAGGTAGGATCCACTTGCTGGGAGGGTGGAGAGGTTTTGAACAGCTAAGAGAGATGAACTTGTCTCTCAGTTTGTCTTACTGTGGTGGTTTGCATGTTGCTGTGAGGCTTGAGGTTGTTCCACTGGTGTTTCTAACGCCAGCAAGGTTGCACATGGTGCACAGGCTTCAATGCAGCTTACAGACTAAGACAGACTAGAAAGAAGGAACAG
>NW_006922035.1:1153553-1156208 GCF_000298275.1 Orycteropus afer afer | reverse complement strand
CCTGGAGATCTTGGATTCATCATTTGTTGGAGTCAACAGCCAGTATACTGCCTGCCAACCTTGAGCTTGTTAGCCCCTGCAGCTGCATGAGTCTGGGAAAAGCCTCCAGCTTGATGTTTGATGCAAGAACTTGGGACTTACCAGCTTCTATAAGTGTGTGAGCAATTTTCCTAAGATAAATTTCTCTTTACTGGTTTTGTTTCTCTAGAGAACCCAGTCTAACACAACCCTCAGCGAGATGGATTGGCACGGTGGCTGCTGTGATGGGCTCAACTATAGCAGGGATTGTGGAGCTGGCGCAGGACCAGGCAGTGTTTTGTTCTGTTGTGCATAGGGTCGCTAAGAGTCAGAGACGACTTGACAGAATCTGACAGCAACGACAACCTTTGAGGGGCTGATAAAGCACCTAATTCCATCCAGAGTTTGCTTCCTCCCTCCGTTTTCTTCCGTCCTTCCATCCCTCCCTTCCTCTTCTCCTTGCCTCCCTCCCTGTAGCCCTTCTCTCCCTTCCCCCACCTCCCATCTCTCCATCCTTTCTCTCTCTCTTGTTCTCTTTCCATGTCAGTTCTCTCTGCATGTGTCTGTGTTTTCCTCCCTCTCCCTAAGACCTCATGACTTTCCTAAGTTCTCCAAGATGCTCAAATTCACAGGTGAAACCCAAACATCAAACCTCATCAGCCCTCTGAGAAAAGTGGGATGTATTCAGGCTCCCTCAGAAAACAAGTGTGAGCTTCCATTTGCCCCACCTTGTACACAGCTCTGGAAGGCACCAGCAAAGGTCCCAGGGAGAGGAGAGTGGCCATGTCCAGGGATGCAGGAAACCTGCTGGGACAGACAGCATGGGGCTCGCTGGGGAGCCAAACTCCGGGTGCTGGAGGAGCTGCTTCCAGGGAACAGCCTGACTGAGTTTAGTTAAGATGCAAATATTTCTCACACTTCCTTAGCCTCAGCTTGGCTGGAACCTCGGATTAATATTCTGAGGTTCTCCCTGCAACTCAGAGACACTCTTTCCTTCTGTTCCTGGAGGAGCATCAACCCTCCCTCTATCACCTGGCCACAGGGAGCAAGCTGATCATTCAAGTCTGCGTGCATGGGAGGAAAGTTCCAGAGACCTGGTGCATGGCTAATGGCCTACTAGCTGAGAGGGAAGGAAATGTGTCGGGGGAAGGCGGCGTGATAAACCTGTGCTGACATCTGAGCACAGAGTGAAGAGCAAGTGAGCAGAATCAGAAAACATTTTCTTCATGGTCAGCAACCCTGAGGACGACGCGAATTCCCTGTGCACGTGGGATGGTGGCGGCGGCGGAAACAGAAGGCAAGTCCATCCATCAAAGTCAGAATGGTGGTTTGAATCCATTTGCACAATCTGAATTTCCTGTCTTCACAGGACGCTCGGGGAAACGGACTTGATTTCCCAAGAGGATGAGTGCCCTGCGGAGTTCTCTTCTGGTGGAGAGTGTAAGCAACCTTCACACCAACTGTCACCAGCTTGACCCCGACTCCTGGAGCCCCCGTGTGTGTCACAGCAGAGCTGTGGTCCAAGGGCTTCCAGGGGCTCATTTATAACAGATCACCAGACCTTTCTTCCAGGTGCCTGTGGATGGACTTGAACCTCCAACTTTTGGGTTAGCAACCAAAAATGGATTGGTGCAAAACAGATTGCACCACTCAGACTCTACAACCTTCTTCAAAGAGATGCAACTCTTGTCAGCATCACTGACTTTGGAGAATGAGCACCGTTCCTGTGTCCCGGCTTCCCAAGGTCAGGGTCCTTCTCTGGGCATGGTGCTGAGGTGGACCACGGTGTCAAGGTGATGGTCCACAAATCCCCCCCAGGGGGGCAAAGCACCCTCTCAGTCCAGCAGTGTCCAGACCCTGATTCACCCCCAGCATACCACACTCTGCTTGGAGCAAACGTCTCTTGAAAGGAAAATCAAGCCATCCAAAAAAGAAATTTCTTATTTTCTTCCTAAATCCTTTTGTTTATTTTAATGTCATTTGACTTTATCTTACAAAAAAAAAAAAAAAAAGCCTTATGTTTTAAAATAGCTATGATGTTATTGGGTCCTGTCAAGTCAGTTCTGACTCACAGAGACCCCACAGAGAATAGAACGAAACACCCCGCCCAGCCTGCACCATCCTCACAATTGTTGCTATGCTTGAGCCCATTGTCGCAGCCACTGTGTCAACTCATCTCACGGAGTCAAGGGTTTCCCTCTTTTTCACCAAGTATGATGCCTTTCTCCAGGAACTGGTCTCCTGGCAACGTGTCCAAAGCATGTGAGACGAAGTCTTGTCATCTTGGCTTCTAACAAAGAGCTTGGCTGGACTTCCAAAACAGCTGATTTTGTATCACAAGCATTTCCAATACCCACGTTCTACGTCACGCATGAGCACTGTGCTCCGTAGGGCAATCATCTACGTGACAGCAAGTGGTCAACAATGACGTTAAAACAAACATAAGAACCTAAAGGAGCAGGGAAACTGATGATGGAAATAGAACAACCAGAGCAGAAATCATCAGACTGTTGATGCACTGGGAAGACTGTGGCCAGCATCAGTGAACAACTTGTGTAGAAATGCTGAGTGGGGACCTCAACTGTAACCTTCACCAAAAACACAATAAAATATTATTGAGAAAAGTACTTAAAATCT
>NW_006922035.1:1141983-1151448 GCF_000298275.1 Orycteropus afer afer | reverse complement strand
GAGATCCTCACAATCATTGGCCATTAGAGAGATGCAAATCAAAACAACAATGAGATATCATCTCACCCCAGAACTGATGGCAAGGTTCAATGAGACAGAAAATAACAAATGCTGGCAGGGATGTGGAGAGATTGAGACTCTCATACACTGCTGGTGGGGCTGTAAAATGATACAACCACTGTGGAAAGCAGTATGGTGATTCCTTAGAAAGCCGCAATTGGAGATACCATTTGACCCAGCAATCCCATTACTAGGTATATATCCTAGAGAGGTGAGAGCCAGGACAGGAATGGATACATGCACACCCATGTTCATCACAGCACTATTTACAACAGCAAAAAGATAGAAACAACCTACTTGCCCATCAGGGGAAGAGTGGATGACCAAACTATGGTCCACACATACAATGGAATGCTAAAGAACAATGTGGAGTCTGCAAAACACCACATAACATGGATGAACGTGGAGGACATTATGCTGAGTGAAATAAGTCAACCACAGACACACAAATTCAGTAGCAGTTTGTTGTTGTGGAGGTCAAGGAAAGGTTTGTATATGGAGGGAAACTTTCTTTGTTGGTTGACAGGGGTGGGAAGGGAGGGGAGGGAACCCTGGGGAAAAACAAAACATTGACCCATGTCACTTTAGTTTTGTGTATTTCACTGTACATAAATTATATTTCAATAAAATGCATAAAAAAAGGAAAGAAAGAAGAAAAGAAAAGCAAATCTTAATTGCTCTCTTGCTACTTATCAGAAGGCTGGAGGTTCAAGCCCACCAGCCACTCCTTGGAAGGAAGGTTGGGCAATCTATTTCTGCAGTGACACCACCTTGGAAACCCAAGGAGGGGTTGCTATGGGGCAGAACGGAGTCTATGGCAGTGAGGTTTTTTTTTTTTTCATTTGAACCCATGACCAAGGGCTCTGGTGGCATAGTGCCTAAGGCATTTGACTGCTAACCAGAAGGCTGGTGGTTCAAACCTGCCTTCCACTCCTCAGAAGGAAGGTTGGGCATTCTACTTCCATAGAGATACTGCCTTGGAAACCCAAGGAGGGGTCACTATTTGTTGGGTCTGACTCAACGGCAGTGTGTTTAGTTTGGGTTTGTGAGCTGGAATTGGCTTGATGGCAGTGGGTATACATATATATGCCTGCATACACTCCTTGGAAGGAAGGTTGGGCAATCTACTTCGGTAGAGATACTGCCTTGGAAACCCAGGGAGGGGTCGCTGTGAGTCAGACTCCACAGCAGTGGTTGCAGTTGGTGTTTTTGGTTGCTCTCTGCCTGCTCCAGAGTGGGACTTCAGGCAAGACTGATGCCAATGCCCTTGCTTTTTCCTCAGCCACACAGGAAATCTTTCTCCCCCTTCAGATCTTGCTTGTTCATGGACAGGCCCGCTCTGTGCAGCTCTCTGATGCTCCTTGTGGGCCTGGCATTTCTTGCTCTGTCTTCCCCTGTGCCCTGAAGAGCCCACGGTTGTGCCACCCGAAGGACCTGAACTCATGGATGGGACATGCCCTGCATAGACCATGTTTGCTTGCTGCTGTTAGCTACCATCCCGTTGGCTCTGACTCGTGGTGACACCACGTGAAACAGTGAAGTGTTGCCGGTCCTGTGCCACCTTCAGGACCGTTGCTCTGCTCAGGTCCGTGGTGGTGGTCGCTGTGTGTTTTGGGTGTCTTCTGACCCACGGTGCTCATCTCCGGCACCGTGTCGGACAATGGCCCATCGTGCTCCACAGGCTTTTCATTGGTGTTTCTTGGAAGCAGACCGCCAGGCCTTTCTTCCGAGCCTCAGTCTGGAAGCGCCACTAGGACTTCCCCAGCAGCACAGAGACAGCCAAGCCCCCCTGCAGGACGGCTAGAGATGCGAGGGGAGCCAAAGCTGGGTTACTCATGTCTTCTAACCAGACCCACCTCCAGCACGCTGCCAGTGAGTTGGTGCCAACTCAGAATGACCGTGTAGGACAGAGTAGAACTGCCCCATAGGGTTCCCGAGGGTGTAAATCTTCATAGAAACAGAAGGCTTCCTCTTTACCGCAGTAGCATCTGGGTTCGAACAGTCGACCTTTTGTTAGCAGCCGAATACCTTTACCACTGGGAAAAAAAATTCCCACAACAAACGGCTTACATGGCCTTTTGGAAGTATGTTTTGATAGGTGTCCTGAAACGTGCAACTGCCCTTGAAATGGCGAGTTTGTGTGGAATTGTGTTGCTGGCCTTGGCAAACAGCGTTAGCATTTCTTTTTGATTTTTTCTGTCTAAAGTCACAGCAGAGTGATACACCTGCAAACATCTGTTCCTGATGCTGCACGTTGTTTCCCCAGCAGACAGCTTAGGGTTTTGAGAAAGCAGCCTGAAGAGGCTGGGCCAAGCCCTGGCCACACAGCTTGTCTGCACCCCTGGCTCTTCAAGGTTGGGGTGGGGGGCTTTGTAACAGAACCACAGATAACTGGCCCTGCTCATCTGTAGGGCACTGGAGCCCTTGGCCAAGATCAATGAGAAGAGATGCCTATAATCACGAAGCCAGCAGGAAAGGAGCTGGGGAACTGAGCTGCACGCCGTGAAAGGCAAGCTTGGCCTCTATACCATCAGCACCGCCTTCATTTAATTTTGTTTCTGGGAGACCTTTACTATCAGCTCAGACAGCGCTTCAGGCACGGACTCTGCCCGCTCCGTGTGTGATGCCACACCTCCCAGAAAGCCATTCAACTCCAGGTCCCTCCAGTTGTTTCCAGGTCTTGGGTATCATTCCAGCGGGGGAGTGGGTCGCTGACAGGATGAGTCGCAGCTCGGTTGGACCAGCTTCAGAAGGCCCTCAGTCTCAGGCGAGCGGCACTAATGCATTCAGGGCCGGCTCCTCCGTTCCCAGCAACGATGCGTCCCTGTCTCCAAATGTCAGCTCTCCTTATGGTAGCCTCGTATTTATTTATAGGTCATTAGCTATAAAAGCCCAGCCCAGAGCCTGCTCATTACATCTGGGTTGAGTGGAATGAAAAGGCTGGGTTGCACAAGTGTGAGAAATTGAAAGCTAAAAGTTAGGTTTGCTTGGAAGATTAGAAAGGGAGAGAGAAGCATTTTCAGTAAACTAGTGTACACGAGTGGGAGAATAGAGGATATTTTGATGGATGAAATACAGGGTCAGCAAAAAAGAGGAAGACCTCAACGAGATGGACTAACACAGTGGCTGCAACAACGGGCTCAAGTACAGCAACGCTTGTGAGGACCTGCGTGTGTCCTTCCGGTGCACACGGGGCGCCATGGCTTGGGACCAACCCAACAGCGTCGAACAGCAACAGTGGGAGACAGGTGGGCTATTAGTGATTCACTGGTAGATCTTTGGATCTGGGTGAATGTAGAGAGACATTTTTGGTTGTTACAAATGGGAGGTTAGTACTACTCAGTCGAATCCATGGATGCTGGTAAACTTGCAATGTGCAGTACAGCTGCCACACCAAAGGGTTATCTGGCTCCAAATGTCAAAGCTGTTGTGTTGTCAGGTCTATTTGGACTCACAGCGCCCCCACAGGACAGAGTGGAACTGCCCACAGGGTCTCCAAGGCTGTCAATCTTCACAGAACCACACCCACTGCCTGGAGTCCATTCTGACCCACAGCGCCCCTAGAGGACAGAGTGGAACTGCCCAGAGGGTTTATCAGTCTTTACAGAAGCAAACAATCTACTTCCGCAGTGATAATGCCTCGGAAACTCAAGGAGGGGTCGCTATGAGTCTGGTCTGACTCGATGGCACATAACAACAACAACAACAACAGAAGCAAACGGCTTCTTTTTTCTCTTGCAGAGCAGGTGGTGGGTTAAGACTGAAGATCTTTTGGTTAGCAGCTGAGTGCTTTAACCACCATGGTGGCTCCTTTCAAATGCCAATCATATATACTAAATGGAGACACTATAACAAGTGAAAATAAATGGTGCCAAGGTGGAGAAGCTCTGTCACGGCCCCTTGTTCTGCACATCTTTGGTATTCAATTCTACATGTGTGACAATTTGGAAACGTTTCCTTTGAGCCTTCAAGAAATACAATCATGTTGTTCAACACCTAGCAGAGATCATAAGACATAACAGTGGGGGACCAACACTCCCAAGGACAGAAAGGGTACCTAGTGTTAGCGTTGTCTGAGAAGGTTGTGTTGGAATTTTAAATGTGGGGCCAGGATTTCTCACTGTTCTTCTTGTACTTAATTATGAGAATATAACCTTACGTGTTCTGGAAGAAGTATGGCCAGAATGCTCCTTAAAAGTAAGAACAGCCAGACTTCATCTCATGTGCTTTGCTCCTGCTGTCAGAAGGGTCCACCTGCAGAAGGTCATCATGCTTGGTAAAGTGGAGGGTCAGCGAAAAAGGTGAAGACCCTCAATGAGATGGATTGACTCTATAGTTGTGACAATGGGCTCAAACAGCAATGATTGATTCTGAGGATGGCACAGAACTGGGCCGTGCATCGTTATGTTGTACGTGGGTTGCTGTGACTCAGAGCCAACTCAATGGCACCTAAAAACAACAACTTTAATTTTTACAGATTGAGAAATGTAAATGAAATATGAGCTCGTGGCTTGTAAGCATTTTAAAGCTGTATCTTATTTGTTAAAAACTTTAAAGGATGTAGCACTAATAAATCTAATACAGTTGGAAGTGGGGATACTAAGATTGCTTTCTAAAATATTTATTTTTAGTGTTGTAATAGTATATATAAGACACAACATCTGCCAATGTAACATTTGTCATGTGTACAGTTTAGTGACGTCAGTCCCATTCATTGCGGTGTGCAGCCATCACCAGGGCGTGTTGCCAAGCGGCTCATTGTGATGAAACGCAGTCATGTGTGCTTTTCCTTCAGTCATGCACCAGCAATGCCTGCTGCCGGGAGCTTTGACTCCTTGGGATGTTGCTGCAGGGCCAGGTCCCGGGCTCCCTTTGATGCCCCGGCTTCTTCCTGCAGAGCCTTCTGGGGGCTGTGGTTGGAGGAGCTTGGTGGCCAGCTCAGAAGGCAGAGCCACTCCTCAGACTGCCCACTCATGACCTCAGCTCCTGAGAGATGGGCTAGGGTACGTGTCCTGGGGTGCCCACTCGGTGCTGTGGGTCCCGTGCTGGCCGTAGACAAGAGGAGGTCCCAAGGAAATGGAAACGTGGTGTCAATAAAACAAAAGAGGTGAAAGAGTGGTGGTTGTTGGGGACTCAAGCAGGAGATGATGAAAGACACATATGCGAGACTTGGGGACACATTAAGGTAAAAAAAAAATCGCATTTGATCTTTTATCTGCCTTGGTGAGAGACTGCTAAACATGCAAATTATTCTTTAAAAAGTCTGAAGTTCATTGAATTGAGTAGAAACCTTGAAGGGGAGATAAACCATGAAAGCCTTGGTTACTGACACTAATTGCATCCAGGCAGGGCTGAGTCCTTTTTATGTTTGTCTGACTCCTGACACCACTCTAGTGCAGGACTTATGAAAAATTTAAAACATAACGGCTCTTCCTTGTGACACTTTTACTGCCATCTGTCAGAAAATTGTTTTAATGCGTTGAGTTTGTTAGCACACACACATTCACAGCCATCAGAGACACAATGTGCCATACCCCATAGTGCGTTTTACCAAATCTTTGACTCCTTCTGTTGGGGGGGTTTACCAGGACTCCATAGACCACTAATCAAAAGCACTGCCAGTTACAGTCGCCAGACGTCATTGGTCTGGGACGTTCACCCATTGTTGCTGTTGGCTGCAGTCATGCTGGCCCCTGACTCACAGTCACGCACTGGACAGAAATGCTGCCTGGCCCTGAGTCATCCCAGTGGTCAGTGGTGATTGGACTGTCATGCCCCAGAGGGCTCCCATTGGCTGAGTGTTGGAAGTGCTTCCCCAGCCCTTTCTTCCCAGTCTGTCTTCATCTGTGGGCTCTGCTGAGACCTGCCTGGCACCCTGGCAACACACATGTCTCTGCTGACAGAACGGGGAGTGGCTGGGCATGAGGTGCACTGGCTGGGAATCAAACCCAGGTCTCCCACATGGAAAGCAAGAATTCGACCACTGAACCCCCACTGCCTTGCTTCCTAATTACAGTCAAAGTGTGAAAAAAAAAAAAAAAAAGTGTCTTGGGATTGGAGGCATCGGCATGTGCAAATCTGTGACACATGCTGTGGATATTGACCTTTGGGGTTTGCGTGCAGTCCCCAACGTGCACAGCCTTGTGGGATGGCCCTGCTGACAGCTGGACTCCCACACCCAACATTAGTGTGCTTTTCTAGAAACCAGCATTTGTTGATCCCAAAACACCTCCTGAGCAAGGCTGTTAAAGACCTGCTGAATTAAGGAAAGTTGTAAGTGGCGTAGTCAGAAAAGGGGAAATGCTGTATGATCTTACTTATATGGAACAGCTACACCAGGGACGTGGGCCTGAGGTTATTGGTGGTCACTGGGGGGGGTGGGAGGCAGAGGAGTAAGGGGACTCAGTGCTTAGGAGACACTGAGGTTTGGTTAAGGCTGACGGACAAGTTGGAAATGGATAATGTTGATGGTTACACAACATGATCAACACAATTAGTGACACTAAATTGTACAAGTGAAGAATGTTGAAACAGCAGATGTTTTGTTATAAATATATTTGCCACAATAATAGAAAATAGCCATAAGTGGAACTCCATGCATTTTCAAGGGTCTGGGTTCCGTGGCAGCCAGGCCCTTGGCTCAGGGAAGGACGTCTCCTTAGGTTCTGAAGGAGGATGCCCCAGCCTTGCTACATCCTAGCTGTGTGGCCTTGGCCCCTCCCTTCACCTCAGCTTCCTTATTTGCATAAATGCAGTTACAATACTACACACATGTGTTGGGGTCACATGGACTCATAGGACTCAGACGTCATTATGCTCATGGTTACATTTTTTTTACAGTAAAAGGACACACAGCTAAATCAGCCAAGGGTAAAGGCGCAAGGGTGAAATCCAGGGGAAACCAGGTTCAAGCTTCCAAGAGCTGCTTCCTGATTTTAAACCACGTAGTATCCCCTTGCTCTGTTCAAACGACAGCCTCCTGGTGTTTGTACAAGTTTCTCATGAGCACAAGTAAATGTTCTGCAATTCCCATTCTTCTCAACATTATCCATAATTTGTTATGATCCTCAGAGTTGAATATCTTTGCATAGTCAATAAAACATGGGTCAACAAATTTCTGGTTTTCTTTGCTTTCAGCCAAGACCCATCTGACATCAGCAATGATACCCCTTGTTCTACACCTTCTTCTAAATATGGTTTTAATTTCTGACAGTTCTGTCAAAATACTACTACAACTATTTTTTGATTACTTTCAGCAAACATTTACTTGCATGTGATAATAATGATATAGTTCAATAATTTCTGCATTCTGTTGGATCACATCTCTGTTGAACGGGCACAAATACGGATCTCTTCAAGTCAGTTGCTAAGTAGTTGTCTTCCAAATTTCCTGGCATAGATGAGTAAGTGCCTCGAGAGCTGCATCCATTTGCTGAAATATCTCAGTGGGCATTCCATCAATTCCCAGAGCATTGTTTTTGGCCACTTCCTTCAGTGCAGGTTTGAAACCTTCCTTCACTACCATTGGTTCTTGATCATGTGCCACCTCCTGAGATGGATGAACATCGACAAATTCTTTTTGGTGCAGTGACTCTGTGCATTCCTTCCATCTTCTTCTGATGTTTCAAGCTTTGCCCATAGAATCTTTCAATATTGCAACTTAAGGCTTGAGTTCTTTTAGCTTAATAAATGACTAGTGTGTTCTTCCCTTTTGGTTTTCTAATTCTGCATCTTCCCACATTTCATTCTAATACTTTACTTTGTCTTCATGAGCTGTCCTCTGAAAACTTTGGCTTTTTCATCTAATCCTTCCTTCCATTCACTTTAGCTACTCTCTGTTCAAGAGCAAATTTCAGTCTCTTCTGACATCCATTTTGTTTTTTTCTGTCTTCTTAATGATCTTTTCCTTTCTTCATGTATGATGTTTTTAATATCATCCCGAAAGTAGTCTGGTGGTCAGTCAGTGGTGTTCAGTGAGTCAAATCTATTCTTCAGATGGTCTCTAAGTTCAGGTGGGATATACTCAAGGTCATATTTTGACTCTCATGACTTGTTTTAACTTTCTTCAGCTTCAACTCAAATTTGCATGGGTGCCACTGATGGTCTGTTCCACAGTCAGCTCCTGGCCTTGTTTTGAGTATTGATACTGAATCTATCCATCATCTCTTTCCACACATGTAGTTTATTTGAATCTTGTATAGTCCATCTGGCAAGGCCCATGTGTATAGCCATTGTTTATGTTGTTGAAAAGAGATATTTGCAATGAATAAGTTGTTGGCCTTGCAGAATTCTATTGTGTAGTATCTGGCATCATTTTATCACCAAGGCCACATTTTCCAATTACCAATGCTTCTTCTTTGTCTCCAACTTTTGCTTTCCAATCACCAGTAATTATCAGCACATCTTGATTGCATGTTTGATCAATTATAGACTGCAGAAGTTGATAACAATCTTCAATTTGTGAAGATGTTCCTTCTGAGAAGGATGGGACCATCCACTTCTGAAAAAAAATTGGCCACTGAAAACCTTATAAACAGCAGTGAAACATTCTCTGATGTATTACTGAAAAACATTATAAATAGCTGTGAAACACTGCCTGATACAGTGGCAGAAGATGAGCCTCTCAGGTTGGGAGGCACTCAATATACGACTTAGGAAAAGCTGCCTCCTCAAAGTGGAGTTGGCCTTAATGGCATGGATGGAGCAAAGCTCTCAGGACCTTCATTTGCCCTCTGCTTAGCACCTACCAAAATTCCACCCTCCCAGAAGAGCAGGTGTTTAGCAAAAATCACATTGTTTGCATACTGTAAGCCCAGGGCACTGTTCTTCCTATTAGAGAAGGTTTCATATCCACATAAGACCTTGTACCTGCCATGTTGACAGACATCCGTTGAGGGACAACCCTGCAAGCAGGTCGTCCAGAACCAGCTGTCTTGGACCTGTATGTTACCTCTTTCTGACACACATACCACTCAGGGCTGTTTCAGGATTAAATACAATGAAGAAATAACATCTATCTTGATGAACCTGCTTAGTTTTCCTTATTTCTCTAGTAGATCAAGCCTGAAGAATGTCTTTGCGGGTTCACAGGATATGCTGGAGTGTGGAACACAGCCTCTGTCACAGTGGATATTTTTGGAAGTTAAGAAAAAAAGAAACAAACAAACAAACAAAAACCTCTACACTTTTCAGCATATCTACATTGAAAGCAATTTTAAAGTGTTTTTTTTAAGGAAAGATATAAAATTTTGCTCAAGTCAATCCAACATAGGCTATATTAGAGTGTAATAGAAAATGCTTCTGAATATGAAATTATAGCCCTTGAGCCTGGACATAAATTATGAAGTCATATGGCTGAAAGAAATATGTCACCAATATTGAGTATTGGCATGTGGTAGAAGAAAT
>NW_006922035.1:1139755-1140608 GCF_000298275.1 Orycteropus afer afer | reverse complement strand
CCAGTACACAGCAAGGGAAATCAACAAACAGAAAAACAAATGCATTTTAATAGAAAGTAGCATGGACCCTAGTTTCATGAACTTCCTAGCATTTTCATTACTCTTTGAACTATGAGTTGCAGCTGTAAGAAATTTAAATCTAAAATATTAAGTAAATACTGCACCTTTTTCCTCTAAATATCTGGATAACCAGAAGCAGAGAGGGTGGACACTTACTCTCTCTTTGTACCACTGTATCCCCAAGGCTTGGAGAATGCATGCAATAAATGTTTGTGGAAAGAATGAGTGGACGAGTGAATATTGTTGACGTGAACTCCCTAGGCATTCACAGAAACGTATTTAAGATGTGAGAGAGGAGACATTGGTAAATAACCAGTTGTGCCTGGATTTCAGAGGTCAGATTTGACTTTGGCTGCGGAGTCTGTGTAAGTGGGGTGTGTGTGTGTGCGCGTGTGTGTGCATGCACACATGCTACTAACAAGGAAGTTAGAGGTTCAAGTCTACCAGAGACAATTTCTGAAAAATCAGCCACTGAGAACCCCGTGGAGAACAGTGCCACTCGACACATAAGCCAGGCATCAGGGTCAACGGGACAGCAACTGGTTTAAGCTGTTCAAGAACCAAATTATCAAAACATGGGTCAACTTCCTCCTTTGATTGGAAAGTTGCTTTACTACCGCTAAGGAGTCCTGGTGGCCCAGGAGTTCATCATCACCAGCTGCCAACTGAAAGGCTGGCAGTTCAAACCTACTTGCCACTCCACAGAGTTAAGATGAGGCAGTCTGCTTCTGTGAAGATTGACAGCCTTGGAGACCCTGTGGGCAGTTCCACTCTGTCCTCTGGGGGCGCTGTG
>NW_006922035.1:1137883-1138949 GCF_000298275.1 Orycteropus afer afer | reverse complement strand
CCTGGCCCTTCACACGTGGGTGGGAAGGACACCTCACCACTCCCGAACCCGGGGTACAGCATGAGCTTCTTTCCCCTGACACCCCGGCAAGGATGCACCCTTATTTTTTCATTTAAAAAAATAGTTTGTTTGTTTTTTTTTACTTGTACCAATATGCTTTAAACTTATTTCTTTACATTGTATTTTTTTGTAGTTGAAGACCTACACAGGAAAACACACACCGATTCAACAGTTTTGTTGTGCGATTTGGTGACATTGATGACGTCCTTTGAGTTGCGTGACCATTCTCACCCTCCTTTTCAGCGTACTTCCTCCTTCAATGACATAAATTTGCTGCCTCTAAGGTTCCCGTCCAATCTTTCGAGTTGTTGTTGTCCATCTGATGCTATGTACACGTTTCTTAAGAGAGCCCTAGGCTCAAGGCCGACCTCTTTTTAATCTTAAACTAAACTGTTGTTGGGTTTTAAGATGACTTCAGGGGCTATATTCCTTTCTTTTCTAAACTTTCATCAAATGTGAGTGTGACGTATATGTTTCCTGCTAAGATGCTGACTAAGAAGAGGTGGAGAAACGGGAATGAAAACAGGAAAGAAGAGGAGAAGGAAGAGCAAGAGGAGGGAAAATGCAAAACCAGCCGCGGTTCATGTGCTTGTTCGTGGTTGTCCTCGGTCATGTGCCGAAGGGATTAAAAATGGCAAGAAATGGTACAAGTCTGACACCTCGCATCATTAGTACGAAGGCCTTAGTAAGTGCCCCTTCAGTTAGCCATTATTTTTCAGGAGGAGAAGACCCTTAGAACCAAACAGCCTGAGCCTCAGCCCCCTAGCTGGGCAGAGGGAGCAAGAACGTCAGAACCCAGACAGTGTAGCAAACGGCCAAGCTGCAGATATTTGAAATGAGCAAAGCAAAGCAAGCAAAGGGTGTTTGGAAGCATCTCAGGTGCCACTGGTCTCTTCTGTGGTAAAGAACCTGCCTCATCACGAGCAGATGGGACGACCCACCCACTTCCCATCCAACGGCGTCTGGAAAATGATGCCCCCTCTGAAGGCCTTTGACTTTAATCGAA
>NW_006922035.1:1134682-1135598 GCF_000298275.1 Orycteropus afer afer | reverse complement strand
GTGACCCACTTTTTCTTGCTGCTGTTGTTGGCTGCCATCAAGTTGTCTCGACCCATGCCGACCCTGTGCAGGACAGAACAAAGACTGCCTGGTGCCATGCCATCTCCACGACCTGTTGTGGGTTGGACCCTTGTGGCTGATTTCAGAAGGGGATTGTCCTCCTAGGCCATCTGAATTTTTAAGCTCTGCTGAGCCGTATTCAGCAACAGCAAGCCTCCCCTGACGGTCAGGTGGTGGCTGCTAGGAGGGGCACTGGCCAGGGACTAAGTGCTGGTCTCCACGTGGGAGGTGAGCACTCTACCACAACGCCACTACTGCCCTCTTCACAAGCCTTCAACTGTGCAAGCGCAGGTATGCCTCCCTCTGTGTGGCCAGGAGTCTTCTACAAGGCCAGTTACCAAGATGCTGCATTTCTTCAGGACCAGGTCCCTAGGTGAACTTAGCAAGGGGGATGTCTGACAGCCCCATGACCAATCACGGTGGCCATGGGATAGACGACCCTGATTGGCCAGGCCTGGGTCACGTGCTCCCCATAGGAAGCTTTTGCGATGAGAGCAGAGGAGGGGTGTTTCTCAATGAAAATAAAAATTTCTAGAATTGAGGGGAGGGATCCAAGGCAGGAGGAAAAAGCCAGAAAAACAATACAGATCCTGGGCAGGACCCCGTAACATTTCTGGACTTTCTGAAGCATTCCGCGATGCGAATATAGTTCCCCGAAGTCGTCAGCAGTAGGAAACCACAACACCAGCTCTGTCCCTCAGGAGGAATGACTTTTTTTTTTTTAAAAAAAAAATATCCTGTGAAATATTTCTTCCAGAAGACGACATAAGAACATGGAATAGGAGACACCGAGACACAGCAAATGAACACAGGTTGAACACACACACATGGTGTTAGATGTGAACACACACACAGA
>NW_006922035.1:1132988-1134107 GCF_000298275.1 Orycteropus afer afer | reverse complement strand
CACTCCGGTTCCTTCAGGAGCCCTTAGCAAAGGGGGTGTGTTTAATCGGTGGCCCAGATCTGAGAGGGAGATGGTACGTGCCAGCAAGAGGGCTCTGAGAGCTGCTGCAGGGACGAGGGGCGCCCTGTCGACCAGGCTGGGTAACTGTGGCCGAGTGCCGTCTGGTCCCTTTGGACTGACAGCGACCCCGTGTGACTCTGCAACTGCTCCATGGGGTGTCCTAGGCTGTCACTCTCAGGGGAGCAGACTGCCGGCTCTTTCTCCCTCAAGAGGCTGAGTGGGCTCGAACCACCACTGTTTCCGGTAGCAGCCGAGTGCTTCATGGTTGTGCCACCTTGGCTGTACGGGCACCTACCTAAGGCCATTCCCCACCGGCCTGCCTCAGCTCCCATCTGCTCCTTCACTCAGTGCTGGCACTCTACCCAGCCCAGACGCTGCGTCCCCGGTAAAGACGGCCTGTTCCAAACTCCCAGTCACCAGTCACTGCTGAGGGGACTTGGACCACAGGGACCCACAAGTGTTGGAGCAGAACTGGGCTCCGTCGGGTTTTCGACGGCTGGTTTTGCAGAAGGAGACTGCTAGGCTTTTCTGCAGAGGCACCTGAGTAGACTGGACCCCCAATCTTTCAGGGAGGGGCTGAGCACATTAACTGCTTACCCCACTGAGGCAGGGCCTTGTCCCAAACTGTCACAGAGCTAACGATATCTCCCTCTTCGTGCCCATCAAAGTTTTTCTTTGTATTAGTTAAGCTGTTTTTGGTTGCCTTTGTTTTTTAGAAACCAAAAGAGGAGCTCTGGTGGTGCGGTGCCTAAGGCATTTGACTTCTAACCAGACGGTTGGCGGTTCAAACCCACCAACCACTCCACAGAAGGAAGACTGGGCAATCTACTTCTGTAAAGATTTACTGCCTTGGAAACCCAAAGGGGCTTGCTATGAGTCGGAATCGACTAGATGACAGTAAGTTAGTTTTTTTTTTTTTGCTTTTTAGAGTTCTTATGTAGCTGTTACGAACCCCATCCTCAAAGGTTACATTTCTATCCAGTGGGAGAGAGAGGTTGGATTGGAACTGGAATTCCGTCTTGATTGACTTTTGAATGATAAATTAAGTTGTATATGAGG
>NW_006922035.1:1130725-1131638 GCF_000298275.1 Orycteropus afer afer | reverse complement strand
ATGCAGAGACCCCAGGCGCTCATTCATTTCTTTATTTAATCAGAAAGGGAAGTGGGAAGCCAGACATGGGGATAGATATTGAGAATGAAACAGTCAGATGTCTCTGCTGTGGAACCAATCTAAATGCTTCTAAAGAATATCATCAAAAATCACAGATGGAGAGTGAGAAGGCTTTTTTTGGTTTTTTAAATTTTTTTATTGTGATGTGCGTGCAATTTTTTTTTTTTTAATCTTTATTGTGATTTGGGTGAAAGTTTACGGATCAATTTCACTTTCTGTACAGCAGTTCATACACATTTGTCTCATGACATTGACTGACTACAATCTCCCACAATGCAACACTCCCCTCCCACTTCCTCCCCATAGTCACCTCTTCCCTGTGTCCTTCTCTCCATGCACTCCTGGCCCCCGAGCTGTCTCCTTGTGCATTCACAGCCCTTCTCTCCTCCCATGATTGATCTCTCCAAGGAGTGTATCCACCTAATGTAAATGTTCAGCTTGTATGATTGTCTTGTTTGGCGGGAAGCCACGGGACCAAAAACCAAAAAACAAACACACTGCCGTTGAGTGGGATCCAAATCATAGGGAACCCTCATTGGCTTTTCGAGGTGGTATCACTACAGAAAGAGATTGCCGAACCTGGCTGGTGGGTTTGAACCACCAGCCTTCTGGTTAGCAGTTAAACGCCTTAGGCACTATGCTACCAGAGTTCCCATGGGTTCGATTCCAGACCTGAAGGGCAGCTAGGGACCACAGTCTCAGGGGTTCTACCAGGCTCTATGAGACCAGCAAGCCTGTTTTCTTTCAATTTTGAGTTTTGCTCCACATTTTTCTCCCACTCTATCCAGGATCTCCTGCACATATCCTCCTCTGAGTGGTTGACAGTAGTAGCCAGGCACCATCTAGTTTTCTG
>NW_006922035.1:1116594-1118726 GCF_000298275.1 Orycteropus afer afer | reverse complement strand
TCAAATTATTTTCCCCGGGCTTTGTTCAAGGTAAAAACTAACCAGCCATCTCCTGGGTGAGTACTAACCTCTACCTGTAAGGTAGCTCTTGGTCTTCCTTCCTGCTCACTTCATCCATTAAAATATGCACTCATATCTCCAAGATGGAGCTGTTCATCGAGCATCACCCACTCTGGGTACATCCTGACCTTCAAGGAGAACAGGAAAAGGAAATAAAAGCCTGTGAACTCCAAAAGCTCCCCTTTCTGAGAGAGGACACACAAAGGCTGAGACAATTAATTTGGAGCCATCCAATTGGCAAGCACTGGATTTATAGAATAGGAAATCAACCAGTGTGATCAACACTGATGGTGTCTGCCCTCTCTAATCCACACAGAAGGCTCTAGTCTTTGACCTTCATCGGTGTTAGAAGAAATACAGAAGCCTCCTTAGAGGTGAGGACGGCAAGACGTCATCTTGCTTACTCTGGACACATCTTCAGGGAAGGCTAATTGCTGGAAAAGGACATCCTGTTGGGTAAACTAGAGGGTGAGCTCTCTGGAGGGACACCCTCCGTGAAATGGACCCAAACAGGCCAAGCATCGTGAAGATGGTGCAGGATCTGACAACACTTCGTTCGGTTGCACGTTCGTCCACCGTCAGTCAGAGCTGGCTCCATGACGACTGACAGCAACTGCTCTCTCAGGGATCTCAATCCTAAGACCTCAGAGCTTCTGAACTGGTTCCTGCGATGGTAACACCAATTAACTCTTATGTCGCAGGACCCTCCCACACCTTCCTGCTCCCAGAACCCATCATGACCTCAAGTAAGAGACAAAATGTGGCAACCCAGCCTCACCTCCCACATCTCATAGGACTTAGAAAAGAGAGGAAGCCGCAGGTTGGGCAAACGGTTAAGTGTTGGCCTACTTAGGAGAGGTTGGTGGTTCAAGTCCACCCAGAGCCTTGAAAGAAAGCTGTCAATCTGGGTCAGCATGAATCAGAAATGGCATGACCTCAACTGCTTTCATATGTGCACGAGGCAACTTAAGAAGTAGTTCAGAGAAGTTTATGAGGAAATCCAGCATTTTCCACTCTACTCCATCCTTGCGTCCAATGCCTGGACTCTGAGACAATTTCTTTTAAACATTCGCAACTTTGATTTTCTTCTGCCTTCCTCCAGAGTCCTGGTGTGCTAATAAGTCTGTTTCTTATTTATCTGCTTTGCACAACACTTGCTCCTCAGTGAATGGTGAAATTTCCCCACTCTCTTTCTCTCCTCTCCCCTTCCTAAGCTTCTTTCCCCAGCACGCTTTGTCATTTTAATGAGATGCTAACACCTCTATTCTCTCTCTTGTTCTAGCAGCTCTCCGCTAGGTTTGCTGCCATAGAGAGTAGAGGACTTTCTCCTTTTTCCTTCCCCACCTGGGCTCCGCCCTCTGCCTGCCATCAGCCACAAAGTTATGGCATTAGTGTTATTAGCATTTCTATCCTATTCTATAAATACAAGCGCAGCTTCAGGCTTTGTCCCTAGGTCAGCCTTTAATGCAGAAGAGATATTAAAGGGCGTTCACAGGAGTGGAATGTGGGCTCTGCCTTACAGGAGCGAGAGGATTAGCCAAGACAAGGGTTGGGAAGTGCTGAACCAAAGTCTCCCTGTCACTTCAATGTGCTCCCTCAATAGACGCCATCAGCAAATATCTTCCAGCCGCCGACGGTCCCCGAAGAAGTGGGCGCTGAGAGCACATACAATTCCAACCTGTCTTTTTCCATCTCCGGGAGTCAGCGGAGCCTCTTCTTGCTCCAGTGTTCAACACTGGTCTCTACCTGTCTCACCTTCCTTGCATCCGTGAGCCCTGTTATCAGTGAAAAGGGGTGTGATGGGATGGGGAAAAGGCTGTTCTCTCAACTTCTGACTGCGGATTTATCTGTGGTGGGTGTGAAACTCAGCGCGTCCACTCTGCTGTGCAGGAAACACAACCGCCTCCTTTGCACACAATTCAGCATCTATGATGACATCCTGAGGAGCTCCGGTAGTGTAGTGGTTAAGGCATTTGACAGCTAACCAAAAGGCCACTGGTTCAAACCCACCAGCCGCTCCATGGGGGAAAGATGAGACAGTCTGCTTCTGTAAAGACCTACAGCCTTGGAAA
>NW_006922035.1:1113888-1115314 GCF_000298275.1 Orycteropus afer afer | reverse complement strand
GTGGGCAGTTCCACTCTGTCCTCTAGGGGCGCTGTGGGTCAGAATGGACTCCATGCAGTGCGTATGGTTTGTGAGAAGCACCAGGAAGAGGTTGCCATCTTGTTTCCCAGCCCCACTCTGGGGCCACAGCAGTGGGCCACACGCAGGTAGACGTCTGCCCTACAGCCAGCTGGCCAGATAGCAACCACTTTCTAGGGGCCTCTCTCCACGTGGAGGAAGTGTTTTATAATTCCTCATTATACAGCAAACAAACCAGTCAAAACCAGTTGCTGTCCATCGAGTGGATTCCAACTCATGGCGCCCCTCATGTCTCACAGCAAAGCCCTGTGCCTAGAAATTTCAACAGCTGGTTTTTCAGAAGTGGCTGAATCCACAGCCCTGTCATCCATCTCTGAGTGGAGTCGAACCTCTGACCTCCCAGTTAGCAGCTGAGCGTGTTACTGCCTGTCCCACCCAGGGCATCCCCAGAACCAATCATGAAGACCCATCTGAATGACAAGCTTGTCCTCCATGCACGGAAGCTCTGACCTGTTGCCACTGAGTCCATTCTGACGCCTGGTGACCTTGTGTGTTGGGGTGGAATTGCTCTGGATGGACTTCCTGGCTGTGATTTTGACAGAAACAAGTCACCAGGCCTTTCTTCTGTGGTGCTGCCAGGGGCTGGAGGTTGAACTGCCAATCTTTGGGTTGGTAGTTGAGCACAAACTGTTTGCACCCACCATGCGACTTGACGGCAAAGAACAACAACAACAACATACATCTCTCCCATGTTGTTGCTGGGTGTCACCGAGTTGGCTGCGACTCACAGCGACCCCGTGTGCTGTGGAAGGAAACGCCGCCCGGTCCTGTACCAGCCTCACAATCCTTGCTGTGCATGAGCCCATCGTCACAGCCACTGTGTCTCTCCCTCTCGCTGAGGGCCTTCCCCTTCCTCTCTGCGCCTCCTCCTCACCAACCATGGTGCCCTTCTCCAGGATCTGGTCCCTCCTGACAATATGGCCGAAGTACTGGAGTCTAAGTCTGGCCATTCTCACCTCCAAAGAGCATTCCGGCTGCACTTCTTCCAAGACAGACTTGTTTATTCTGGCAGCTGAGGGTATTTTCAGTATTCGCTAACACCACGATTCAAGTGCATCAACTCTTCTTCAGTGTTTCTCGTTCACTGTCCAGGTTTCACATGCATACGAGTAGATTGATAACGCCACAGCGTGGGTCAGGCCCACCTTAGTCTTCAAAGGGGTGTCTTCCCTCTTTAATACTTTAAAGAGGCCTTTTGCAGCAGACTTGCTCAGGCCAGTACATTATCTGACTTCTTGTCTGCTGTTTCCATGGGTATTGATTGTGAATCCAAGGAAAATGAAATCTCTGCCAACTTCAATCTTTTCTCCATTGATCATGATGTTGCTCGTTGGTCCAGTTGGGAGGA
>NW_006922035.1:1112117-1113611 GCF_000298275.1 Orycteropus afer afer | reverse complement strand
TTCCTTCCGAGGAGTGGCTGGTGGGTTTGAACCGCCAGCCTTCTGGTTAGCAGTCAAGTGCTTTAGCCACTATGCTACCAGAGCTCCCAAGGGTAACTTAGATACAGGTAAAACATAGACTACAAAGCCAACCCCAGGAATTCTGAAGAGCTGAGAAGAGACCCTTGGAAACAGATGTTCCGGTTCAGAGACACTACAGCCAATCACCAGCAGCTGAGTGCTGGCTGCTTCAATTTGCTTCCAAGAGGCTGATGTTTATTTTCAAAACGTGAGGCGGGCAGTTTTTCTTTTACAAAAGGATCAGCACGTTCTCAGAGTAATGTAAAAACAATTAGAACCCTGCGTAGGTGAAAAATTAAACTGTTCATTGTGGCTTTATGCAGAAGAAACACCTGTGACATTTTCCACGTGAAGGAAGGCATTTTCTGAAAACGCTTCCCAAAAGGCCTCACTATCAAGTCTGGATTTCATTAATCCCAGGTATGAAACAGGTAATATTTCAAAACCGCATAACGTAAAACAGGCTGAGGCATCGCCCATTTGCATATAAATAGAAAAGAACGCGGGTCCAGACTACTTGGGATAAAATCATTTTCTACGTTTTCATATAATTTTCACTAAATTAGCCTTTAAAAATGTCCTTGTCGCATAGACTGATTTTTTACTTCCTGTTTAAACAATGGAATAAAACCTTCTTCCCTGAGCAACAGAAGCCAGTCGGACTCCAGAACAGCTGTTGTCACTAAATCCTGGGCCCAGAGAGGTCACTCAGCTCAGGGTCACTTCCCAGCACATCAACGAACTGTTGGGACCTGTGGTCCTGGCTGCACTCCCTTCCGGTCAGGGTCTCATCACCCAGCCAGCCCCCTCTTCCCTGCTGCCTCCGGATTCACTCTCCTGGGGCCTGCTGGGAAAGCCCTCCCTCCGGGGGTCCTTCAAGTTCAGTTCCAAGACACAGTTCTAGGAAGAGGAGAGCCTTCAGGTCAGTTCCGCCTCGGGGCCCCGTGTGTGGAGAGCTGCACTCCGCTGGGTTCTTGGAGGTTGATCTTTCAGGAGCGGACGGCCAGGCCTTCCTTCTGAGGCACTCTGGGTGGACGCGAACGTCCTCCCAATTAGCAGCTGAGTGTGTTAACCGTTTACACCACCCAGAGACGCTGAATACTAAGTACACACCATTTAGAAAAACAATTTTATTGTGGTGAAACCACACATACAAAGCTGGTGCCGGCCCCACAGTTTCTCCACGTCCAATTCAGTCCCACTCTTCCCCACGCGTGTGCCCTGATGAGCACGGACACTCCCGGACGTGGGACAGGCACCCGAGCTCATTTTCCCTTGTCTCTGCTAACGCTCTCACACAGCTTTGCTTACTACGAATGAGAATAACTCAGATCAAATAAACCAAGACTTTCATACAAGGAGAGAGAGCCCTGTGGGAAGACCCGGAAAAGTATCAGCGTGAGCTATCCCATCTCGCTTTACTGGGATCCCACA
>NW_006922035.1:1109463-1110827 GCF_000298275.1 Orycteropus afer afer | reverse complement strand
TGTTTGCTTGTCAAAACGGAATCTTTTATCCCAATTAGGCGGTGGCTGCCTTGAGTGAAGGGAACATGTCTTATGCCCCTTGGCTCTCTTTCTCCCACCACCCATCGGGGACTCTAGGAGACGCTGGGAGAATGACAGTTAACTGACTAGTTGCAACCTGAAGTAAGAACCGGACCCATGTGCGCCTGCTTGTAGCTTCAAAAGCTGAATTTACAGGGCAGCTGAGCAGGACCAGGAGCCCTGGGTGCTACAAATGATTAGCACACTTGGCCGCGAACAAAAAGGCTGGAGGCTTGCGTCCATCCAGAAGTACTTTGGAAGAAAGGCCTGGCAATCCACTTCGGAAAGATCACGGCCACGCAAACGCCACGGAGCACAGTTCTGCTCTGACGCTGGTGGGAGCACCGTGAGTTGGACTGACCCGAAGCAACTGTGTTTTTAATTGCAGCTAGCCCCCGACTTACAACGGGATCACCTCCTATGCCTCTGTCTGAAGCTGTTTCTGAAGTACGTCACACACTTTTTTTTCCTTCTAGTTTTTATTATTATTGCCTTTTATTGTCAGTGTCTATAACTCTGATCTTTATTTGTCTTTGGGGTTTGGAGACATTACACACAAACTTACAGATACATTTTAATACAGACATAAAAAAGCTACACTAATCTGAAAAACTGACTCCACCAATGAAGAGTTGGACGGTGCTGGCATTTTGTCAGTGGGCAGGAACCCCTCTCCTGTGGAAGGTTCCGGATCATCAGGAACATCCCTGGGGTGGGGCTGGTGTTTCCAGTCAGAAAGCTAGTGAGCTGTCTGCACGGTCCTTTTCTTTTTTCCTTCACATAATATCCCAGCAACATCCCACCGCTTCCCGGCTCTGCCTATGGACTCTACCAAAGCGATCAGCGTTTGGGTCTAGGTTTTCAAGCTACTGAAGCCCTTGATTTCATTTATAAACAAACTCTAGAAAGCAGTGTTTTGACGAGTATCTCACAAAGCTGAACATCTGTGAGTGAATCTGAGAATGCCGGCATCAGCAGATTACACATACACTGTGCTCGGCACATGGGACGGACCAACCGGCGAGCACACAGCACACGGTGCACCATAAGCGGGGACCGCTCGGGCTCACCTGCGCTCACCTACTGGTCTGTAGTCAATGGTTGCACCTGGGTTTCAGCACGTCTGTGGGGAAAGCACTTCCTCACTGAGTAACTGATCCTGGTACACGTCCCTGATGACAGGGTGAATAACAACAACCACAGAAATGAGGCCCCAAGTGGGGTTTGTCGTAACCTGAATACATCGTACATTGTCAGGACTACCTGTTCTCATGCATGTGTGTTTTTTTACTTAAAACTGAAAA
>NW_006922035.1:1105037-1108678 GCF_000298275.1 Orycteropus afer afer | reverse complement strand
GGACAAAGTGGAACTGCCCACAGGGTCTCCAAGGCTGTCAGTCTTCACAGAAGCAAAGCCCAAACCACACCCACTGCTGTGGAGTCCATTCTGACCCACAGCGCCCCTAGAGGACAGAGTGGAACTGCCCACAGGGTCTCCAAGGCTGTCATCTTTACAGAATCAGACTGCTGTATCTTTCTCCCATGAAGGGGCTGGTGGGTTTGAACTGTTGACCTTTGGTTAGCAGCCAAATGCTTTAGCCACTTTGCCATCAGAGCTCCTTTCTTCACTTAGCCACACATCAAATGTTTCTTGGGTTCTCATCATGCCAAGCCCTGGGTCACCACCCAGGCCCCCTGTAATTATAATAAAGAGAAATAAAATGCCACTCCACATGCCTCATGCCGCACTTCCAGGCTGCTAAATCTGTCTTGTCTGCAGGGGCTTTCCAGAGCAGAATGTCTGAGAGGTAAAGCAGCAATGTCAGAGCAGAAAACACGTCTGGGAGATGAAGAGTTTGACCTTTCAGAGCTTCAGACAACTCAGAATGGAGGACAGGCAGACCTCGCCTCACCTCCCTGAGCTTTACGGTGCTTCACAGATACTGCATTCAACCAACCAACCAACAACCAACAGGAACAATCCCCCGGCTGCTTCTGGGTGCAGGCCCATTGGCTTCATGCGTCCTCTCCACAACCTGTTCTCTTCGGCGAGCCACATCCTGAATCCCGATTCTAACCCTAAAGGGAAACATGCCCATTCGTCCTGTGCAGGGCAGTTATCGCTTTGTCCCTGTTCTCTGAAAGTCAGCTGAGTCTTGAGCGTGAAGACCTGAGTTTGGTCATCACTCCTTAGAAGCCCTTGTTAAGTTCCTCCACAAAAGTGTTATTATCTTTTTCAAGTCTCTGCTAAGGAGCTCTGGTGGCACAGTGGTTAAAACACTTGGCTGCTAACCAAAAGGTGAGCCGTTCAAAACCTGGGGAGAAAGATGAGGCACTCAGCTTCCCTGAAGATTGACAGCCTTGGAGACCCTGTGGGCAGTTCCACTCTGTCCTCTAGGGGCGCTGTGGGTCAGAATGGACTCCACGGCAGTGGTGTGGTTTGGGCTTTGCTTCCCTGAAGATTGACAGCCTTGGAGACCCTGTGGGCAGTTCCACTCTGTCCACTAGGGGCGCTGTGAGTCAGAAGCCACTCGTGGCAGTGGGTTTTTGGTTTTTGTAGTCTCTGCCTAGAAAAAAATAAATAAATAAAAATACAAACTCACTGCCCTCGAGTCGAATCCAACTCACAGCAACCCCTCCCTGGGTTTCTGAGGTGGTATCACTATGGAAATAGATTGCCCAGCCTTCCTTCCGAGGAGTGTCTGGTGGGTTTGAACTGCCAGCCTTCTGTTTAACAGTCAAATGCCTTAGGCACTATACCCCCAGAGCTCCCAGTCTCTTCATGGGAGTGGAGAAATGGTGGCTTTCCTTCCTCCATTATATTTGTAACCATTGCTCTCTAGACGAACACAGATAGATGACTGCTCCCTAGACCAGGGCTACCGAAGTACCGCCCTTGGGCCAAACCCGGCCCTCCGCCTACTTCTGTGAATAAAGTTTTATTGGCGCACAGTCAGACCCGTTTAACAGTTGTCTATGGCTGCTTCCCAACAACAACGGCACGGCTGAGTAACCGCCAACAGAGATACCCGGCCTGTCAAGCCTCAAATAATTACTACATGACCCTTTAAAGAAAAAAACTTGCTGCCCTCTGTCCCAAAGTGTGGGCCTCGGACCTGCTGGATTGTGAAGACTGCAAGGCTGAGGTGTGTAGCTCATGCAAATAAGACAGGATTAGACCACCTGGTGAAATCTGCTGACCGTGAAATGCTCTGTATTCATTCCAGTTTAAACGCTCTCATCTCTTTGACCTACATAGACATTAACTGTGAAATCCCAGTGCTAGGGCATCTGGGCATACCGTATCCTGGGATCCCAGGATGTTGTTGACAGGAGAGACTCCCCGGCCCCGTTCCACCTCTCCCCACAACTGCTTTCGACTCAAGTCATCAAAATGAATGTTTTTCGACTCACTGATGGTTCCTCAACACCTTCCTTAGCAAACAATGCTTTCTTCTCTGCCGGCATCAGAGGGTTGAACCGGGCGCCGTCAGCTGCAGGCCTCACGTGCAAACGTGCATATTTACTCATAAATGCATCTGTAGCCCCTTTGGCGTGATGACCGCAGCCTCAGTCCCAAATGCCACACTGTCACATCGTTCTGCCATATTTACAATTTTGCTGGAAAGATTTTTTTTTTCAGAGAACTTGCACTTTTTGGGGGTCAGGAAAATAACTTGGCCTGACCTAAATTTCATCTGTCCTCTTTTGTTGGTTTCTGTGGTGGATGCCAAACACGAGCGTCACTTAGGACGGCCGAGGCATAGGCTGGAGGGACAGAGGGCAGTGGTGCAGCGCCGCCCTTCCTGGTCCGAGCACAGAGTCAGAGAAACCGACGGACTTGGACAGCAGGGAGACACGCGGGCCCGCAGCCCGGCAGACGCTGGACGACCTCACTCCAGGACACCCCGACAGCAGGGAGACGCTCCCGACAAGGTGGACTCGCGTTTGCCGGGGGCTGGGAGCGCACAGTGCTGGGGGGGGGACGGCTGTGGAAATGGGCAGCCGGGTGGTCGCCCTCCCTGGCGGGTGAAGTTAGGGCCACTGATGGCACACCTACACACGGTTGCACAGCAAAGGTCAGACTGTGAGTGTTCTGGCACAATAAAGAGGACTACAGGGAAACAGCTGATGGAGGGACACACAGCAAGATCCAGAAAGGGTGGGGCAGACTACGGGCTCAGGCAACCCCTCTCCCCTCTTCTTCCCTCTTTCTCTTTCTCTGTTTCCCTCTCTCTCTGTCTCCCTCCGTCTGTCTCTGTTTCCCTCTGTCTCTATCTCCCTCCATCTTTCTCTATTTCTGTGTCCATGTCCCTCTGTCTCTCTGTCTCTCTGCCTCCCTCTGTCTCTCTGTCTCCCTCTGTCTCTGTCTCCCTCTGCCTCTCTGTCTCCATCTCCCTCTGTCTCTCTGTCTCTGTCCCTCTGTCTCTCTGTCTCCCTGTCTCTCTGTCTCTGTCTCCTTCTGTCTCTCCATCTCCCTCTGTCTCTCCATCTCCCTCTGTCTCTCCATCTCCCTCTGTCTCTCTGTCTCCCTCTGTCTCTCTGTCTCTGTCTCCTTCTGTCTCTCTGTCTCTCCATCTCCCTCTGTCTCCCTCTGCCTCGCTGTCTCCCTCCATCTCTGCCTCTCTGTCTCCCTCTGTCCCTCTGTCCCCCTCCCTCTCTGTCTCTCTGTCTCCCTGTCTCTCTGTCTCCCTCTGTCTCCCTGTCTCCCTATGTCTCTCTGTCTCTCTGCCTCCCTCTGTCTCTCTGTCTCCCTCTACCTCTCTGTCTCCATCTCCCTCTGTCTCTCTGTCTCTGTCCCTCTGTCTCTCTGTCTCCCTCTGTCTCTCTGTCTCTGTCTCCCTCTGTCTCTCTGTCTCTGTCTCCTTCTGTCTCTCCATCTCCCTCTGTCTCTCCATCTCCCTCTGTCTCTCTGTCTCCCTCTGTCCCTCTGTCCCCCTCCCTCTCTGTCTCTCTGTCTCCCTCTGTCTCCCTGTCTCCCTCTGTCTCTCTGTCTCT
>NW_006922035.1:1080542-1104339 GCF_000298275.1 Orycteropus afer afer | reverse complement strand
CCCCCCCGCCTCTCTGAGCACAGGGTAGAGTGTCTCTGTACAGGCCCCCCCGCCTCTCTGAGCACAGGGTAGAGTGTCTCTGTACAGGCCCCACCCCTCGCCTCTCTGAGCACAGGGTAGAGTGTCTCTGTACAGGTCCCACCCCCCGCCTCTCTGAGCACAGGGTAGAGGAATCTGCGCTTGCTGATTCGCTTCCCACGTCACTGTGGTGAGTAGCCACCAGCCGGCTTGCCCAATTCCAGGGGCTCTAAGTCACGGCAGAAGGAAGGTGACTTACTCAGTGGTGGCCGTGGAGTTGGTGCGGAGAGAGGAAGACAATAAAAAAGGCACAGACGTCAAGTGTCCGAAGGCAGGAAGCCCTACTGAGAACACAGAAGGCAGGGAGGGGTGTGGGCCTGGTGCTGGGAGTGGGGTTGGATTTTAGCACTGTGGGAAAACAAGGAACGATCTTGTAGTACAGATATATTTTTATCTTAGAAAATAACATTGTTAATGTGCAATGGAAGTTTAACTAACCCACTGCCATCGAGTCAATTCTGACTCCTAGCACCCTATGGGACAGAGTACAACTAACCCATAGAGTTTCCAACCCTGCAAATCTTTGGGGAAGCTGATTGCCTCATTGTTCTCCCACAGAGCAGCTGGTGGGTTTGAACTGCTGGCCTTCCTGGTCCTGCACCTGCGTTTGCTAACTCTGGCAGCCCTGAACCGACCACTCCAGCAGCTGCAGCCATGTCACTCTGATGCGTGGCACCACATGACGTGGGCCCCCCGGGGCCCCCCAGGGCTGATTTTTTGGAAGTGGATCACCAGGCCTTTCTTCCAAAGGGCTTCTGCGTGGACTCGAACTTCTAACCTGTTGGTGAGCAGCTACCATGGTGACTGCACCTCCCACAGACTCCTGGCAGCTCTACCAAAACCAAAAGCCAAACTCACTGCCTGTGAGTCGGATCCAACTCATACCAACCCCTCCTTGGGTTTCCAAGGCGGTATCACTACAGAAGGCAGCTCTACGGTGGGGTTACATTTTTGACATGCTGGTCAGGGAAGGCCTCACGGAGACTTTGGCACAACAGGACTTGAAGGCGGGCAGTGAGCCAGCCATGCAGACGCCCACCTGTGGCAGAAGCAGATGCCTTGTGTTTGAGCAACAGGAAGGGGGCCAGCGTGCAGTTAGTGGGGGAGTGAGGGACGAATTCTCAGAAGTCAGAGAGGGTAGCGCAGGCCAGGGTGGGTGGGCGCAGGGGCCCTGCCAAGACCTTGGCTTTGCCCCTGGATGAGCAGGAAACCAGTGCAGGGTGTGAGCAGAGCTGGGACACAACCCGACTTGTGGGTAAGAGGCTCCCTCTGGCTGCTGGTTGAGAGTAGACAGGGGGCTGGACCAGGGGCAGCAGCACAGAACCTACCGCAGCCCCCTCGGCGGGAGATGGTGGTGGGCTGGGCCTGCGTGAGGAGGGCTTCAGCCAAGACGTAGCATCCAGGACCAGCTCCATAATTTGCATGGCCCAGTGCACTATAGAAATGTGGGCCCCTTTGTTCAAGAAATAGGAGCAATTTAAAGATGGTGACAATTGAGAATTTAACCAAACAGGGGACCCATCTAAGGACGGTCCTTTGGGATTACACAGGTGGCATGTGCTGTCCAGGAGGCCGACCCTGGGAGCCCCCACCGCGCATGTCCACAGACTGGAGACGGATGAGCTGCATTTAAGGAACTGGCACTGACCGAGATGAGGAGGCTGTCGGGGAAGCGGGTTTGGAGGGGGATAGAGAGGACAGAGAGGGACGAATGGAAAACTCCTCTGGTTCTTCTAGAACGCAGATGACTGGAAATTGTTGTTGTAGGTGCCGTCCAGGCAACAGTGACTCACAGAGTGGACCTGTAACCTTTTTGGGGAACAGATTCCCAGATTTTTTCTCCCAAGGAGCCACTGGGTGGGTTAGCAGCTGAGTGCTTTACTGTTGGGCCACCAGGACTCCTGAACGGGAAGTGATTCACGCGGAGTCCACAGTGACTGTGCTTCACTTTGACACCCTCACCTCGTGTTTGGAAGTGGAAACCAGATGGAAGAAGAGGCTGGGAGTAAGTGTGCCAGCGGAAGACAACACAGAGTCAACAAAGTGTGTTGGTGACCTTCTGAGCACGACGCCATTTTCAAAAACAAAACTTTAAAAGGTCTTAGTGCCTAAGGCACTTGACTGCTAGCCAGAAGGTTGGCAGTTCAAACCTACCAGCTTCGGAAGGAAGATTGGGCAATCTACTTCCGTAGTGATAATACCTCGGAAACCCAAGGAGGGGTCGCTATGAGTTGGAGACAACTTGATGGCACATAACAACATCAATAACAGTAAGTAAAATTACAATGGGCAGATTTGTGGCAAAAGACTTCTTGAATGTGTTAAAGAACAAAGATGTCACTTTGAAGACTAAGGTGTACCTGACCCAAGCCATGGTGTCTTCAGTAGCCTAACATGAGTGTGAAAGCTGGACAGTAAGGAAGACCCTGTAGGAACTGATGCACTTGAACTGTGGTGTTGGTGAAGAATACTGACTATACCATGGACATCCAGAAGAAAGAGCAAATCTGTCCTGGAAGAAGTGTAGCCGGACTACTTCTTAGATGCGAGAGTGGCCACACTTCATCTCTCATCCTTTGGTCATTTTGTCAGAAAGACCAGTCCCTAGAGGAGGATGTTATGCTTGGTAAAGTACAGGACCAGTGAAAAAGGTGAAGACCTCAACGAGACTGAGATGGACTGACACAGTTGCTGTGACGATGGGTTCCAACGCAGCAAGAACTGTGAAAATGGACGGGACCGGCTGTGTTCCTTTCTGTTGTACAGCAGGTTGCTGTGAGTCGGAGCTGACTCCACTGCACCTAACAACCACAACAAATAGAATACTGCATACTGAGAGTAACATTAAAATTTATAGATTTAAATCATACCTGGGCAGGAGGGCAAATTTCTCAAACAGAAAATTCATGATTTATAGTGTGTATTTATGTGAAAATAATTATACAAATTCCCTCACATATAAAAATGTTTTTCCTAAGGAAAAATAATTATTTTATAGAAAGTTAGCGGGTTTTATAAAGTTTCTTGTGTGCTGTGTTTTATAGATTCTCTTGGGTTTTCCTGCGAATGATTATACTGTCTGAAAATAAGAATAATTGTGCTTCCCATTAGGCCATATTTATATCTCTCGTTTTGTTTTGGTGGAAAGTATAATGGGAAAATGATTTCTTCTGCAACAGCAACCAGAATCATAAAACGTGCAGAGATAAATAAATAAGCACCAACTAAATGAATGGACGAATTCTCCACACTCAGGAGTCGTACAGAAAAGTCCAGATGCCACTGAGGACTCGAAGGAGGGCAGTCTGGTGAGATTAACCCTCTCAAGGAGGATTCGTCCCAGACTCCCCCACATGTTGGAAGTGGTTCTAACAGACTTCTAACCCGGTATTTATTGAAATCTGACAAAGAATTTTTAAAAGTTCCTTTGACAGATTATTTATTATTATTTTTTTGACTTGAGAAAATCTCAAAATATTCTATAACAACAGACATTGTTGGGAGATCAATGTTATTAGCTCCTTAAGTAAGAAATGGAGAATACAATTCCCACAGCATCGTACTAATGGGATTATAGAAAACCCATCAGAAAGAGTGTAGTCACAACGTGTTGTTGTTATTGTTGGGTGCTGCCAACAATACCCGACCCGTAGCGACCCAATGTCAGAGTAGAACTGTCCCATGGTCAGGCTCAACCAGACGGCAATAGGGTTAATCTTCATGGGGACAGATGACTGGGTCTTTTTTCCCACAGAGCAGCTGGGGGTTTCAAACCACTGACCTTTCCGTTAATAGACAAGCGCTCAACCACTGTGCCACCAGGGCTCTTTAGCCACGTTGTAACCCCCAGTACAGGTTGAACATGAAGATGTATAATGGCCTATAGATACATATAGATACAAATGGTGTTTTGGGGTCACTGGGGATGGTGGCTAGGTGACAGGTAGTGTCTGGAGGATAGTATCAGGATAGTATACATTTCACCTACACAACTCAGACTGATTATATTTTAAATGCTTGGCAGGTTCATAACTGTTAGTACCCAGAAAATGTTGGTGTGGGCATGACTTTTCAAAACTAGACAAGCCATGAAAGCTCTTGTGGGGAAAATAACTAACCTGGAAGCCCACGGGAGCCCACAGCCAGCATCCTAGAGGTCAGAGTTAGACAGACAGGGGCAGAGAGTGGGTCAGGTGTGGGAAGATGGCACAGATAGAACAGCCGGCCCACTGGGCAAGCTTCCCAGGCCAGGGCGGTGGGGTTGGGAGACACAGCCGCTCACACCTTCACACTGCTGTCCATACTCGCTGGCTGAGTATCTCTGGGGAACGTGTGAACTTCTCCGAACCTTGCATTGGTCACCTGTATAATGCAGCTGTTTATTCTTCATACCATCCAAGAAGAGTGCAGTATCGGGATAGGAGGAAGACTCATTAACAACCTGTGACATGCAGATGACAAACAAGGCTTTGCTTGCTGAAAGCCAACAGGACTTAAAGCACTTACTGATGAAGATCAAAGACTACAGCCTTCAGTGTGGATCATACCTCAACACAAAACAAAAATTCTCACAACTGGACCAATAAGCAACATCACAATAAACAGAGAAGAGATTAAAGTTGTCAAAGATTCCATTTTACTTGGATGTACAATCAATGCCCACGGAAGCAGCTGCCAAGAAATCGAACACCATATTGCATTGGGCAAATCTGCTGCAAAAGACCTCTTTAAGGTGCGAAAAAGCAACGGGGTCACTCTGAGGACTAAGGTGTGCCTGACCTAAGCCATGGTATTTTCAATAGGTCCCTAGAGAAGGACATCATGTTTGGTAAGGTAGAGGCTCAGAGAAGAAGAAGACCGTCAATGAAATGGGTTGACATGACGGTTGCAACAATGGGCTCAGACATGGTGACACTCGTGACATTGGCACAGGACCAGCGAGTGTTTTGTCCTGTTGTACGTGGGTCACCGTGAGTCGGAAGTGACTTGGCAGCTCCTGACAACAGGTTCCTAGCTAGGCGGGGGATGGTGGGGCTGTTCATGCTTATGGTTCTCTGTTGGAAGAACTTGCCTGGTAAATAAATACAGCTCAGCCTTCAGGAGCTTGTCCTTCAGGACAAGGCCAGGCGTGTCCTCAAGGTCATGGCTGTGCTGAAACAGGGGGCAGGGTCACTGGGGGCATGGCGAGAGCCCACCAGCTGCCCTCACTCAGCAATAACACCCGGAGGGGGCTGTGATCCCGAGCTGACAGCCATCCCCTTTATCACTGACAGTAAAACCCTTGGCACCCTGCGCCACGTTACAGTCAGAGGCCACAAAGGATCTTATCAGGCAGTAATGGTGCCACGCTGATTTAACGGGGTGGAGGCCAAGTGCATAACTCAGGCTTTATTCTGCTCATTTCATGGGGACTTTTACAGCTGTCACCACACTTAGAGATTGGAAAGGGACAGGAGAGCTGTCGTTACCTACAAAAAGGTTTCCTGAAACGTTCTGGCTGGCCGTTTCCTCCTGAACCACCCATGGGCAATCAATCGGAAGGCACCATTGCCGTGGCGCCGACCCCAACTCCTGCTGACCCCTCATGTACCAGGGCAGACCCGGGCTCCGCAGGGTTTCCGATGGCTGTGACCTTTTGGAGGGAGGTCACCAGGCCTCACTTCTAAGGTGCCCCTGGTGGACTAGAACCGCCATCTTGTCGGTTAGCAGCTGAGGGTGTGAACCAGGTGCACAAACCCATGAGACCTTACTACTGCACACCAGGGAGTTGATGGAATTCTTCAGGGTTTAGAATATCTGGTGGGGTAACAGCCAAAACCAAACCCAAACCCACTGCTGTTGAGTGGATTCTGACTCATAGAGACCCCTACAGGGCACAGCAGCACTGACCCAAGGTTGTAAATGTTTACGGCAGCGGACTGCCGCATCTTTCTTTAGTGGAGTGGCTTCTGGGCTCAAACCACCCACCTTTTTGGTTGGCAGCTGAGTGCTTTAACCACACACTACCAGGGCTTCTCTGATAACAGCCACAACACCGCAAAGCAAATACCCACAGACTCGGATACAGAAATCAACTTTGAAGAACTGCGCACTGAATGAGAAGGTGTGTTATTCCTACGAAGCTCCAGATGAACCAATTGTTAATGAGGGAAACACTTGAAAATTTAATTTTCCTGTTAGTTGGAAATGCAGCAATGGCGTGTATTTTGAACTGTATACAAGTTGCAAAGCCACTTTCGATTTCTTGTAAGACCTCCATAAGTTACAGGCAACGTTGGAGGGAGGATTAAAATCCTCTGTATAAATTTATGGCTGTAACTAAATTCAGACCTAGACAAAGCTGATTTGTATGAAGAGTTAGAGATTGCTCTGCACGAACCATCAGCCTGGATCTGAACCCAAACCCCCCAGGGATCCTGGATCTGAACCCCCCTTCCCACAGGGACCCCAGATCTGAAACAACCCCCAGGGATCCTGGATCTGAACCCATCCTCAGGGATCCCCTGAACCCACCTCCCCAGCCCAAGGGTTTGACTTTCAGTCAAACTAGAGTCAGGCCTAGAAGGTGAACATCACTGCTTGGGAACGTGCTCCTTGGAACAGTTAACCACAGGAAACCCAAGGGGCAGCACTGCCCCAAGCAAAGCACAGGTGGCCGGAAGGGGCCCCAAGGAGGAGAATGGCTGCCGGGGGCCGGGGGCCGGGGGAAGGGGACAAGGGCTGCACCGAGGGGCTGCAGCCACTGTCCTGAAACAGAGGCTGGCAAGTTGAACGGAAATTAACTTGCTCTGCAGACGTCCACCCAAACCACATCAGAAAAATAATAATAATATACGAATCATCAACTCACGGTGTACTAAAATAAATATTTCAAAATAATGGATTAGAAATATATTCCACGGTTCCCACAGCCTTTAAAACACCCGGCAGCTTCAGGAACAGTAGCACCAGCCGAGAGAGCCTCTCAAAATTGAGGATGTAAAGCCGTTTGCATTTGCCAATAGCATCTGACATCACTGTTTAATGCTTTCGATGGGAAATGAAATTGATCTAATGAATGACTTTACAGTAAAACAGCTTAGACAAGTCTCATGCTGAATCCAGACTCCCCATTATAAACTCTTATTATTATTATTCGTTATATCCACTTATGACCTCCAGCCCATTTTACCGGCAGTAACGTATTTTTCAGTGACAGATCTTACGCATCAGCCCCTGTAACTGCGGTTTCCAGCCTCCTCTGCACACAAGCTCGCCATTTCCAATGGGCATGTGTCAGCAGCTATCCAGTGGGCCCTGACTCCCAGCACCTGTGTGCCCAACGGGAGGAAACGCTGCCCAGCCCCGCCCATCCACGTGATCTGGAAGAGATGGAATGAATGGGATCCAGGGGGTTCTCACTGGCCCACTTCTGGAAATGAATTGCCAGGCTACTCTTCCTAGTCTTAGTCTGGAAGTCCCAGTGAAGCCTGGTCAGCGTGACAGCAAGATGCCAGCCCCCACTGACCGATGTGGCAATGTGTGAGGTGCACTGGGTGGGGAGCGAACCCCAGCCTCCCGTTTGGACGGAACCACCAATTCAACTCAAAGCTGTTGTGCGTAGATTCTCTGCAAAGGTGGCAGAGAATGTAGCAGGAGTCACCAACCTCATTCCTTTACTTCTGGGTTAACGTTCATCTCCAGCCTCCTTGGCTCCAGGTGAACGGGCCCCAGGAAGTGGAAGACGGGGAGAAGTGGCAGGGCCACATTTGAGGCCGGGTTTGTACACACCCAGAAGCAGTCTTCATCTGGGGGCCCCTCCACAGCTCCCCTCAGCAGCGCTGCGCCCGCAGAGGCTACATGAGAGCCCGGAGGAGCTGCCGGCTGGGAGGAGCCCGGGTCCCTGAATCATCATGTGGGGCAGAGCCAGCCCCTTCTCAGACGCACTTTGGGAGTGTGAGTGACATATAACTTCTACCCTGTTGAGTGAGACTACACTTTGGAATTTGTCTCTTAAAACATATAATTTTACCTTAGAAACAGAGAGAGTGGGAGCCAAGAGTCTGATTACTAAGCATGCACAAGTCTTCTTTTTTAAAAACAACATTTACTGGGTTTTCAGTGAGGGTTTAGGTTCCCACTCAACGATTTCTCTTCAGGTTGCTCAGTGACATTGGTTCACTCCTGCACAATGCACAAACTGTCTCATCCTTTCTATTCTGGTTGTTCCATTTCCATTCATCTAGTTGCCCGCTTCAAGTGATTGTTGACTGTTTGGTCAGACAAGCCTTGGAGGTCAGTTACCGGCTTGGACGTCTTGGCTAATGTATCAACTGCTTCTCTCCATTTTCCCTACCAGGTCCAAGAAACAACCAATGGAGGAGATGGTGGCTTATCTTTAATAGATGCTCTGGCTGCTGGAAACATCCCACACAGTGATGCTTCAAGTACACAAAACGGTGGGGAAGTGGTGTGGCCCTGCTGTCCTGCATGACCTATCCCATTTGTGTTTGGCCAGTGGGGCCGGCACTGGGCTGGGAACACAGGAGGCTTATACAGTATTGGCCTAAAATTGACGTGTCACCTGATTGTCCAAAAATGTCTAGCAAACACTGAGAAAGCACTTGTAGATTGGATAGATTGGATTGATTGCCCTTCCCTTTGCCCTCCATCTTTCCTCCGGGGACTACCCAGTTTTATTGAGGTATCTTTTGCATATCATATAATTAACTCGCTTAAGGTGTATGACTCAGTGGTCTTCAGTGTGTCACAGGGTTGGGCAACCATCACCCCAGTCAATTTGAGGACATTCTCATCTCCCCAAAAAGACCCTGTGCCCATTTGCAATCACTCTGCATTGCCCCAACTTTCCCCAACCCTAAGCACCATGAATCTCCTTTTTGTTTCTATGGGTTTCTGATATTTCATTAGATGGACTCACACAATATATGTGGTCCTTCATGGCTGACTTATCTCATTTGGCATTTTTTCTAAATGTTATTAGTTTTGTTGTTGGGGACGTACACAGTGGAATGCACACCAATTCAGCAGCTTCCATGTGAACAATCTAGGACGTGGAAGGCGTTCTTCAAGATGTGTGGTGATTCCCACCCTCCTTCTCTGAGTTGTTTCTCTCATTAATATGAACTCACTGTCCCCTGAGGTCCCCATCGAAACTTTCGAGTTGCTGTTTTCCATTTGACCCCTACAGCTAGTTCTTAAAAGAGTACAGTGCTCAAGGTGGACCTTCTCCACTAGTCAGGCTAAACTACTGCTCCCTTTGAAGAAGACTTCAGGGGACATTTTTGGCCTGAGTTTGAAAGATTATCTCTGGGCAATAGGTTCAGGGGTATACCCAGCTTCCATGGCTTGAGAAAGTCTGTTGTCCACAAGAATTTGAAATTCTGTTCTGCATTTCCCCCCCTTTTGATCAGGATTCTTCTATGGAATCTTTGATCAAAACGTTCAGTAATGGTACCTGGGCACCATCCAGTTCTTCTGGTCTCCTGGCAAAGGAGGCAGTTGTTGATGGAGGCAATCAGCCACACATCACATTTCTTCTCCTGATTCCTGACTCTTTCTTCCTCTGTTGCTCTACGTGAATAGAGATCAACTGTGCCTCAGATGGCCACTTGCAAGCTTTCAAGACTGCAAGGCACTACGCTATGGACTAGAAGGTAGAAAAGAAGCACTGAGAACTTTATTAGGCCAATTGACTGGGCTGTCCCATTAAACCAAAAAAACCCCAAACCAAGGAACCGAATCCCACGAGGTATTTGGTTGTATAGGCAGTTCCCAGATTACAAACAGGTTCAGTTCCTAAGTCAAATTTGAGTCAAATTTTTATGTAAGTCAGAACACTAGGGATGGTTCATAGCTAACGTCAAATGTTTGTCTTAGTTTGTAGGATATAGTGTGCCTTTCTGTGTATAAAAACACTTCCAAATGCACTAACACATCTTTAACACAGTAACACAGTAATAATAATAACAAAAAGCTTAGATGTCTGTCGGAGCATAGTGCCTGTTCATTATATGCACCTGGAATTTTTTTAATTTTTAATTTTTTAGTGGGACATTTGCAACCAGGGACAGTTGTGCAGAAGCAGCCTCAGCAGCTAGTCTTCTGTTGTTGTTGTTGTCATTGTTGTAAATATATCTATCACACAACTTTTGCCAATGCAACTTTCTCCAGGTGTGCAGCTTATTGAGAGCACTGACAGTAATTGGCTGTGCGACCCTGCCCTTCGTCAGTGCAGTTCCAAGGCTGACATCTTTACAGAAGAAGGCTGCCTCATCTTTCTCTCATAGAGCCGTTGGTAGGTTCAAACCACTGACCTTTTGGTTGGCAGCAGAGCACTTTAACCACTGTGCCACCAGGGCCTGAAGGACAATGTCATTTGGCCCCGCCCTTGTCTCCCGCTGGGCAGACTTCTACGTAAATAGGAGGAATCCCTGGACTGCATCATTTTCACAACCCTGATGTACGTCTCCCTCATCTAGGTGCCGACGCAGAGCTGGGCTGAGGCTTCATCACAGAGCTTTTAGAAATGCAAAATGAAGACACCTCCATTGCACCCGAAAGACTGCAAACCCAGCCAACCCCCAGTAATCGAGGGGCACAGTCACCTAGTCTCTTCACTGCATGGGGATGCCACACTCCACGTCTGTCTGTCTGTCGGTCACACTGCGGTGGCTGGAACTTTGCTATGATGCTGGAGGGAGGCTCGCCCGAGGTGGACAGGTTTCAGTGACACCCCCAGACCAAGACAGACGAGGAAGAAAGGACTGGCGATCTCTTTCCAGAAAACCAGCCAGACATAACCCTGTGGGTCACAGCAGGCTGACCCCCACCGATCAGGTGATAGCTCAGGACCGGGCAGCGCTTCCGCCCCTTGGGCCTGAGGTGGCCGTGAGTTGGGGCCGACTCAACTCGCTGGCAGCCAACAGCAATCCTCCTGCTACAGGCTCTGTTGTAATGAAGGCAGAGTTTGATTCTCCTGCCTGTCATGTTTTATGTCTCAACTTGTCTGGAACCCAACTGAGGAAGAGAAGATCACTGACTGGTGGGGCTCAGGGCCCCTCCCCCTGGCGCACTGCTCCGTGGCGGCCAGGTGCTGGCAGCCGCACGTTGCGGGGGAGGCTTCCGAGCCCCATTCCTCTCCAGATCCTCCCAGAGCATCTTGCATGGGAGAGCACTTACTCAACACCTGCCCCAGTTAACGGTGACGACAGAGACCTCAAGGTGAGTGACCGGGACAGAGCCCGGGAGCTCGGAATGCGCCTTGTGTGCCAGCTGAGGATGCCGTCTGGGGTCTAGGTCTGGGCCCGCGCAGAGGGAAGGAGAGGGAGAGTCATCTCATTAAATACATAAATGAACAACATGCTCTTCTCCAGACAATGGCATGCAAAAGACAAACACAGCCCAGTGCCAACCATGGCTAATTTCCCAAAACAAGACTTTGTGTTTGCACTAGTCAAAAATAGATTCCCATTTTCAAGCACTTTGCTATCAATATAAATTCATTTCCAGCATGAAGTTGCCTCTCTCTCAAGTCAACACGTGGCTTCTAAAGAGAAAGATTGTTCTACTTAAAAATAGCAGCTTTCCCCTCTGTTTCTTCCACATCTTGACTCCTTACCGGCCACGGACACACTGCCTCCTGTGCCGTTGCGTGGAGCAAACCTACGTTGTGAGAGTGGAGAGGGGCTTCTTTCCAGGTGCAGGGAAGCTTCCCGACACCATGGACGCTGCACCGGTGCCAAGGGCTGTGGGCTGTGGGATGCTCTGGATGGCCGCAGAAAGCAAGGAAGCCCCACGTGGCTGTGCTTCACGTGAGCCCGTGGGCCTCCCAGCAGGACGCCTCCATGAGGGATGCGCAGAGCTAAGGCAGAAGCAGGGAAGGCTGGGCTGTGAGGCAGAGGAGACACACATGGCTGCTCCACGTTCTGAAAACCTCATGCACGTTCAGATGTGTTCAGTTGGATCCTAATTACATGCTGCCCGACAGGTGATCAGAGTGGCCTAGGATCCTTCTCCAGGTGTGAGGTGGCTGCTGGGAGGGCCGGAGCCTTGAACAGTGGAGCAGTCACTCCTCACGTAGCACACGGTGCATGTAAGATTGACTATTTGGTGAATGGTTCAAGTTCTCGGTTACGCATTCGTTACCCTGCCGGGGGCTCATCAGTCTCCCACGAGCGCCTGGTTACGTGGCAAGTGTCTGGGCCTCGTGTGGGATTCAGAGAGCCTGTGCTCTCTTGGTTCGGCCATCTTGCCTCGATTATTTTTTGACTTGTCTTCAAAAATCAGTTTTAAAATTAGTCTACAGTATTTCCAAAATTTAAGGGATCTATGTGCAAGGGAAGATTTATTTAAATAATCAAAGAGAAAGAGAGAGAGGGAGTCCTTGGGTGGCTGGGTGGCACAGTGAACCTGCTTGGCCTCTGAAGGAACGGCTTGTGTTTTGAGTCCAACCAGAGGAGCCTCGCAAGAAAAACCTGGTGGCCTACTTCTGAAAAGTCAACCGCTGAGACCCCTGTGGCCTGAAGGGCGGACAGGCTGATGAGGTGAACAGTGACAGCAGGGTGGTGTGCGCTCAGAGCAACCAACCAGACGAGAGCCAAAGGGCAGCATTTGCCCAGGGTTAAGGCTCAGAAGGCAGGAGGGGACAGGAAGGAAGGACACAGGGAAGTGGTCAGCACAAGGGGGAAGCAGGAAGAGAGCTGTTACACTGTAGGCATTGCAACCAATGCCGTGAAATAAAACATCTGGAATTGTTGAATGGAAACGCCATTTGCTCTGTAACCCTTCACTCAAATCACAATAACACGTTTTTAAGGAAAAACCAAACCCCACAGGGCACAGCTCTGCTCTAACCCCCAGGGGACACTGTGCTTGAGGATTAACTCTCTAACCCCCAGGGGACACCGTGCGGAAGGATGAACTCCACAGCTGCTGGTTTTCCACTGCGACGTTTACAAACAGCTGGACCACTGCCCTCCCTCGAAAAAACGCAGGATGGCCAGGTCAGAGCTCTGTTGCCCTGTTGGTTGAGGAGTTGCCAAGAGGGAAGTGGAAGGAAGCCCTACTCTTGGAGCGGTGTTCCCACCTCCCACCTCTCCTCTCTATGGATGGGGTCACCAGTCAGAAGAAAGAGGACCCAGGGTGTCCCTGCTCTGAAGACACACAACTCCCTGGGGATAGACATTCCCCACGCAGAAAGAGGTCAATCACCACCACCACTGTCTTTTTAGAGAAGAGAGGGCCTCTGTCCTTCCATCACTGTTGGAGGGGGATAACGATTGGTTGTTAATTGGCAGTTGAATGTGACATCTCCACTTCAGTCAGTCATGCTAGCAACACCTCCTTCTACAAACTGGGTGTCAAGCTGGAGTCAGCCACAGGAAAAGACTGCTGAAGTATGAGCACAAACTTCTTGAAACAAAAAGTATTAACAAAGCATTTATGAGATCTCTTTAAAGTAAATTAAAGGAACTTAACTTTCTTGACAGCTACCCATGTATGTACGTTCCTCCTGGGTTCTCGTTGTACTGGCATGGACTCTCAAGGTAATGGGTTCCATATAATACGATATTGAGGGGAGAGTTGGGATTTGGTTTAATCTTTGTGCCATGCCCATGGTATTCAAAGTTTCCTAACAGGTCATCGTCGGACTGACCTACGCCTTCCCTCCCTCCCTCCCGGCCTACAGTCCTCCTCCCTCCCTCCCTCAGCCTTCCTCTTTCTGCCTTTCTGTCTCCACTTCCTCCTTTCCCCTCCCATGTGATTTCCTCTCCCTTGTTTTGTTGGAGCAGCCAACAAACAGGAACTCTTCAAAGCCAGGCTGAATCCCTGTCTTCCAGGCTTCTCCTCCGCCTTCGCCTTTGGGTTGTACAAACAAACAATTCCTTTCAAGTTGGTATTTTGCCTACTTGGAGTAAAGCATGGAGCATATTTTTCTAGTTGTCAAAAATCTTCCTTTAAATGTCTGGGTAGCTAGAAAATAAATACCACTTGGTATGAATAACTCATCACTTGTCAAGAGACCGCCTCTTCCAGTTTGCTGAGTCAGTTCTGAATTCTAAAGGCCTAATGCCATTATAGATGAAGACAGAGTTTTTTTGTAAAGTTGCTTTTTCTTTTTCCTGATTTCTCCCTTGACCTCATCACACAAGCAACTTAATGCCTTGCTGTTTGTGGGCGATTTTATTCAAGAACCCAGCTTTGCCTTTCATAGTCTGTATCCAGTTAATGAGGCCACTCTTGTGAATCTGTTAAAGGGCAAGTTTTGATTTGCCTGGTTTCATCTCAGCCCAGTTCCCTCTATTCTGAAAAAAAAAAAAAAAGAAAATTAGAAACCAACATAATGAATGTGAATTCTGTGCTGTGTACTATTTGAAGTAGGAGATGGGACTCAGAGAGGAAGAGGACCCAGTCCCGTTCTCAGTCTGCAAGGGTCTCCTGTTGTGGTGGGAGAGACAGACACACAGAGACAGTGTGATGGAGATAGTATAACACATGCTCCAAAACCTCCAAATAACTTGCCTCTGAGTCGTTTCCAAAGCACGGCGACCTCCCGTGTGCAGAGAACTTCTCCACAGACTTTTCAAGGCTGTGAGCTTTGAGAAGTGGATCACTAGGCCTTTCTTTCAAGGCCCTTCTAGGTCGCTTGGATTCAAACTGCCAACTGTTCAGTGAGCAGTTGAGCACATAGCTGCTTTTATCAACTGTTGTTGTTTTTGTGTGCCGTCGAGTCAGCCCTGACTCATAGGGACCCCTCCTTGGGTTTCCGAGGTAGCATCACTATGGAAGTAGATTGCCCGGCCTTCCTTCTGAGGAGTGGCTGGGGGCTCCTAAAACATGCTCAGGCCTTATGAAGACCCAAAGAAGGGCCCATTCCCGCCCAAAATGGGGAGACGGGATTGACTGTTAGGATCTGAGTGGAGATCATGGCCCAACTGACTTCGGAGATGACTAGAAATTAGCCATCAAACACCAGTGAGACCATCTGGGAGGTAAGACCATCACCCAAGCCTCTGAAGTTCCTGACCACCTCCCAAGCAACCTTGGCCCATGAGGAGAAAGGCCCAGTTAGTGTGGGATGGCAAACCCCAACTTGCTAGATATGGTAAAATTATTTCCTGAGTGGGTCTAAAACCCAGAAAGGTTAACAATTTAAAATAGGATAACAATTATTCTCAACTCTGGTGGCATAGTGATAAGGCACTTGACTGCTAACTGGAAGGTCAGTGGTTCAAATTCACCAGCCGCTCTGCAGAAAGAAGATGGGGTGATCTACTTCTGTAAAGGTTTATAGCCTCAGAAACCCACATGGGGGTCACTATGAGTTGGAGCTCTGGTAGCATAGTGCCTAAGTGCCTTCAGTGCTAACCAGAGAGCTGGAGGTTCAAACCCACCAGCCACTCCTTGGAAGGAAGGTCTGGCAATCTACTTCCATAGTGATACTGCCTCGAAAATCCAAGGAGGGGTAGGGTCCAACTCCACGACACATGACAACAACAGCATGAGTCAGAAATGACTCGATGGCAGGGAGTTTGGTTTTTTGGTATGCTAAAAAGAATAACGTGAAAACAGAAGGATGTTGGAAGCTTCTAGAGTACTCCTATGCAAACTACTGTCCACAAGCCAAATCTCAGCTGTTTTTGTAAATAAAGTTTTATTGGTACATGTCCCTGTCAATTTCTTTACGTATTCTCTATGACTGCATTCACGCTACAACAGTAGAAATTAGTAGCTGTGACAGAGACGTTGTGGCAGGCAAAGTGGAAAATATCTGGTCCTTTACAGAAAAATTTGCTGCCTCATAGGCCAGAGAATGATTCAACAGTGAAAAAATGCACACTACTACATTATTTTTTTTTCTTTTCTTTTTTTTTTTTTTTTATTAGGATTTGGGTGAAGATTTACAGAGTAAATTCACTTTTCATACAGCAGTTCACACATACTTTGTACTGCATTATTTTTAAGTTTTCATATTTCTCTGTCCCAAGTATCACATCATTTTTCAGGCCAATATAAAAGAACACTGGAGGCTCTGCCTTATATATATGTGTAACTCTTGTTAAATACATTTCAGAAATCAGAATTTTTCATTTTCTACTGAAAATGGCAAAGGGGAACAAATTGAAAAAAAGAGATTTCATGATACTAAAGAAATCAAAAGAAGAATGCAGAGAGAAAGTTAGCACCTTCTTATTGCTGCTAGGTGCTGTCAAGTTGGTTCCAACTCATAGTGACCCCATGGACAACAAAGAAAACACTGCCCAAGCCTGTACCATCCTCATAATCATTGCTGTGTTTGAGCCACTGTTGCAGCCACTATGCCGATCCATCTCGTTGAGGGTCTTCCTCTTTTTCACTGACCCTCTACTTTACCATGCTGTCCCTCTCCAGGGACTAGTCCCTTCTGATAACGTGTTCAAAGTACACAAAACAGAGTCTTGTCATCCTCACTTCTAAGGAGCGTTATGTTTGTTCTTCTTCCAAGACAGACTTATTTGTCCCCTCAAAGTCCATGGTGTAGTCAATATTCTTCACCAACACCATAATTAAAAGGCATCAATTCTTCTTTGATATGCCTTATTAATTGTCCAGCTTTCACATTCATATGAGACAATCAAAAATGCCATTGGGTCATGGCTTGGGTCAGGCACACTATGGTCTTCAAAGTGACATCTTTGCTTATTAACACTTTAAAGACATCTTTTGCAGCAACATCTTAGGCCCTAATAATGATGATGAAATTGATCATATGAGTGAAATCTTAAGACTAGTCTTCAGGTGATATGCTAGAATTTTCTCAGACTTAAGAATTAGTGAATGACAAAATGGTGTCTGAAATTAGATCAAGGCTCAAGATGGCATTAGGGTTCCAACAGTAGGCCACAGCTTTCCTCAGTAAAATGCCTTTAGATTCTAGGCTCTAATGCATTTCCCTCCTCTTGACCAGAGATTGTGGGTTGCACATCGATGATCAAATCTGGACTTAGTTGGGCTCCTACATGATGGCCACAGCAGGCTCTTTAAACTCCTGGTGCTGGTTCTCCACCGGATACCATCTGGTTCCTCACCAGGGCTTCAAGCAGAGTGATGTCACCATCAATGGCATTGTGGAAATGAGCAGAGTCCATGTACATCATCATTCGAGCCTTCCTCTTTCCTTGAAGGCATGTAAGATGGTGACAAAGGAGCTTTAGTATACTAATATTATCAGAACCCCAATTAAAAATGTTACTATTCCCTATAAAAATGGCCTAGCTAGCCCAGGTGACTATTCCTGATGGTAGCCAACCAAAGAGGTCTGATGCCTGTGAGGGTGTTCTATCGTGCACCCATGTTGCTTGTCATCTAATGTTGTGTATGTCTTGTTGGATTTCTCCTGTGCTATTTATCCAGTGCAGCAAGAACTACTGATTATACCACAAACTCCGTGTTGTTCTTGGGCTAATACAACATCCAAGGCTATTCTGTTGTCCAACACCATCTTGGCTAATGATGCTGTTGTGCTCCCATACCATTAGCCACTTCCTCTGCTGTTTGTCCCATACTGACTGATTCCTCCAAGATTTTTCTAGTTTGACTATTCAATAAGTAGGACTTAAAGCTCTGAAAAATGACCAACCTGAGTGTTGGACCAATGGGTTTCTTTCTGACTCTCATTTTCCCATATGTAATGGTGTAATATTATTTTCCCAGTATTTATTTGTATTATCATGAGTAATTTCAAAGGGTAATCCCTAATTCCCAAGCACATTGTGGATGCATTTGCCAAAGAACTACACAAGAAATTGCCCACATAAATTCACTATCAATTGTACAGTTAGATCCACCACAGACACACACACAGACAGAAGAAAAAAGGATCAGAGTTGAGCAATGCATTTCTAGGAGCAAAGCCATCCAGTGAGTCATCCAACAGCAAAGACTTGTGGCACCGTCCTGCAAGAACACAAAACATCCCCTTTGCAGAACTCTGTCCTGTCTTATGATGTCTGTGTGCCCTAATTTGTAACCTCTTCTGAGTGGACAGATGCTAGCGGCAGGTGTGTATCCAAGGTGATTGGAAAGAAATGAAAAAAAAATGGATTGGATCTTTCAAGCTGCTGTTTATAAGTGTAAAAATGAAAATGCTTTGCAGATTATAGAGAGAAGAAGAAGGCTGACCTCTCCCAAAATCATTGTCCACAAAAGGTCTTAGAAAATTACTTCAAGTATGGTGTCCTGATTATTCAAGTGAAAAAAGAAAAACGCAGAAGTGAAAAAAAATAGCGATGAGGAAGTAGGTCAACCCTGCTTGTTAATATTGTTTGTGCTTAGCCTGAGAATTACTGGGAATATTTTGGATGTAACGTGCTTACAATATTTAAGGTGGTTTGTCACATTAGGATAAAGATTAGCCTTGGTTTTCAGCTAAAATGGGGAATTTAGAAATTAATTTTAGATTCGTGATTTTAAGTTGAAACATATAAGGGAATTTACCTAAATATAAACAATACTGGAATATTTAAGAGAACTTGAGAATCTTCTTTTAGTTTATTTATTACAATTACAAGAGCCATTTAAGTACGTGGGAGAGAGCTTTACTGTTAATTAGGCAAATACATTGCTTAAAAGAACAAAATATATTAAATTTATGAAGGTATTTTGAGATATTTAAAGGAATTTAATTCACTAACTTATTAAAACTCTTAAAATTGTTATAAAATACAATTTTATAAATAGAATGTTAAAGGTTGTCGGTTAGACTTCAAGGCTTTTGTAAAATATGGTTTTGCCTTGTTTACTTTAATCAGTTGAATATTAAAAAGAACAGAAACAAACAGGTCACGGTAGAGAGTCTTTGTCTGCTTGGATAGCATCCTTCAGGCGTCTACAAGGCAGGGGACTGAGCAATTAGCAGGAGACAGTACAGACAGGCCCCTGTGATGTCTGGGTGGGAATGGGGCTGTGGGGTGGAACTGCGTCAGCTGAGCCTGGCAGAGGCAATAAGCGAGGAGCTACCTAAACAATAGCTCGGAGAACACTTGAAGGCAGTTCTGGCTGAAGAGAGTGGGAAACACAACAGGGTTGGGTCAAGAGTGAAGCACACTGATGCCACTTTAAAGCAACCCCCCTACCCGTCTGCCGGGATGTCATACTGTGGGGACCTGCGTGTTGCTGTGGGGCTGCAAGCTGTGCCACTGGTAACTCAAATACCCCCCGAGTCACCCACAGTGGCAGGTCTTAGAGATGCTTCCAGACTAAACTAGAAGGCAAGCTTGACTATCTACCTCTGAAATCAGCGAGTGGAAGCCTAGGGAACAGGACAGAATATTGCCTGACACTGTGCTGGCAGATGGGCCTCCAGGGTTGGAAGGCACAGCACAGAGAGTGGTCACAACAGGGGACTGTAGTGTAGCAATGATCACGGGCACAGCCTAGGACGGGCCGCGTTTCCTTCTGGGCACGGGGTCGCCATGAGTCGGAGCTGGCTTGATGGCAGCTCACAACAGCAACAAACACATCCATCCACGTGCCGTCACCGTCACTGTGTCCTCTCCAAAGGTGACACCGGAGGACACAGTGAGGCACGCCAGGAAGAGGACCTCTGTGGGGGCGGGGGCAGTGGTGATGGGGACTGTGATCAAGGGTGGACATTACCACAGGAGGGGGCCCCGGGTGGACATGTAGGGACAGTGTTGCACAGTCAGGTGTGTGATTACCTGAACCTTTCATACCCAAGTTTAAAAACAAAAGGGGCAACAAAGCAAGCAGACAGATAGCCGCCACCCAGAGTGTGCGATTCCAGTCTGATTGGACTTGTCCAGGCTCTTTGATGCAGCTTTCCTATTGCAAACAGCAACGTGTTTGGCATGAAAGTGCTCAGAACCGTCCATACCCAAAGGAAATGAAACTGCTGGGTGGTGGAGGTTCTAGAATCTTCTTTGCCATTCTTTCCTATTATAAGCACCTGGTAGTCCCTGAACAAGAGTGATAACCGTGAGGGTGATGGGAATTTTTATTTTCAGATTTGTGTCAGGGTTGCTGTTGGTGTTGGGTGTCCGTGGTAGTTGTGTGTCAACTTGTGTGGAGCTGGTTGTGAGTGGCTGGGCAGCTGGATGTAGTTATTCCCCACGATGAGACTGGTCATCAGCCCCATGGTGGAATCTACTGAAGCAGCTGAGTAGCTGCCTTAGGGATGAGGGCTGCTTCCAGTCTCTAAGAAGCTTTGAGAAAAGTCTAGGGGGTCGCTGGCACGCTTGGATCCTGCATGCAGCCAAGCCTTCATTCAGCAGCCTGCCGCGGTGTCTGCCCATCTTAGAATTGTTCCTGGACTTGGACCAGTGGCCAGCCATGTTGTGTGATAATTTGGGACTGTGCCATTTCACTTGTTGACCTTGGGCTTGTCAGCCTCAGCAGCCAGCAGCTGCCTGAGTGAGGAGATACCTCCAGCTCCAGTGGCTGGGAACAAGAGGCAGAGCTGAGGCATAAGGTCGAGGGGCTTTCCCCCAGCTCCTAGAGCCTGGCACTTTGAACTTGGACTTCTAGCCTCCTGACTGTAGAGAACCCACGGGTGGTATTTTCTGATAGAGCAGTGCTAGAGAACCAGAACTGTGCCATGGGGTTGATCTGACGGCGACGCGGGGTTCAGCGGAGCGATGTGATGCCAGCCTCCCGATCGTTGTATGTCTGAGCCCATGGTTGCCACCACTGTGCCCATCCGGCTTGTGTGGGGTCTTCCTCTTTGTCACTGACCCTCCTCTTTGCCAAACCTGATCCTTCTCCAGGACTGGGCCCTGACAAGTCCCAAGTACGTGAGATGAAGGCTCACCATCCTCACTTCGAAGGAGCATTCTGGTTGCACTTCTTCCAAGACAGATTCCTTTTTCTAGAAGCCCACAGCATAGTCAAGAATCTTCATCAACACCTTAATTCAAAGGCTAATCTATAGATTAGATTGAATTTTCCAATTTTAAGATGTTATTGCTTTTTCCCAAATAGAGGCCTGAACCTGAGAGACACTAGCTGTCCCTTTGTTAAGGGAGCAATTAACCCTTTGATCCTCTGCTCTCCTGTTCATTCACACCATCAAGAAATGGTAGACTTTGCTAATGAGGAGGTCCTCCAGGTCTCTCATTTCCACATCCTGTCAGTTCTGTCTTCTCCAAGGTGAGAGACAAAGTAGTAAATAGAAACTTTCCTGTCTCCATGGTGGGACCTGCACTGGATGAAGACACTTATTTGGGGCAAAAAAAAAAAAAAACCCAAAATTAATTTCCATTGAGTTGATTGCATGGAGGGATTCAGCAGGCAACCACTCCATGTGCTACAGATTGAATTGTGTCCCAAAAAATATGAGCTGTAAATCCTAGCCCCTATACTTGCGGAAGGAGCTGTGGTGGCACAGTGACTAAGGCATTCTGCTGCTAACCAAAAGGTCAGTGGTTCGAATCCACCAGCTGCTGCATGGGAGAAAGATGAGGCAGTCTGCTTCTGTAAAGACACAGCCTTGGAGACCCTCTGGGGGCAGTTCTGCTCTGTCCCATAGAGTCACTGAGTCGGAATCACCTTGATGGCAGTGGGTTTTACTTGTGAAAAGGAGCCCTGAGATCTCAATGGCTGAGCACTTGGCTGCTAACGGAAAGGCTGGTGGTTTGAACCCACCCACAGGTCCATGGGAGAAAGACGTAACGATGTGCCCCAGTAAAGGTTGTAGCCCAAGAAATCCTCGGGGGCAGCTCTACTCCACCAGAGGGACTGGAGGGCACACAGCGAGACCAGCAGCCCACCTGGGGATGCCGTGCATTCAGGAGCAGGGTTTTCTTGGCTGTGCCAAGCAGGCCACGTCTGTGCAGGGTGTTGTTGAAACCTAAAACCACTGTGTCACATGGGGTCGCTATCAGTCGGAATTGACTCAATGGCACGCGACAAGAAATGGACATGCCCTTCCTGTCTGAACCCACTGGCCGTCATGCTACCTGCACCCCCCCCCCACACACACACACACACCTGCCTGCGGCCAGTAGTTCGCTTCTGATCTGTTTTAGGCCAAGTTTCCACGACGCTCTGATTGGGGCTTTGTGGCTGCCTCTTGGAGACCGATTTCAGCATTTGCACAATTTCTTTAAGGGCCACCTGCCCCAGCCGGATAATGGGCTCGGGTAATTACAGCTGACATTGCAGCGGCTTTCAATTTAAATGTGGGAACAAGCTGCCGAAGGACCGGGCTGAGGCTTATCCTGTCAACGGATTTCTATCTTCCATCACTGTCACTTGTAAGTAGGCTTTCAGATAATTACAAGGAGATCTTCTTGGGCAGTAATAGAAATGATGCTGCCCTTACCAGCAAGAGGCCTGCCTGAAAGCTCAGGATCAGTGCGTGGGCAGATCACGGCCACTGATGCCCCTGCTGGCAGGGAGAGGGTCCCCTGGGGTCTGGGGGCTGCCGGCAGTGCCTGGCGCCCACTGCCTTGTAACTGCCTCCCTCCTGTCTCTATGTCCCTCATCACACAGCAGTGTCAACTGTGGGGCACACAGAGAGAAGAGTCGGAAGTCAGTCCCGATTTTTCTCTGTGGGTCTGTGTCCTTCCCTCTTCTTAGAAGGACTCTGGTCATCAGATGTAGGCCCATCAAGCCCATCCAGAACCTTGGAATGTGATTTATTTGGAAATAAGGTCTTTGCAGATGGAGGTAAGTAAGATGAGGTCATGCTGGAGTTGAGTGGGCCCTAAATCCAATGACTGGTGTCCTTGTAAGAAGAGGACATACAGAGAGAAGAACACGATGTGAAGACAGAGAAGGAGATTGGAGTGAAGGAGCTAGAAGCCAAGGAGTGCCAAGGATTGCTGGCACCCACTGGAAGCTAGGAGAGAAGAAGGAACGGAAATGCCTTCAGAGCCTCCGGTGGGAACCAGCCCTGCCAACACCTCGATGTCAGACTTCTGGTCTCCAGAATTGTGACAGAATGCACTGCTGTTGTTTCCAGCCCCGTTTGGGGTGTTTTGCTCTGGAAGCCCCAGGGGTCTTCTAAAGGGCCCAAAGAAAACAAACACACAAACAATTAAGACCTCCCCTGAGCTCATGAGGCTACACAAAGCTTTGAAAAATCCCATTACAGAAGGCTGCCCAGGGACTGACAAGTGGTGCTGCCAATGGCCAGGTTCTGTTAGAGTTTAGATAAGAAATGGATCCAGTAGTGCCAAACCCATGGGGAAAAAATAACTTTGGATAAAGACTATTCTGCACATGCAAATCCACATCCATGTAATGAAAGCCACTGTAGTGTGAACACATGGGAAAGAATTGTTACAACATGAACTATAGGATTAATCAGAGCTAGTCATTTGAAGGAACTCTGGTAGCATACTGCCTACAGCACTTGACTGCTAACCAGAAGGCTCGCGGTTCAAACCCACCAGTCACTCCTTGGAAGAAAGGTTGGGCAATCTACTTCTGTAGTGACACTGCCTCAGAAACTCAAGGAGGGGTCACTTTGAGTCAGGTCTGACTTGATGGCACATAACAACAACAACAATAGTCATTTGTGAGTGCTGAATGCAAGGCACTTTTCTAGCCACTTACATGGACTTTTCCCTTCAATCCCCTCAACCCCATGACATAGTTATAACTAATGTCTATACTTTACAGTCCCCACACGTCTCACAGTTGGCCACACTGTAGTAGCTTGTGTGCTGCTATGAGGCTGTAAGCCATGCCACCAGTATTTCAAACACCAGCAGGG
>NW_006922035.1:1076362-1079747 GCF_000298275.1 Orycteropus afer afer | reverse complement strand
GTAGACCAGTTCAGCAATTTCTACATGCATTCAGTTACATTGATCACTTTCTTTAAGTTGTGCAGTCCTTCTCATCTCCCTTTTCCAAATTGTTCCTCCCCATTGACATAAACTCACTGACCCCTAAGCGTCCCATCCAACCTTTCGAGTTACTCTTGTTGATTTGATTTTGTATAAAAGAGCAAAATGCTCAGGGAAGACAATCTTCACTAGTTCAGCATTAACACTTTAAAATTCAACCTTGAACATCATTCGGTCCATTCCCAAGACAAACTCACCATTGCTGCTGCTGTCTGTTCCTTCTCATAGTGACCTTGTGTACAAAGCAATGAAACACTGTCCAGTCCGGCCCTGCACTAGCCTCCCAGGCGCTGCTGTGTGAGCCCATTGTTGCAGCCCCTGTGTTCCTCCCTCTCAGTGAATGACTCTCTCCTCTACTATGCATGACGACCTTCTCCAGAGACGGGGCCCTCCTGAAAACATGTCCAAAATATGTAAGAAGAACTCAACGTTGTTCTCTATAAATTCATGTTATCACGTTGACCAGGATCAGATGACAAGTAAGGGCAGTGCTAACTGCTTAGACAGGAACAAAACCACTGCTAAAGGAGGCAGCCGGACGCTCTGGCTGTGCCTGAGGTCATTTAGGAGGAGCGTCACATTCCTTGGACGGAAATGAAAGCTAAAACTTGATAATTGACTTGCACAATGTGTGATATCCACACAGGGCTTTCCCCTCACCTCCAAGCATATTTATTTTCTAAGCTTTTCAATGCACTTGCAGTCCTTTCTTCAAGCACTCCCAGACAGCCAAGCTAGAAGTGACTGGTGGATGAGAAGTATTCCCAAGCATGTTCTTGACTAAGGCTCTCCTGCCGCCGATGTGAGCTTTTGGAATGCAAACTGTTTTCACTCACAGGCTGGTGCCGGTCCCAGAGGCCACTCCAGGCAACGGGAGAGCTTGTTTGACGTGAATCCAGCAGTCACACAAACACCTGTGAACTTATGGTCATGACAAGGACAAGGAAGACAGATTGGAATGTCCAAGTGGCTAGATGCAGTCACTTTTTGGTCACTTTACAGTAACGAGGATGGTATCAGTAGGATAAATTGCTACCAGGATACAACGAGGAGCTGGAAACAGGAGTAAAGCTGGGATGATGGAACTAGGATCACTCTCGTCCTATTATTCTGCATTGACCCACTCCTAAGAAGCAAAGATGTCACTTTGAGGACTAAGGTGCATCTGACCCAACCTAGGGTCTTTACAGTTGTCTCACATGCATGTGAAAGTCAGACAATCTACAAGGAAGATTGAAGGAGAATTGATACCTTTGGTGTTGGCGAAGAATACTGAATATACTCTGGGCTGCCGGCAGAATGGACCAATCCGTTTAGGAGGGGGTACAGTGGAACACTCCTTAGAAGCAAGGATGGAGAGAAGTCATCTCACTTACCTTGGACATGTCATGAGGAAAGACCAGTATCTAGGAAAAGGTATTGTGATGGTTAAGGTTGTGTGTTAACTTGGCTGGACCATGATTCTCAGGGCTTGGCAGTTACATAATGATGTAACCATTGGATCACAGGGTATTCTGGTCCAACTTGGTCTCTTGCTCTGGACCATGGATCTGGTTCATCACTCACCCCTCGCTCTGGGGATTTGCCAGCTTTTGCAGCCTGTGAGCCAGCAGCCTGCCATCTCACCTGCTAATCTTGGGCTCACCAGCCCCGGCAGTTATGTGAGTCAGGAGAAGCCTCCAGCCTGATGCTTGACCCACAGACCTGGGATTTGTCAGCCTGTAGAATTGCTTGAGCCATTCCCTTGAGATAGATTGCTTGACCAACCAATCTACTATATATAAAGATAGATAGCTCACTGGTTTTGCTTCTCTAGAGAACCAAGCCAAAGACAGACATCATGTCTGATAACATGGAGGGTCAGTGAGAATCAGGGAAACCTCCCATGAGATGCATTAACACTGTGGCTGCAACGACAAGCTCAAACACCACCAACGATTCCGAGGATGATGCAGGATTGGGCGGTGTTTCATTCTGCTGCACATAAAGTCACCATGAGTCATAGTGAACTCAATGGCAACTGACAACAATGGCCCACTGCAGACTGGCCAGCTCTGACCAACCACGTACAAAGCCAGCTATGGCTCCCAGAGGGCTGGACTCTCCGACATACGAGAGTGAGAGCAGCAATTCCGGCAGTTGCAATGCTGGGAACTGATCAGAGGGCCAGCTGAGACTGCGATCTAGGCAACATTTCTGGGGACTTGGATTTGTAGTCCTCTCCTATAATGATTGTAATCAGAAGGGTCACTTGGAAATGAAGTGACTACTAATTAGCGATTGATCGACACAGTGAGCAAAGGTCAGGGTGGAATGTTGTGCTGTGATGATCGATAGTATCTCAGGAGATGGATCAGGTTCTCAGGGAAAGAGATGTTCTGGAAACTGAGTGCTGGAGAACATCTCAGAAAAAACAGACCTTCTGTGTCTCCTCAGGAGGGGTTTCCAGTCAGTGGAGACCAACCGAAAAACATTCCCACATTACTTTAACTGATAGAACTAGGATCCATGGTGTTTTCACTTGTTTTTTTCATAAACTGGTTTTGGTTACTTGCAATGGGACATGACTTTGCTTGCTTATTGGAAACTTGTAACCACCAAGGAGGGCTGAACCTACTCAGAACAGTTCAACTGAATGGAAGAGAAGTTGCATAGTGATCCGTTATGTTAGACAACGACAACACAATTGCCATCAACTCGAGTTGACTCTAATCATGGCTAGCCCACGTGCATCAGAGCAGAACAATTTTCCACACAGGTTTCAATGGCTGATTTTTCGGAACAGATCACCAGATCTTTCTTCTGAGGAGCCACTGGGTGGACCGCGAACCAGGAGGCTGGCGGTTCAAACCCAGCAGCCACTCCTCGGAAGGAAGGCTGGGCAATCTACTTCTGTAGACACACTGCCTCGGAAACCCAAGGAGGGGTTGCTATGAGTCGGATTCGACTCAACGGCAGTGAATTTGGTTTTTGGTTTTCTTCTTGGACCCATTCTCCAACCAGACCTAAATTCCGCATGCAGGAACAGTGCCTGCTCTCTCATGGAATTTTGCAATTCCTGCTCCTTCTGCCTGGAGAATGCAGCTCCCTCACTTTCCACCTCATCTTCCAGAGTCACCTTGCATCTTCTCCTCCAGGAATAATCCCCCTTGAGGCTTCCCAACTTTTATGACCTGCCAGAGTTAAGCAAACCTCCCTGCTCTGGGCCAGGTAGTCTGTTACTTGCAACTAGCCAGAGAATTCAGGACTGCTGAAGGCAGCATTCGGTCAAAAGCTTTCACACCCAAGGTTACTCTTCACCAAA
>NW_006922035.1:1074904-1075622 GCF_000298275.1 Orycteropus afer afer | reverse complement strand
TTTTTTTTAAAGTATTGATGAAAATATACTTGGTGGTGTGCACACCATTTCAGCAATGGCTGCATGTGCACCTCAGAGATGTTCATGACATTCTCCAAGCTGGGCAACCATTCTCACCATCCTTCCCCAAATTGTCCCACCACCATTGAATTAAATTCACTCTCTTTAATTTCTCATCTACACTTCAAGAGACTGTTGTCAATTTGATCTCACACAGATAACTATTTAAAATAGCACAATGTTCGGGGCAGTGGTCATCTTTAATTTCCCAACCCAACGTAACCCAACCCAACCACTGCCACAGAATCGATTCTGACTCAAGCAGCCCTATAGGACAGAGTAGACCTGCCCCATTCAGTTTCCAAAGCTGTAAAATCTTTATGGGAGCAGACAATTGCATTTTTCTCCTGCAGAGCAGCTGGCAGGTTTGAACTGCTAACCTTTCCGTTAGCAGCCAAATACTTAACCACTGTGCCACCAGGGCTCCTCCTTTAGTCCTTGGTACTTTATAGACCAGAAAAGTTAGCACTAGTCCTGGCTGTAAGTAAATGCTTGTTGAATGAAGAGCAGAATGTGCGAGCTTGCCTCATTTCATCGTCAGAAGTCAAGGGCTGTGGGTCTCCTCTACCTCTGTGGTCCACTACCACCATGAAGCAGCTGCCAGGTGTACTATTTTTTCCATGGGATACTAGAAACATTTTGTTCTTCCCTGGTATAA
>NW_006922035.1:1055034-1068449 GCF_000298275.1 Orycteropus afer afer | reverse complement strand
GCTAAGACTGCCCACTCCCTCACGTCCCACAAAATAATTCCAGCCCCCCACCTCCCACCCCAGGAAAAAGAAAGCCCGCAGCCTCACACATTGTTTGCTCGATGCCTAATAAAAGGAATCAATGGAGAAATAACTGAAATTCTACAGAGAGCTCTGGAGGGCAGTTTCCTTGGAAGAAGCAGCTGGAAGCATTTTGAAAATTTGATTACTCATCAACCTGTTTCTGTGGCTTTCACCTTCAGCCAAAATAGGACAATATGATAAAAGAGAAACGAGGCACAGATTTGGTGGATGAAATCTAAGAACCCCCCTTTCCCATGGTTACAATTCTTCGGGAAGATCCCCCCTCGAGGAGCACGCCCGCGGAGCCACGCACAGCTGCAGTTCACCGTCAGGAGAGGCAGCCCTCGAGACTCGGGATTCCCCGCGAGGAGAAGACTTTGACGTGGACACGTTTCAGGACAGAAGCTTCGGTTCGAACCCTGCTCCCTGGGAAGCTGGGGAAAGCAGCCCTCTGTCTGAGCCTCGGTTTCTCTGCGGGAGAAACCTTAAGTGACCAGCATGTCTCTACCAAAAGAGAAGGTACGTTTGCAGTGCCTGGAGCTCTTGAGAAGAACGGTGGCGGCTAGATAAGACACTGTGAACCTGATAGTCCAGACTAAATAAACAGAAAATGACAGCCTATTCATGTGAATTTTCTTCTAAAGAGAAGGTCCACGGCACCCATTTTAACTCGCTTCCGTGAAACGCTGATACGGGCATCTTTTCCACACTCTGTCTTTAGCACGAGGGGAGCTAATGTGAATCTAAGACAAACTCATAGTTAAGTAATTGATGAGCTAATATTTATTGGTGGAGGTCATCTTTACTGAGTGACTTCTCTGTGTAAGGAACCTTGGCAGGCATGGGGACAGGCTTAGAGCCCAACGTGGTGAGCTTTACAGTCCAGCAGGAAGATAAACATGGCCTAGGGAACCCACCAGCCACTCCTCGGAAGGAAGGTTGGGCAATCCTACTTCCGTAGTGATACTGCCTTGGAAACCCAAGGAGGGGTCGCTATGAGTCGGGGCGACTCGACGGCACATAACAACAACAACAACAGGGAATTACAGGGTGAGCTGGTTAATTACAGCTAACATTAGGGAAGGGGGAGGACACACCTCTCTGGCCACCCGGTCACCGACAGGGACCTGGTGCCATCCTGGGCAGGTGAAGCCGTGTATCTGGTTCCTGCTCCAATCAGACATGGCTTGCCATAATTCAAAATGGCCACACTGTGCTGGTTTGCAGTTCGCTGCTCCTTGTTCACTGTTCTCACTCAGTCTCTTTCTCTCTCTGGTACTTGATCCATGTCTATGCCCTTTCTTCTGAAGCTCTGGGATCCGGGATTGTCATCCGTCCCTGTTGCCCGGACTCTTCTGTGAGTCTTTGTTGCAGACTGGATTGCGTGTGTGCCTTCTCCGCCATCTTGGTCAGGAACTCAGCCTTGTGAAAAAGACCAGTCTTGCTGGTCTGATGGGGACCAGGGCAACCTCTGCGATTATGGCCCTTAGACACCCTTCAAAGTAGGAACTGAATCTAATCCTCGTGACTCAACCGGCAGCCAAGAGATAGACCTATAAGGTGAACGTCATGTCAGGAGGGTGTGTGCTCATTAGAACACTCAGGCATGTTGGTCCAGAGGATGGCATTTGCCCAGTGACAGAGCTAGGCAGGCGGCAGGGGATGGGAAGGAAGGATGCAGGGAAGGGGTGGGCATAGGGAGGAAGTGGGATGAGTGCTATTACAGTGTGGCGACTGCAGTTAATGTCACAAAACAGAACATGTGTGGATTGGTGAATGGAAAACCCATGTGCTCAGTAAACATCCACCCAAATCACAACTGGAAGTAAAAAATAATAACGTCAACATTAGTAGATGCTGGAACAAGCATGCACTGCCAAGAGCAGACATCCAAACCTGTACCTTACTTTTGAGTCCTTTTCAGGAACGGCTGGTGTTCAGCACATGAAGACTTTGGGGCTAGAATGATTCACTGAGTCCCACCTCTGCCCCTTGGCTTCATATGTAACTTCAGGCAAGTGGTTTAGCCTCTGCATGCCACTTTCTCCATGAAAGGCCTCACCCAAAGGCTGTGTAGGTAGTGTAAGGGCTTTGGATTTTATTCTGAGTGTGGTGGGAACCTACAGGGTAATTTTGATCACAGGAGTGATGTAATTTGATTTAGATTTTTAAGGACTCACTGTGGCCTCTCTATGGGGGGTAAATTGGAAGAGGACAACGAGAGAGGCCAAGAGAAGAGGGGAGTTGATTTCCATTGCCAGGCAGCAGTGGGGTGGCTTTGACCACAGAGGTAGTGGTGACGGTGATGGGCAATGGCTGGAAGCTGGAAATACTTCAAACAGAGACACCAGGATTCATTGAGCGTTTGTAGGTAGACTATGACAGGAAGGGAGGAGTCAAGGATAATGCTAAGTCGTTCCTAAAGTATGAGCACATGACCATTAGCATCAGTTGGGAACTTACAAGAAATGCACTGAGGCCACTGAATCAGAAACGCTGGCGGGAGGGCCTGAGCATGTGTTTGAGCAAGTCTGTTGGTCCTCGTGTTTGCTCCAATTTGAGAATCATTGCCCTGAATTATTCAGCCTGGGCAGTTGATGGCAGGTGTTGCTCCTGCCTGAGGTTTGGAAGACAGTGGGAGGAGAGATTCAAAAGATCTGCCATTAAGTTTTGGATGAGCTGACTTTGAGATACATACTAGAGACTTAAAATATGTCGAGCGTGCAATTGGATAAAGGAGTTTGGAGATTTATATTTGGGAGTTATCAGTGTACAAATTAAGTTTAAAGCCATTGAACTGGATGAGGTCATCAGGGAGTGGGTATAGACAGAGCCGAGGCTGGGAAATGAACCAGGCACTCCCCCATTTGGACGCACTATTATGACATGGTGCACAGCCATTAACTTGAGAGGCAGCAGTGTCAGGGCAGTGTTTTGTCTTGGAGTTGATGAGGGTGAATTTCCCTCTGTCTATACTGCATCAGGGGAGCTCTGCTAGCATAGTGGCTAAGACACTTGCCTGCTAACCAGACGACTGGCGGTTCAAACCCACCAGCCACTCCTCAGAAGGAAGGTTGGGCAATCCTACTTCCGTAGTGATACTGCCTCGGAAACCCAAGGAGGGGTCGCTATGAGTCAGGTATGACTCGACGGCACATAACAACAACAACAACATACTGCATAAGGGAACTCTGGTGGTGTAGTGCCTGAGGCCTTAGACTGCGAACCAGAAGACTGGCGGTTCAAACCCACCAGCCACTCCATGGAAGGAAGATGGGGCAATCTACTTCTGCAGTGATACCGCCTCAGAAACCCAAGGAGGGGTGGCTGTGAGTCAGAATCGACGCGACGGCCGTAAGGGTTTTTGAGAGCAGCATACTGAGTAACCCGCTGGGCTACCTCAGCGTGTCCCTACCTGCCACGTGGAGATTCATTGCCAGCTTCGTAGCAAAGACCAGGGAATCTCTTACCTGTTGTTTCTCTTTCGAAATGGACCGTCATACCAAGATGACACTATTATTACACGTGTCTGTGTGCGCACACGTGTATAGCAATTACAAGGCGTTTCCCTTGCAACAAATCATTTCACTTGCTACTAATGGTTGGAAACCTATTCTCCAAGATGATTGAGGATGGACTATACTCATTGTCAGGGAAACACCCTCATGTAGGGCTGCACTCAAATTTCTGTGCTCACTCAGTTTCCCCAATCTAGAAACACATTGCCGTAGAGTCGATTCCAACTCATAGTGACCCAATAGGACAGAGGAGGGTTTTCAGGACTATGAGTCTTTACAGAAACAGACTGCCACACCTTTCTCTTGCAGAGTGGCTGGTGGGGTCAAGTGACTGGCCTTTTGGCTCACAGCTGAGCACTTAACCACTGCACCACCGGGTCCCAGTCTCTGTTGTTGTTAGGTGCCGCCGAGTTGGACCCAACTCATAGCCCAATCAACAAGGACGTGCAGGGGAAACCAGAGAGCGCACAGGGGTGAGGTTAGCAGAGGGGTAACAGAATGCTTGTTACATGAATGGATGGATGGATGGATGGATGTGTCCTTGTCACTAGTCATGAAGCCAGGGTCACCTGTTCTGTTAACGTGGCCTGAATGATAAGACCCTGCTACACCCTCATTGCCCCTGAACATGGGACAGGTTTCCACTGCCCCCTTCTACTTAATCAACACTCCACCAGTGCCTCCATAACTAAGTCCCTGACAATGGGGACCACAGATGCTAACTGAGCGGCCTAATCTTTGTGTTTTCCTTTTTAAATGGTATTGCGGGAAATATCATACAACACGTGCTATCTCAATGATGCCAGAATGTACCCTTCAGTGACGCTGGGTACGTTGTTCCCATTGTGCCGCCAGTCTGACTATGCTCTTCCAAAGCTCTCTGCCTCTTCCCATAACCACGAGTGATCTTTGGTTTCTACATATTTGCTTATTTCATGGGAGCGGGGTCGTACAGTCCTTGTCCTTTCGGGCCTGATTGCCCTCGGCTTGATGTTGCCGAGGTTCAGCTGTGCGGTGGCAGTCGGCAGGACTTCACAGCTCTCCGTGGCTGAGTGCCCGATCCCTAATCCCCGTTTGTCCTAACGTTTGGTAAACAAGGGCCAGAGCTGCAGTGAGGACTTCTGGAGCTTAGCATCCCACGGCTGGGCCCATGCAGCTGTCCTGGGGCATTGTGACACTGAGGCAGGGACAGTCCCTCACTTCATAGAGGGCTCAGAGACACCTAGCATGTTCTAAGGTCAGGTGGTGAGCTAGCGGCCAGGCTCGGACCTGTGTCCTCAGGAGCCATCCATTATCAATCACCTTCTCAGCTGTGCCTGAATTTTGCTATCATTGGATCTAACTGATGCATATATTTGGACATAATTAATTAATTCAATGATCAATAAGCATGAGCTTTGCTATGTGCAAGGGACCCTGGTGGTGCAGTGATTAAGAGCTTGGCCGCTAACCAAAAAGTTGGTGGTTTGAATCCACCAGCCGCTCTGTGGAAGAAAGACGAGGCAGTGTTCTTCCGTAAAGATTGACAGCCTTGGAAACCTACGGGGCAGTTCTACTCATCCTCTAGGGTCGCTACGAGGCAGGATCGACTGGATGGCTTTGGGTTTGCTGTAGTTTGGTGCTATGTCCCAGGAAAGCACTCAGATAAGTAGGACACAACGGCACTGAGTTCTCCCAGCCCCGAGCTTCCGGTTAGCATTGCTTCGAGCACTTATTCATTTTAACTTGTTCATCATTTCAAAGCTGAGACATGCTAAACAAAGGACTTCAGAATCCACAAGAAGGCTGGCCCCGAATCAATCTGAATCTTGTCTCCGTTGCATGGCTTCTGATTGCTCTTTATTTGAGTTGAATGATTTATTTCACTTAAAATGGATGCTTGATTTCTACCGTTTAGTAAAACATAAAATATAAAAAAATTCCCCCTTTTGCTCCTGGCTTGAATTTTCTTCAAGTGGCAAAGGGGGACTTCTTTTCACAGTGCAGTTGTGTGTGTACCCAGTAGCATGCAATGTGACACCTAGGCCAGCCCACTAATGGAGCGGGAGAACATTCCTGGCCACTGCACTTGCACACTGTGTGCGGAGCCAATTTCTTAAGCTCTGTATTTGATCAACTGACCTTTGTGTTTTGTAATTGGGTTAAGTATTCCATAGGGCCATAAATGAATAGAAAATTTCTGTGGCCATTCTCCCTGGAGCTGAGAGAGAAAATAAAGTTGGCTTGTCTGGCAGGACTGCCGGAACGGCGTCTCTGAGATCGATGCCCAGGGAGCAGCTGCCGGCCAGCCCTCCTGTGGACGGATCAATGAGAGGCTGGAAAATCATTTCAGATTTCGCATTCCTGCTCCACTCCAGCTTTTAAATGAGAAGCTGCCTTGCCCACAAGAGGCTGAGAAGTTAAAATGAAAAGCCATCCCATCTGACTCGAATGGCAGCCACCCACACGCATCCGAACGCTGTTCGTCCAGACTCTCCCGTCCATCGGAGGGCAGCCGCCTCCTCTGAAAACCCTCTGTGGCTAATGCAGTGTTTGGCTTTGACCCATGGACTTAATGCAGGTGAAGTCCATTTCATCCTTTAAAGACATTCCTCTACTATGGCAGCAGGTCTTCACTGCTCCCTGCATGTTTAATTAGTAATGTTAAGATGATGTTACTCTGCACAAGCATGACGAGAATCATCGTTCTCTATGGGCCCTGGGACCCTTCCATGGGGCTTGAGTCGGATTCTTTTGTTGTGCCCAGTCCTTAAATCCCCAAAAAACCACCAAGGAGCAGATTCCACTGCAAAAGCATGTTGTTGTTGTTGTTATTTGCCATCGAGTCGGCCCTGACTCATAGAGACCCCTCTTTGGGTTTCCGAGGCAGTATCACTACGGAAGTAGGATTGCCCAACCTTCCTTCCAAGGAGTGGCTGGTGGGTTTGAACCGCCAGCCTTCTGGTTAGCAGTCAAGCACCTTAGGCACTATGCTACCAGAGGGGTTGTTTATTCAAGCTCGAGCTCAGACCCTCAACTGTCACCGACGCAGCGGTTCAGGATTGAGAGCCTCAAACTCAGGAGTAATGGGGTCTTTATAGGGGTCTCAACAGGAACAAGGAAGTTTCAATCAGAAAATTACAGGATTGGTTGACATTTTCCAAGTTGCTAGTTGTTCCTACTTGATTGGCTCTGTCTGGTGGGCCAAAGCCACCAACTGTGGTTTCTAACTATTTTAGGTAAGGTATTTCTGTGCTAACTACTGATTGGTTGTTGCTAAGGAGTGTGTTTGAGAGTATTGATGAGGTAGTTAGGACTCTTTGTGGTTTTTCCAGTAACTAAAGCACTAAAGTGTGGAGTACATGCTAAGGCTTTTTGCACAAATGGCTACCTACTCAAAAATGGTTACATACAGGGTGGTTATATAGAAACATAATTTCATGCTCTCACACTTTGTGTTGGTCAGATCAATCACTTATCACGTCACTGCCACGCACAATGCTGTCGTGATGCTGGTCGTGTTCGCTCCTGTGTCGAGTCAATTCTGACTCACGGCGACCCCGCGTGTGCATGGTACCACCATTCCTTGGGGCTTTGACTCACGGCGACCCCGCGTGCGCACGGTACCACTGTTCCTCGGGGCTTTCAAGGCTGTGACCTTTCGGAAGCACGTTGACAGGCCTGTCTTCCTAGGTGCCTCTCAGTGTGTTCGAACTGCCAACTCTTCGGTTAGTACTTGAGTGCTTAAACATTTGTGCCATCCAACACTCCAGTCAAAACTCACTTCCTGCAAATCCCTGGGTTCCCACGTTCCACGGAAACGCTGAGAGTGTGTTCCCTGAGCTCCCAGCCCATCCACTCTTCTCTCTGTCAGCCCCTGGGCTGTGTCTCCCGTGGACAAGTTAGCTCTTCCCAAGCCGTGTCTTCCCCACTAGCCCATGAAAACCTCGGGCCAGGGCCTGTGTTCTGGCCGTGTCTGGATCCCTCGGCAACGGGCTGGAGCAGGGCTGGCCCTTAACAATTGGGGGAGCTTAATACGAAAGTAGAAGCCCTCCCCCAGAGGACCTGGGTTCTCCCGCTCTCCCTCCTCCATTAGCTGCACCTGCCTCACAATCCAAGGACTTCTGGTGGTGCGGTGGGTAAGACATCAGGCTGTTAACCAAAAGGTCAGTGATTTGACCCCACAAGCCTCTCTGTGGGGGAAAGATGAGGCAGTCTGCTTCCGGAAAGATCGTTGCTCTAACGTGCAGCTGAGTTGGTTCTGACTCCTAGCGACCCCATGTACAACCGAAAGAAACACTGCCTGGTCCTGCGTCAGCCTCACAATCGTTGCTATCCTGGAGCCCATTGTTGCAGCCACCATGTCTCTCCGCCTCATGGAACGTGTTCTCCTTTCTTGCGGACTCTTCTGCACCAAGCATGAGACCCTTCCCCGGGGACTGGTCCTCCTGGCAACATGACCAAAGCATGAGACACAGAGTCTGGCCATTCTCGCTTCTCAGGGGCATTCTGGCTGCACTTGTTCCAGGACAGACTTGTTCATTCATTGGACAGTCCATGGTGTTTTCAATATTCTTTGCCATCACTGCAATCCAAATGTATCCGTTCTTCTTCGGTCTGCTCTATAGATACACAGCCTTGGAAACCCTTTGGGGCAGGTCTGCTGTGCCTGCAGGGTCGCTAGGGGTTGGAGTAGACGCAACCGCAGTGTGCGTGGCTTGGTTTTCACTCCTCACCATTGTGAATCTCTCGTGTGGTGTAATTTTCCATGGGTAGACACACAAGAGAGCTGCTTTGACAAATACATCTACTTAGTGCGTATGTTTGATCACTGAGAAAAATCAAGGCTTACAGCACGTAAGTGAATCTGAAATAAATGTTGCGGTGCCTCCTTCCCTCTGTAATGGGATTACCAAGGAGAGATAAAGTAAACCCATGAGCACACTCTGAAAATAGCAACATAACTCACCCCTGTGTCCTCAAACAGTTTGACTTAGAGTGGAAAGGAACTATTTTGTCTGTTGCTAAGAATATGAAAGTAGGACAAGCTATGGGAGATCAATTTCAAATCAACTCAGGCTGTAGCGAAGATGTGTCCGGAGGGTTTTTTGGAAATGGGGTGAGATGTGTTTCTGCCGTGGCCTTTTAATAAAGAAATCATGCATTATGCAAACATGAACATGTAAACCGATTATGGAACTGACTTATGACTTTCTTTTTATGGATATGTTGCCTTTACAAAAATAAAACAATGAGAGTTATGTCCCATCCATTAACTCACGCTGTTGGAGGAAAACGAATTTCCTGCTTTTTTCTTTTTGGATGAGAGCACATCACGAGTATGTTTTTAATGGGTCAGATTTGAATTTTTTCTCAGTAGATACGGGAGGTTTAACAGCAACATACCATAAATTCATTTCTCACCACGACACTGAGAGTAATTACAGCACCCCCATTTGAAAGAGAGGATAGCTGTAGTCTCAAAGCCACTCCTGACTGAGCCACCTTTCTTATTGACGCTCTGAGTTTAAAATAAATAAATGCCAAACTGGGATGGCAAACGTGTAGTCTAGCTGGCATGTTTGCATTTTAAAAATGTGTGATTTTAACACAATGTACAATGTAATTTATTATGTTGTTCACAGGAGGGCGGCTCAAATGGTTTGGCACAAAACTACTCACCGAAAGGCTGGTGGTCTGGACGCACCCAGAGGAACCTGGGAAGAAAGGCCTGGTGGTCAGCTTCTGAAAGATGGGGCATGAAAACTCTGAGCAGCTCTGCTCTGCGTCACATGGGGTCGCCTGGGCCGGAGTCGCTGACGGCAACTGGCAGTCACAGCACAAACCCAATTACAGAAGGGTGTGTCTTTTAACTTCCAAACACACCCTTGAAGCCCTTCGTGAAGGTGAGGCCAGACTCTCCCTGCTGTGTCGGAATAAACTTATTGGTGCATCCTGAGCCCTTTTCCCTTCGGGGAAAGTTCTGGATGGGAGATGTGGGATTTGGTGTGACTTACTTTTAGTTCACACTTGAGTTGGGCAGGTCTTTGCCCCTCCCTGGGCCTCAGTTCCCAGGGGCATGACCCAAGCCTGGAACAGAGGGTTTCTTGTCTGTGACTTTAAGGACTAAGTAACAACCCACTAGACCATGCTTGGCCTTCAACAGGGGATGCATTTTGTTTGGGTTACAAGTGTTTTGAAAATTGGTTCAAGTTGGTATTTTAACATTTGAAGCTTTCACATAACTGTCCAGATGTTGCAGGTCAGGCAGGAGCCCTGGAGTTCTGGGCCCCTGGCCTGCATTTCTGCAGGGCCTCCATGGTCGGAGCTGGATGGCATCTCACCTTCTCGTTGGGCTGAGTGCCTCTCTGGTTTGCCACAGTCCCCACCATGCCCTAGTCTTTCTTGTGCAGAGGCCTATGTCAGTGTAGTTTATCATTGAGCTTGCCCTGCTGTTTATCTTAGAGGAAAGAGGACTGGGGTCTCTCTTGCATGCTTGACGTTCTCAAAAGTGTATAAACGATCAACTTGAGAGCTATGGATTTCAGGGAAGGCGCCCAGTAGACCGGCGACTTTGCCCCCTTTCCAGACATTATTGAAGCTTTCCTTCACCTGTCTTCAACAGACAGAAACCTCATAGCACAGGTTCCCTTGGCCTGGCCTCAGAAGTCTTCTTGATCTTTAGACGTCTTTGTAAATCTTTGCATTTATCATCTAAATTTGCTGTCCAGATCCAGTCACAATGAAACATTCATATGAAAGGGCTGGGAAGGGCAGAGAGGGGTTAGGCACACCTGATTTTATCACAGGTTTCAACCCGTGTTTTGGAAAACCCATCGCAAGTGCAAGTCCTTGTACCTCATCATCCTCATCTAACTAGGTATTGACTCCTTACCATTTAATTCTCACAACACTCCTGAGACGGGGGTCTTGTTTACAAATGAGGAAATCAAGGCTCAGACACATCTCCAAGGTCACCTAAGTGACCCCACTTTAAACCACTCCCAACTGGTACCTAGAAACGTTGGGTTGTTACGACAACTATGCTTACTAACCAGTTGCCATTGCATGTGAGCTGGAATTGTCTCAGTGGCAGCAAACAAAAACAATATGCTGGGGAAAAACCCACTGACTCCACTGAGTCCCTCCTGACTCACAGCAAACCTATAGGACAGAATAGAACTGCCTTATGGGGTTTCCAAGGATGTAAATCCTGATAGAAGCAGACGTCTTCATCTTTCTCCTGTGGAACAGCTGGTAAGTTTGAACTGCTGACCTTTTGGCTAGCAGTCAAGTGCCTTAACCATTGCACCACCAGAGCTCCTCTATGTTGGGGACAAAGGATGGCAATTCTCATTTCCAGGGTCCTGCACTGTACCATAAACCAAACCCAACCCCTTGCTGTCAAACTGATTCTGACCCACAGCGGCCCTAAAGGGCAGAGTAGAAATTCCACACAGGGTTTCCTGGGCTGTGGCTTTTACGGAAGCAGACTGTCACGTCTTTCTCTCATGCAGCGGCTGGTGCATTCGAACTACCAGCCTTTCTGATAGCAGCAGAGCGCTGGACCACTGTGCCGCCCGGGCTCCTGCACTGTGCCGTACGTGTGAATAAGACCAGATGGAAAGATGTGGAAATCATGGAGGTTGCTCACAGGAACACTTCACTAGGAGAAGTTTTCTGGAGAGAGGGCTTTGGCTGGGTGCTAAAGACAACAGGATTTCTTGGCATTTCAGGCTAGAAGCCCCATCAGTGCCCGGCAACACCTGGTGAATGGAACTGAGGGACAGGGGGATTCCATGAGACACGATTATGAAGCTGAGTTTAGCGCCAGGAAATAAATTAGAACAGGAAAGCTGGTAAGCGGAGCACCTTGGACGTAAAAAGATCCATCGTTTAACCAAGGCCGCATCAGTGTCCTCCCTCCGCCTCCTAAATCCCATTTTTTTCCCATTCAGAGTTTGACATTTTTATTGTGATATTTCATGGTTTATGGGAAAGGGGAAGAACAATCTTTATCATGTGAACTGATTTGCATATATCTCATTTACTGTTCTCTGGACCACTCATCCTCAGGAGAAATTAATTCTTAACAGCTGTGTGTGAAATTCTTTGAGATACTTGATATGCACGTCTGTGATGATGAAGGCCGTGTGGCAGCTTGGCTGGGCCATGGTTCTCAGTGTTCGGTGGTTATGTAATGATGTGATTTGGCAGTTATGTAATGAAGTGATCATCCATATGGTGCGATCAGCCAACCAAGTGTAAGGGGCGTTTCCTTGGGGGTGTGGCCTGCGTTCAATAAAATGTGGACGTTCTGACGAACCTCCCTCACTTCCTCTGGATACCGCTGGTCGTCCTCTGACCTCTGGTCCCTGCCATCTGACCGACAAAAATTGGATTATCAGCCCCTGCAGCTGTGTGAGGGAGGAAGGGCCTGACAGTTGACCCATGGGCTTGGGGCTCGCCAGCCTTTGCAACCGGCTGAGCCATTTCCTTGAAATCTCTCTCTCTCACACTCTGTTTATATGTATACACTCTTCACCGGCTTTGCTTCAGTGCCTTTTTATGGCTAAACAAAAATGATCTTTTTTGAAAAAGAAACAAAAGACCATTAGAAAAACATTTCATTTTTTATGCTGAGTAGTCTTTTCCATAAATGTCATCTTTCTTTTTCTATTTTCCAATCACCAGACTACCTTTTATAATGAGAAGACTGCAGAGGGCTGGCCTGCTTTTGCTCTGGGGTAATGGAAAATCCCACCAGTTCATGATAAATGACCCGGTGACTTACTTCAGCTGTGGAGACCCCATCGCTCATGCTGGGCACGTGACCGTGTGCCTGCGTTGAAGGTCTGAAAAGGAGACACGCTCATCCTTAGAAGTCTGAGGGATGCTGACTTCAGTGGGGCATCTAGGCTTCGTGCAGAGTCTGGAGCAAAGTGCGTTGTTGTTCTGGCTCCTGGAAGCCCGTGCGACTATAGAACCACCTCATAGGGTTTTCCTGACTCACGTCTTCACAGAAGCAGTTCTCCAAGCCTTTCTCCCGCAGGGCCCCTGGCTTGTTTCAGTTAGCAGCTGGTCATGTAACGTCCGTGCCACCAGGGCTCCTTATTGCCAAGTGTACTTTCCACCAGCCTACCAGTCCTTTAGCTGAGTCATCAGGTGAATTTAATTATTTTAGGGGAAAACGCACCAGAAACTAACACATACACAAAAATCAGAATTACAGATACTCTCTGCTTACAGCTAAATACATAAGTCATCCACCTCACTCCTGTCTCTCCAAATGTCGGCCAGAGAGGGAGCCATGCAAACGTCATGGGCAGAGACATGCTTGTTGCTCACGCTCCAGAGCAACGCGGCTCATGACGTAGGAGGCTGCGGTTGCAACTCCTGTATCTGCAGCTCCTTGCCCACATTTCTTCTCTTAAAACAAAAACGATCGTAGCAAATCACCCACAAGTTTCAGCATTTCTGGAGTCATGCCACGATAGAGTGTGTATGTACACATGCCTGTGCACACACACAGGTGCAAATTCACACACACACACACAAGCACACATCCATGCATCTACCTGTGCGCACACCTGTGCAAACTCACACATGTGTGCACACGCACACACATGCACATCCACGCATGCACACACATGCAAACCCATGCATACACACATGTGTGCACCTACATGCATGCACACACATGCATGATCATGTATGCACACATATGCGCACACATGTGCTTTATCTCTCACACATGACACTTACCTGGACTGCCTGGGTCCTAGTCAGGTGCTGTCTCCTACAACTCCGCTGCCCGGGTCAGCAGTGGGAGTGCCGTGTGCTGTTTCCTGTCTC
>NW_006922035.1:1054402-1054934 GCF_000298275.1 Orycteropus afer afer | reverse complement strand
CTTACCTGGACTGCCTGGGTCCTAGTCAGGTGCTGTCTCCTACAACTCCGCTGCCCGGGTCAGCAGTGGGAGTGCCGTGTGCTGTTTCCTGTCTCAGGTGGACGCACATGGAGAGTAGGCGGTGGAAGGCCAGCAACCATGGCTTGTATCTCCAGTGGCATCTGAAGGAGGCTCAAGAGTTGAAACTCAAGAGCAGGTGACTTTCAGGAAGTAGGTTGGACCAAGCCAAAAACTGTGTACATTGCTCCCCAATCAAACATTAGCCGATTATCCTCATTATGGATGGAACTGTTCCCCAAAACACGTGTTGTCAATCCTCCCTCCGGGGCCTGTGCTTACAGTCCCGTTTGGGAACGGCCCGTCTTTGTTATGTGAATGACGAGGGTGAATCAGTCTGTTCTGAAATATGAAAGAGGTGAAAGACGCAGCACAGAGAGGGGGAGAGAGATGCCAGGCCACATGAAGACTGTGCAGGGGCAGAAGCTCCGAGAGGCAAGGGCCCCCCCTCGAGCCAGCAGACAGACAGACTTCC
>NW_006922035.1:1050563-1053992 GCF_000298275.1 Orycteropus afer afer | reverse complement strand
GCCACATGCCACCATTTTGTGGCTGTTTCAGCTGGCCTCTATCTACAAGCTAAATGTGGAGGGCGGGAACAAGATGGCAGTCGATTCAAGCTGCCGTTGAAGGGAGCTGATCTGACTTCCAGGATGCGAGATGCCTGCACTAAGATTCTCCGTCTTCCCTTCTTCGTTTAGATTTCATGTGCACAAGAGCACTCTGGGCTGTGCAGCTGGGGTCTGTCTATTGAGGTAGCTGACTCCATGGGGCACAGGTGTGTGGGCCTTACAGCCAAGCTGGGCGTGACGTCAGCGTCTGTCCCTACCGACTGCATGGCTTCCACCCAGACTCCGGCTTTGTGTGTGTAAAGGGGAGTCTTCAGACAGCTCTGAAGAAGACAGAAGAAGAAATGATGCCTTTGGACTGTGGTCATGGTGAAGAATATTGAATACACGGTGGACCACCAGAAGAACAAACAAATCAGTCTTAGAGGTGTAATAGAATGCTCCTTAGAAGTGAGGATGGCAAGACTTTGACTTTCTTGCTTCAAGGTTGTCATCTGGAAAGACCAGTCACTAAGAAGGACATCATGGTTGGTAAAGTAGAGGGTCAGCAAAAACGAGGGAGACCCCACATGAGATGGATGGACATGGTGGCCCCAATGGACTCCAACATGCCCATGGTCATGGAGAAGGTGCAGGATCAGGCCCTGTTTTGCTCTGTACAGAAGGTTGCCGTGAGTCAGGGCCGATGAGATGGCAGCTCACAGCAGAAGCAGCATGATTACTGAACGACGGGCCTCTCAACAACGCCTCACGCACTGCGCGTGCTCAGCAAATGGGACTGCAGTTTTGCAACCACAACAATGGATGCCATGTACAGTGAGCACTTACCATGTGACAGGCCTGGGACCAAAGACCACAACCATGATCACAGTCAGTCCTCCCCACAGCACCAGGGAGGAGAGATCATTACCATATAAGCACAAATAAGAAAACTAGAGACAAGAGGGGTGAAGTGGCTGAGCAAAGACAGGAGGGAGGCCAAGGCCCGGCCTGCATTCAGGCTGTTCCATAGCACAGCCTGCACGCTTAGCTGCCCCGAAGGCAACAGGGTCACTTCACCTTAAATGAGTGGCCTACACACGTGCTGAGGGCCACCACTCACACTCTACCTCAGCAGCCTTCAGGAGAGAGAAAGTCACCATATCTTGGAGCCCAGCAAAGGGGCGCCTACCAGGTTCCCACACTGGGATGACTGAGAGGCGGGTGGGCCAATGGCAGTGCTGGGCCCACCTCCCCCTGCCCCAGGCCCTCCTCCTTGAGCCGGGTCTGCTGTAGGTGGTGCTGACTGGGCTCTGGAAGCAGCCTTCACAAAACACAGAGTGCCCACGCAGTGACCAGGATGGGTTCATCAGCACCCACACGTCTGGGGGGCCTCCCTTTGATCAACTCTCCTGTATTCCCACGGGGAGTCCTTGAGTGGCACAGGGAAGCACTCAGCTGCTCACTGAACGGGTCGAGACTCCAATCCACCCCCAGATCCTCGAAGAAAGACCTGCAGGTCTCCTTCCCCAAAAACCGCTGCGGACAGCCCCGCAGAACGCAGCTCCCCTCTGACACGCGAGGAGTTGCCAGGAGTCAGAACTGACTTGGTGCTGACGGGTCGTGCCCCCACAGACACCTTCCAGTGTTTGGCTGCTACCCTGCAGGCCCGTGCAGATGTGTTTATCTAGGCACACAGGCAGCACCTACCTTGGCTCTGAGAACGAAGGCTAACGGCCCAGAAAAGGGTGATTTATGGTGATTTGGAAATAAACAGGGGTACGCCTAATACCGTCTGTGCTGTGTTCTCATAACGTATGTCTGAAAATATGCCATCCAAACGCACGCTTCCTAAAAGAATGACTGCGTGTTCTTTGAACTAAAATACTTTTTATCTTTGGCGTTTAGTTGAAAGAATAACAGAACAAAAAGCGTTGACTGTGGAGCTGGTAGGTCCCATTAAACAGAAATTAATGGAGATGAATTCATGGGACGCTGTTGACTGCAGCTGGTGACCTTGCTCAAGAGCAAAGGGGGAACATCAGAGAGGGCCCCACACCCCTTCACGTTCGAAATCCACGCTTAATTATATTTTTCAGATGATTATCCACGTTTATGAATTTTCCGTCTTTCTTTTCTGAATATTCCAGATGAGGTTTTATATTCGTGTTGTTCTTGGAGTGCGTTGCTAAATGGAGCTAAAGGAAGCAGAACTGTGCCCCCAGTTCTCCTACATGTGGCTGGGTCCCTGAGTTCCTCCTTTCCATGTGCTGTAACTCAGGGCTTCAGGAGGATGGGTCCCATGGACCCCTGCCCGGGGGAACTAGCATGGCCGATTGTGGCCAAAAGGAAAAACAAACAAAGTCACCAAAGATGTTTCAAGGGCCAGTATCATTCATTCTTCTGTTACCAACACCTGCTAATCTATGTCAACGCTGACCCATGCAATGCATTGAATTGTGTCCGCCAGAAAAGATCTAGGTTGAAGTTCCAACCCCAGCTCCTGTGCAAGTGACCTCGTTTGGAAACAGGGCTTTGAAGGTGTTATTGGTTAAGTTAGCATGAGGCCATACCGGCAGAGGGCAAATCCTAGTCCAACGGGGAGGCGTCCTTATAAAAGAGAAGGAGCACAGAGAGACAGAGGGCAGACGCCCATGAGGAAGGAGGCACAGGTTGTAGGAGGCAGAGCTGGGAGGCAAGGAATGCCTGCAGCCACCAGGAGATGGGAGAATAACAAGAAGCAAGTTCTCCCTCAGAGCCTGAGCGAGTCGACATGGCTGATTCCCTGGTCAGACCCCTCGTCTCCAGAGCTGTGAGACAACCAAGTTCTGTGCTTGGAAGCTTCCCAGGCTGGGGCGCTTTGGAAAGCAGCTCCTGGAAACTAATGCAGCCTCTGTCTCCTGAAGTGTGTGGTGCTGAGAATAGGACGGAGAGACTGCAGTCACGGATGCAGGGCATGGGGGCTGGTTTAAGTGACTAAAGTCATTTCTTTATCTGAGCGTTCGTTGTTTTCATACCACCACCAACAACAGAAAGGTTACAGGGGACACAAAATAAACACAAGCATGGGCTGTCAGGAGCAGCGTCTTCATGGAAAAAGGAAGGAAAAAAGTGTTTCAGAGATGCTTGCGATGTAGCAGTAGCCATGGCTCCAGTCCTGCAGCCTCCTATATGAGATCTCAGCCGCATATCCCCAGGTTCACGGTACTGAAAACGGGACAAAACACTGTGTGGTCACTGATGTAGGGAAAATGAGATGATGCTTGTCAATTGAAAGGATTTCTTTAAACTATTTGAGTATTAGTTGTTTGTTTGTTTCTTATAAGTGGAGAATATGCAAAGGATCCCTGGTGGTGCAGTGGTGAAAGCAGTGAGCTGCTAAGCAAAAGATGGGCAGTGCCAACCCACCAG
>NW_006922035.1:1048330-1049308 GCF_000298275.1 Orycteropus afer afer | reverse complement strand
CCGCCCCGCGGGCTCCGTGGACAGTCCTGTGACCGCCCCTGCCGCGCCCTCAGCTGGCCTGACATCACCAAGCCCTGACTCTTGACGCACTGGCGTGGCAACGTGCCGGGCGCTTTGCACGGGTGACGTTTGGAAATCTGCACAAATACTTAGATTTTTTGTAGTTTTTGGTGCCCTCGGGTTGAGTACAACTCACGGCGACCCTGTGCGACAGAGTAGAACTGCCCACACGGTTTCCCAAGCTGCAATCTTTATGGAGGAGCTCTGGGGGCATAGTGCTTAAGGCACTTGGCTGCTAACCGGAAGGCTGGCGGTTCAAACCCACCAGCCACTCCTCGGAGAAAGACTGGGCGATCTACTGGCACAGAGATACCGCCTCCGAAACCCAAGGAAGGGTCACTATGAGTCGGAACTGACTCCACGGCAGTGAGCTTGGAATCTTTATGAGAGCAGGTCACCAGGTATTTCGCCTGTGGAATCGCTGGGTGGGTTTGAACAGCCAACCTTTTAGTAACTAGCTGAGTGCTTAACTCTTGCACCACCAGCCTCCTTACTTTAGGTTTGGTAAGTTCAACTATGATTCTCATTTGACCCATTCATAAATCGGCTCAGAGAGGGTAGGTGATTTGCTCTAGGTCACACAGGCCCAGGATAATTCTGAAGCTATGCTTTGGAATCCACCCAGTGTTAACCTGTTTTCCTTTGTCAGTGTATTCAGATGGTGGGGTGATTTATTCAAGATTTCATCTCGTGTGACAGGCAGGCAGTTGGAAAATTTCCAGCTTCTTAAGTCCACAATTCTGTGAAAGTATTGGACTCTTCATCCCTGCTCATCCCCTCCGTCTTTAGCCAGGATCCCCAGGGAATACCACAAGGAGGTGGCTTTGACAAACAGAAATGTATTTTCTCACAGTTTAGGAGGTTAGGAGGCTGAACCCAGGGCTCCTGCTCTAGGGACAGCTGCCTCTGTGTCTGCTC
>NW_006922035.1:1035200-1036135 GCF_000298275.1 Orycteropus afer afer | reverse complement strand
TTGGTGGTTTGAACCTGCCTGTGGTTCTATGAGAGAAAAGACCAGGTGATCTGCTTCCATAAAGATCCCAGCCTAGGAAACCCTGTGGGGCAGGTCTACTGTGCCCTGTGGGATTTTGCCATGAGTTGAAATTGACTTGACAATTTCCCCAGAAAGGACAACAGTAAAGAAGTCCTCTGCCATCAGTTTCATCCATGAAGTCTCTCTGACGTCACCACCTTAGTGCAACGTGTGGTGCAGAAAGATCACCAGGGAGATTTCGCTCATCTCCCCGCCCTCTGTGTGCACAAGTTTGTGCCCTGCTGTCATTAGATCCCTTTAACCATGGGTCTCGGTGGGTAGAGAACTGGTGACAGCACACAGGTGAAGGACCAGGGTCTTCTCCGCGCAGAGTCGTGGAAACACGTCTGTGCTCCTCTCTGGAAATGGCTGTTAGTGTTACGGTGTATTTCCACACGGGCTGCAGGAAGAAAGTCAAGACCAGGACGGGCAAACTCAGGTCCTTATAGGGTTGTGAAACTGTGAAATAAAGCCAGTGAGGCCATAGGCAGCAAGTTCATTGTCACCAAGTTGGTGATTAAGTCCATTTCCTTTGACACCGAGTTTATTGTGTAAGTATTTGAGTATAGCTTCCTCCAGTAGTCATCTTAACAAACAGTCCCTGTCACAAACATCCATGGGCTCTGTGGCTTACAACAGATGTTTTAGTATCTGGGAAGTTGCCCTGTCCTTCTTTGTAGATGGTTGGGATTATTCTCTGTTGAGGATGGGAAGGTATACATCCGGTCTGTCTAGGTCAGCATACATTTCATGGTAGTGGCTGTGCAAATACCCATCACTATGTTTGGCACTTCTCTGGCATAAGGACACGTGCTGTTGGTGGCTGCCACCGAGTTGTCCCCGACTCATGGTGACCCCATGCACAATGCAACAGG
>NW_006922035.1:1033278-1034510 GCF_000298275.1 Orycteropus afer afer | reverse complement strand
GAAACCCAAGGAGGGGTCGCTATGAGTCTGGGCCGACTCGACGGCAAACAACAACAACAATACAACATTGAAAGCATGGCCTTGAGGGTCAGGAAGCCTGCTCCATCCAGTCTCTGGGCGAGTGAGTCATTCACTGGCCAGGCAGGTGGGACGGTTCAAGAAAGGGATGCAGAAAACCGTAGGCCTGACACTTGGTCACGCCGGTACCTGGGAGTAGTTTGCAAGCTCACAGCTCACAGGGGACACTTCTCCAGGCTCAACCATTACAGAGAAAAACATGACTTAGGAGACCTGCTACCAGAACTCAGGTTGTAAGTAGCAGACCCTGGTGGCAGGAATTGGCCTCCCTCCTACAGCTTCAGGTCTACTGATGGGCAGAGGAGAAGACATTAGAAGAATTCCACTATAGAAAAGTTGGCTTTTACTGAGTGAGAATCACACTGTGTGCTGGTGAGAGTTTTTAAAAATGAGATGAGTGTTACCCATTCCCCATCACCTTCAGCCATTCCCCGTCGTAACCACTGAACTGACCTTTCAGGAGGGGAAACCGAAAGATGAAACACCATCTCCCTGCCTTTTGAGTCTTCTGAAGCCAGGCGTCCACTCCACCCCAACCTTTCTTTCCTGGCATCTCCTATTATTCACAAGGAGCCCTGGTGCTGCAGTGGTTAAAGCATTCTGAGGCTAACTGAAAGGTCAGAGATATGAACCCACCAGCTGTTCTGCAGGAGGGAGATAAGGCAGTGTACTTTGATCAAGATTTACAGCCCAGGAAACCCTCTGAGGCAGTTGTACTCTGTCCTCTAGGGGCTCTGTGAGTCAGAATCAACTCCATGCTGTGAGTTTGGTTTGGGGTTTGCTTCTGTGAAGATTTTTGTTGTTGTTAGGTGCCATCGAGTCTTCTCCAACTAATACTAACCCTATGTACAGAAGAACGAAACTCTGCCCAGTCCTGTGCCAGCCCCACAACCTTTGCTATACCTGAGCCCATCATTGCAGCCACTGTGTCAATCCATCTTGTTGAGGGCCTTCCCCTTTTTTGTTGACTTTACCAAGCATGATATCCTTCTCTGGGGAATGATTCCTTCTAACAACCTGAGCAAAGTACATGAGACAAAGTCTGGCCTTTTACAAATCGGTAAAGGAATTCACGTTGCTTGGTTCTACAATCGATGCCAACGGAAGCAGCAGTCAGGACATTAGACGACGTGTAGCATTGGGAAAGTCAACTG
>NW_006922035.1:1031488-1032543 GCF_000298275.1 Orycteropus afer afer | reverse complement strand
GACCACAATGGTTTTGGTTTTGTTATCATTGGTCCTGAGGGTCTGAGGTCACTGAGTCCCTTACAGGCCTGTGGGCAGGATGTGGCTCCCTGAAGTGCTTCATTTGTTGGTTTTTGGCAGTGTTCTTTCAGACAGAGTTTTTTTTTTTTTTTTAAAAAAACAAAAAAACAAGCCCCATTCCCCTTCCATTGAGAGATTTCACATAGAAATCCCGACTTGGATGTTTCTTTAAAATATCAAAATATCTAATATTGTCGTACCCCCACTTACACACAGCAGTGTCTGAATTTCTGCCCCAGTGGCCTCCTTTCAGACAGGCTGTGGGAGCCTCCATTTGCCGCAGTCCCCACCATTCCCTATTGCCTTGTCACCAGCCTGTTATTGTACTCACTCCGCCTTCCCTAGCACCTATTGGTATTTAAATTTACTACTTGCTAAGTCATTTTAGGATTTGTGGGTGGTGCAAACTGTTAAGTGCCTGACAACTAAGCAAAAGGTGGGAACCCACTCAGAGGTGCCTGTGAAGTAAGGCGTGGTGGTCTGCTTCCAAAAAGTCACGGCCTGGAAAACTGTGTGGGGTGCAGGTCCGCTGTGCACATGGGGTCATTGTGAGCCGGAATTGAGTTCACAGTGACTGACTGACTTCTTAACAAGGCATGTGAAGCCTGTGTCCTGGTCTCGCGTTGGGAAGGCCTTCGGTCACCCAGGGCTATGTATGGTGGCACACAGATTGCAGGAAAAGACAACACAGAGGGGAGAGACTATGGAGAGATTAGTGAGACTTTCTTTTCCTTTTCATCATTCCGTGGGAAAAAATAAGAAAGAGGAAGCAATTGGGGTCCTTATTTATTTTGGAGGAGAAAGCCTACATTTTGTCATTTATATTTGCCCATTGTTGTTTTAACTTGACATGTATCTCTGAGAATTATTTCACAGTTGAAGAAATTATTGATATCTGAACGGGATCAAAGTGATTCTATTATCATTGTTCATCATTTTCAATCTTTCACGTTCTGAAAAGAATTGTTATCAATGTCGCAAAGGCCCGCATCTCA
>NW_006922035.1:1026787-1030378 GCF_000298275.1 Orycteropus afer afer | reverse complement strand
TTCTGAAGTATTTCCATCCCCCTCGATGGAAGTTCAGAGCAACCAGACGCTGAGATGCCCTGCCCGGTTCTTCCCGACCAGCGGCAGGTGGCGGGGTTTCCGTCTGCCAGGAGCAGGTCTCAGGTTACCGTCAGGTTCAGGACGGAGGAGAGGCAGGACTCAGGAGAGAGCTGGCCATTTGCTATCCTCAAGGTCCCTTGCATTGGGGATCGGATTCACTGGAAGGAACTGTCAAGGATTTACTGACTAATCAATAGTGGCCACAAACTGGAGCGAAGATGAGAGAAATAAAAGTGGTTTGTGTTAGTTAGAAGCTGGGAGAGTTTGGGGGCTGAGTGAGTGAACAGCTGAGAGCAGGGTAATGGACTGGGGCATTTAGGAAGCTCTGAGGCACAGTGGATTGTCAACATGAGTCTGTTTACTTGCGGAGAACACAGATCCCCTAAAAAAGTGGGTTCGTCTCCTCTCTTGTAACATGAAGTCCAGAAGTCGACAGAGGGGCACTCGCTGCCACCGATGGCCATGGATGTCCTGCTGTTCTCTCTTTTTCTGACATCCTCAGTCCCTAGCTTTTATTTTCAGGATTACCTCAGCTTCACAAGATGGCTTCTGTGCACCAGCCATTGCATCAACATTCCAGATGGTGCTAACATGCCGTCACCAAAGGCACTGTCCCTTCCTGGTCCCAGAAGTCTAAAGGAGGAGAAACACAGGGGATACTTGCTCATTATGTGATTTCATGATGTCACACCTGTGCTCCCTGAAGCCACCTTGCATTCCAGAAAAACACATGTCCTCTGCTTTTAAGAAACACTGGCTTTGCTTAACAGGTTTATTGACTGATGAGAAAATGAAGCCATGTGGGGCATGGGGTGCATTTACGACTTTTGGCAGAGGAAGGGATATGGCACGTGTCACTAATCCCTGAGTCCCGAGCCTTGCAGGGGTGCTCAGCCCCTTCTGTCAATGCCAGGACCTTGAGGCACTCTGAAGTTTGAGAACACACACCAGGGGCGCCTGCAACATGGCGGGAGGGTGGGCAGCAGCCTCGTGGCCTGCTCTCTGCAGGGTAGCGGGTAGACACTGGGGAGCTTATCACCCAGTGGCTGATTTGATAAGAGGCGAAACAAACAAATTCCAAAGCAATGAAAAGCCCACGCTGACTGAGAGTGGGCTGAAAGCCCCCAGTGCTGAGAACAGCTCCTGTGTGTTGATTCACTCGGCCCATCCGCTCCAAAGACCCTGGCCACCAATTGGACTGAGCATAATGAAACCGCATGACTTCTCTTGTCTGAAGAAGTTAGCATTTAACTGAACAGGCAGAGAACATCACCGCCTCCAGTTGAGAGAGACTCTCAGTTGCTTTAATTCTGTCGATACAAAAAAGCAAAATAAACAATGCTTCTTTCAATCAAACTTGATTTTCTTTCTGTTCAATTGCTAACCAGATTTCCAGGAGTCTATCTGGGATGTGAGACCACACAGGGAATATTAACATGTAGCCACAGTGTGACTATTCGGTGGAAATCCCAGGACCCCATCAGCACGTGGAGCCCTCATTAGCTAATGGGAGCGACGCCCACGCAGCCCCCGTGGCGCTGGGCTGGACGGAGAACTGGAGGCTTTCCCCACCGCATTGGCAGGTCTTTCTTTTTCCTTCTTTGAATTCATCAGTCGAAGCTGAGGTTTAAATTCCTCCCAGGGCTGAGACGTTAGTGGAGGGTGAAAAGAGATCCATCTGTTTGGGGCTGATAATGTCTTGAACATTGTAGGATGTCTGTGCGCTGTGCCTTGTGGTCAATTATGCAAGCTCATTCTTCTGCGCCTTGGGCTCAGGCATGGGCCGCACCTTAAGTAGCAAAAGGTGGTCCCTCCGGCCTTGAGGTGGGAGGATCAGAAAACACATTCAGCTCTGACACCTGCCTGCCACCAGGCAGAACCCACTGTGCACGCACCTCCAAACCTGACAGAATGTGGCCATGCAGCTCAGACCCCAAACCAAACCCCCAACCCAGAGGCGAGACTGCTCTCCAGAGGCTGGTAGTAACCCTAGACCTATTCCTCACCTGCACGGCTCCTCACAGTGGGGCTTGCAAAACACTAAGGCAAGGCGACCTGCTGCAATGTTTACAAAGAGGGAGATCAGACAGCACGTGCCAGGCTCGGCAAAGCTGGAGGCAGGGACCCCTTCCTGCAGGCCCGCGAGAAGGGGTCCTCGGCTGCGCCCCGCTCTCCTCCACTTCCCGGACTCTTCCCCATTCTCCTCAGCCTTCTGCCTGGCCACAGGCACCTGGCCCAGCCGGCCCACACGGACAGCTGAGCATCTCATACCTGCCTCTAACGCGTCTGACGGGTACATGGATTCGTGCAACCATGGTTCCTGAGCCCTTTCACTGATCCAATTAGATTATTTCTCCAGCCAACCGCATGGCTCCCAGGACTCCTCTGAGCCTCAGTTTCGTCATCTGTAAAACGCGGAAGTGTAATGAGCTGCCCAGAGGGCTGCTGGGAGAAGCAAGGCACTTAGATGTGGGATGGGACATGTGGCACCCAGGTCCTGCGTGTAGCCCCGCTGTGGGCGGCCTCAGGTCTCTGCCAGCTCCACGACCGTCTCAGCAGCAGAAGCCCTTCTCATCCAAGGCCGTGCATCTCGGGGTGTGGCCCATCCTCAGAAGCCAGTCGAGGTTGGGAACGTTGTACCTGGCCATTTTGACCCAGTGCAGGCACCATTCAAAGGCCTCAACTCTGCTCTGGTCTTCCTTATTCATCATTGTCCAGATTTCATATGCATATGAGGTGACTGAAAATATGGCTTGGGTCAGGAGCACCCTAGTCTTCAAAGGCACATCTTGCTTCTTAACACTTTAAGGAGGTCTTTTGCAGAAGATTTGCCTGGTGCAGTAGGACGTCTGGTTTCTTGACTACTGCTTCCATGGATGTTGATTGTGGATCCAAGTAAAATGAAACCCCTGACAATTTCCATCTTTTCTCCTTTTATCGGCTGTTGTCTATTAGTCTAGTTGTAAAGATTTTTGTTTTCACTTTGTTGAAGTGTAATCCATAATGAATGCTGTAGTCTTTGATCTTCATCAGTAAGTGCCTCAGGTCATATTCACTTTCAGCAAGCAAGGTTGTGTCATCTGCACGTTGCAGGTTGTCAATGACTCTTCCTCCAATCCTGATGCCACATTCTTCTTCATAGAGTCCAGCTTCTTGTATTATTTGCTCAGCACACAGACTGACGAAGTGTGATGGAAGGAGCCAATCCTGATGTATACCCTCCTGGTTGTAAACCAGGAAGTACCCCATTTTGAACAACAGTCTCTTGGTCTATGGATGGGTTCCTCGTGAGCACAATTAAGTGTTCTAGAATGCCCTTTCTTTGCAATGTTATCTGTAATTTGTTATGATCCACAAAATTGAATGCTTTTGCGTAGTCAATACAACACAGATAAACGTCTTTCTGGTATTCTTTGCTTTCACCAAGATCCATCTGACATCAGCAATGATATCCCTCGTTCCACATCCTCCTCTGAATCCAGCTTGCATTTCTGGAAGTTCTCTGTCAGTATACTGCTGCAACCGTTTTTG
>NW_006922035.1:1020815-1025856 GCF_000298275.1 Orycteropus afer afer | reverse complement strand
GGTCTCTAAATTCAGGTGTGATATAATCAAGGCCATATTTTGCTCTCGTGGAATGTTTTAATTGTCTTCAGCTTCAACTTGAACTTGTATATGAGCAAGTTACACCATCTGCTCCTGGCCTTGTTTTGACTGATTGTATTGAGTTCCTTCATCACCTCTTTCCTCAGATGTACTCGATCTGATGCCTGTGTATTCCATCTGGTGAGGTCCACAAGTATAGCTGCCATTTATGCTGTTGAAAAAAAGGTGTTTGCAATGAATAAATCACTGGTCTTGCAAAATTCTGTCATGCAATCTCCAGTGTGTCATTTCTATCACTAAGGCTATATTTTCCAACTACTGGTGATCCTTCTTTGTCTCCCAATTTCACATAACAATCACTAGCGATTATCTGCAGTACTAGTTTGACTAAGCAGAGGGAAGGGAAAGTCTTAACTCACTTTGTCTCAGAGCATGTTGTTGTTGTTAGGTGCTGTTGAGTTGGTTCCAACTCACAGTGACCCTGTGCACAACAGAACGAAACACTTGCCCGTCCTGCTATCTTCACCATCATTGCTGTTCTTGAGCCCATGGTTGCAGCCACTGTGTCGATCCATGCCATTGAGGATCTTCCTCATTTTTGCTCACCCTCTATTTTACCAAAGGTGCTCTGGTGGGGCAGTGGCTAAGGCATTTGGATATTAACCAAAAGTTCCAGAGTTCAAAACCACCAGCTGCTCCAGGGAGAAAGACAAGGTAGTCTGCTTCTGTAAAGACTTACAACCTTGAAGATGGTGTAATAGGCAGACAAGCTTCACAGACACTCTTCAACAAAGAAAAGAGAAACCAATTTACTCAGATACAGAAGACAATCCTGGAGCCCTGAGCTTTGAAAGGAAGGATACAGAAGTGGATTACACGCCAACTATTAGAAGAACCTGAAGGAAAACAGTGAGTAAGGAGACAAATGGAGCTGCAGACTGTCAGCTGTCCTGATGACATGGACATCTTGAATATTTCCAAGTGGGGATAGGAGCGAAGAATTAACCTAAAAATCAGCCCTGCTCACCAAGGGGTGCATAGAGTACTGCATGGATAGCTGATGACTGAAAAGAGAAACAGTAGAGAAGGATACAAACTGAGCTGTGGACTTTCAGCTGTCTGGAGGGCACAGTCATTTTGAATGTCTACAAGTGGTGGCTGAGCACAGCCATTTTGAATATTTACAAGTGGTGGACATTTTGGATGTTTAAAGTGACAACATTCTCATTCAGATTCCAGGGACTTAAAAATAGGCTCCGCTTGCCAAAGACAGCATGGACATATGGCAGGCTGATGACTGGAAAGGAGACAGGTGGTGAGTGTGTAAGTGTTGCCAACTAGTGAATAAAGAAGCACAGTACCCTGCTTACTCAGATACATCCAAACAAAGCAAAGAAAATTAAAATCTTGGGCAAATCATTCCAACATACAATCACCAATTAAATATAAACACAAAAATGTCACAATGTTTTGGAGACAACACAGACCATCACAGTCCACACAAAGAAGCAAGATAAAGTAGGAGAAAAAAGGGACCAGGATACAGACCCAGAACACATCCCTGAGGAAGCAACAGCATTAGAACTCCTTGATAAGGAATTTGAAAGAATTATATTGGGGTATGTCCAATGGATTAAGAGACAAATCAAGGAAAACACTAATAAAGTTGAGGAAAACAAAGAGAAAACCCTAGAACAATTTTGTAAGACAATACAAGAACAAAAGGAGAAAGAAATGAAAAGTGAGAAATGATACAAAATCTATAGATAAAAATCCAGAAGATTAGTACTAAATTCTCAGAAATAGATACCACATTGAATGGGCAAAGAACTAGAATTGAATCAATGGGGGACAGAATTAGTGAGAATGAAGACAAATACCTCAATGCTTCTTTGGAAAGGGATCAATCAGAAAGAGATCAAAACAAAATGAAGAAAGCTTAAGGTTCATGTGGGATACCATCAAAAGGAATAACCTACATGTAACTGGAATACCAGAACAGGAAGACACAAATAAAACCACAGAGAAAATTGACAAAGATTTGTTGGAAGAGAATTTCCCTGATATGATTAAAGACAAGAATCATTCAAGAAGTCCAATGAACCCCAAACAAGACAGACACCAAAAGAAAATCACCAAGACATATCATCATTAAACTCACCAAAACCAAAGGCAAAGAAAGAATCCTGACACCAGCACTGGAAAAACGAAAAGTTACCTACAAAGGGTAACAAATAAGACTGAGCTCTGATTTCTCAGCAGAAACCATGCAGGTGAGAAGACAGTAGAATGGTATATATAAAACCCTGAAAGAAAAAAAATTTCAACCAAGAATTATGTACCTTGCAAAATTGTTCCTCAAATATGCTGGTGAAATTAGGATATTTACAGATAAGCAGAAATTAAGGGAATTTGTTAAAACCAGACCAACCTTACAAGAGATGCTAAAGAGAGTCCTTTGGACAGAGAACCAACAACAGCAAACAACAACTGACCATTAACACACATGATAACATAATCCAGAAACCAACCCAGCTATGGAAGTATCCGAAGTAACAGGCATACAAGATGATAAACAGGAACCAGAGACACCAACCGACAAATGAGGACAAATACAAACCAAAAAGAGGGAAAAAAAGTGTAGTTACAGGACTTCTTGATGGTGAGGAAGTGAAGACAATTGCAAGATAGAATGCACTGTTCTACACTTGGGAAGAAAATTCTAAATCACAGGGTAACATCAATGAAAAATGACAAATCCTCACATCAAAATAAAAAAGAGGACACACACAAATACTTAGCAAATACTAAAACAATAGCAATGAAGGAAGTGATAATATGATTCATAAACAAAATGAGCTCAGCACAGAAAATTATATGGAGCAAACAAATCAGTAACATCACACACACACACACACACACAAAGACAAAATGATACCAACAAATTCATATTTGTCCATAATTACACTGAATGTCAATGGATTAAATGCACCACTCAAGCAACAGAGAGCTGTAGAATGAGTAAGAAAACATGACCCATCAATATGCTGTCCACAAGAGATACACCTTAGAGAGAAAGACAAAAATAGACTAAAAGTCAAAGGTTGGAAAAAGATCTATCAAGCAGATAGCAACCAAAAAAGAGTAGGAGTGGCAATATTAATTTCTGATAAAATTGACTTTAAGACAAAAACCACCATATGAGACAAGGAAAGACATTATATAATGATTAAAAGATTGCTTGAACAAGAAGATATAACCATAATAAATATTTATGCACCCAATTAAAGAACCCCAAAATACATAAATCAGACTTTAACAGAATTGAAAGGACAAATAGATGACTCTACAATCATAGTGGGAGACTTTAATACATCACTTTCAATCGTAGATAGAACAACGGGAAAGAAACTAAACAAAGATTCAGAAGAACTAAACAATGCAATCCACCAACTTGACCTTATAGACTGGGCACTTCACCAACAAATAGCCCAATATACATTCTTGTCCAGTGCACATGGAACATTCTCCAGGAGAGACCATATGTTAGGCCACAAAGTAAGCCTTAATAAATTTAACACTGAAATACTGCAAAGTATCTTCTCAGATCATAATGCTATAAAATTAGAAATCAATAACAGGAAGATGAACAGAAAAATAGCAAACACATGGAAACTGAATAACATCCTTCTTGAAAATAACTGGGTAATAGAAGAAATTTAAAAATTCTTTGAATCAAATGAGAATGAAAAGACAATATACCAAAATCTTTGGGACACAGCAAAAGCAGTGATCAGGGGCCAACTTATAGCAGTAAATGCACACATCAAAAAAGAAGAAAAAGCCAAAATCAACATTTTAAACCAACATCTCCAACAATTAGAAAAAGAACAGCAAGAAAAGCCTACAGTCACCAGAAGAAAAGAAATAATAAAGGTTCGAACAGAAATCAATGAAACAGAAAATAGGAAGACAACAGAAAAAAATCAGTAAGACCAGAAGATGGTTTTTTGAAAAGATTAATAAAAATGACAAACCACTGGTAAATTCAACAAAGGAAAAGAGGGAGAGAATACAAATAACATGAATAAGAAATAAATTGGGCAACATCACAACAGAACCAACAGAAATTAAAAGTATAATATCAGGATACTGTGAAGAACTGTACTCCAATAAACTTGAAAATCTAGAAGAAATGGACAGAATTTTAGAAACATACTATTTACCTAAACAAATACAGACTGAGGTGGAAAATTTGAACAGACCCATAACAAAAGAAGAAATTTAGCATATCATAAAAAAATACCAACAACAAAAAAAAAATCCCTGGCCAGATGGTTTCACTGGAGAATTCCACTGAATGTTCAGAGAAGACTGACACCAATGCTGTTCAGACTATACCAGAGCATAGGAAAGGGTGGAATCCTCCCAAATTCATTTTATGAAGCAAGCATAACCTTGATACCAACACAGGGCAAAGACATCACTAAAAGGAAAACTACAGACCGATATCCCTCATCAATATAGATACAAAAATCTTCAACAAAATACTAGCCAATAGACTCCAACAACATATCCAGAAAATAATACATTATGACCAAGTGGGGTTCATGCCAGGTGTGCAAAGATGGCTCAACATTAGAAAAACAATCAATGTCATCCATCATGTAAATAACACAAAGGAAAAGAAGCATATGATCATAGCAATCAACGCAGTAAAGGCATTTGATAAAATCCAACATCCATTCCTGATCAAAACTCTCAGCAAAATAGGAATAGAACATAACATAATAAAGGATATTTATGCAAAACCAACAGCCAACATTATTCTCAATGGAGAGAGACTGAAACCATTCCCCTTGTGAACAGAAAGACATCCAAATTGGTAAGCAAGAAATCAAACTACCCCTATTTGCTGATGATATGATCCTATATCTAGAAAACCCAAGAGACTCAGCAAAAAAAAAAAAAAAACTACTGGAACTAATTGAGAGATTTAGCTTAGTGGCAGGATACAAGA
>NW_006922035.1:1002709-1018920 GCF_000298275.1 Orycteropus afer afer | reverse complement strand
AGAGATCAATCACAGAAGAAAGAAGGGCTATGTATGCACAGGGAGACAGCTCAGGGGGTGGGCAGGAGTGCATGGAAGGATGGACGCAGGGAAAGGGAGGAAGGGGGAAAGGAGCTGTTGCATTGTGGAAAATGACGGTCAATGTCATGAGACAAAGTGTATGTGAGCTGCTGTATGGCAAGTGAATCTGCTCTGTAAACTTTCACCCAAATCACAACAAAAATTAAAAAAAATAAAGTGAAAAAAATGAGCCATCCCAGAGGCGGAAAAGAGAACCTCACTACCATTGAGAAAGCAAAACCAGGAGCGGAGCGCATCCTTTGGACCTGAGGTCCCTGCGCTGAGATGCGAGGAGGGAGGGCAGAGGGACGGCGGCAGAGGCTGCTGAACCAAGACTAGCTGGGCCAGAGACAGAAGGCAGGGCCCCCCAGGCCACCAGCGGGAGGGCTGAGCACCTCCAGGCAGGAGCCTTGCTGGCCGAGCGAGGGGCCTCTCTGGGCATCTATTGGGCAAAGCTGCAAGAGCACTAAGACTGGCAGGGCAGAGGCCGAGGCCAGAGAGAGGCTGCCTGCAGCACGGCTGAGAAGAGGCGGTCCTGACTGAAGAACTGTACCCTGAGTTATTTTCTGCTTCTGAATGGTAACCTGTTACTTCCCTAATACACCCCATAATCGTGAGAAAAAGACTGAGAGCCTTGGGAACCTGCGAGGGCACTGTGTCGGAATTGACTCAGTAGCGGTGCTTTAGGTTGGTGTTGTGCCTCACCAGGCATAAATGACACCCTTCTCCAGGGACTGGTGCCTCCTGACGTGACCGAGTCTGGCCACTCCCGCCTCTGAAGAGCACTGTGGCTCAGGGCATATTTCAGGGGGAAGGGCGCCATTTCAGGGGCTGTTCTCCAGGCCCTTGCCCGGGTGCTGGGGGTTCAGCTTTCTCAGCGGGCAGCTGACGGTGAAGCAGCCATTTCCATGAGGCCCTGCCAGGGAGACCCAAAACTCCACAAAGACTGTGGTCGCATCCATTTATTTTTGCTCAAGTATTTATGCAAAGTTAATTTAAATGCAAATGAATCCTTTTTCTCTTGGTGCCTGAGGACTTGTGAAGGCTGCCATATTGCCACTGGGGCCTGGAATTCCTGCTTGGAAAGTGAATCGCTCCGATTTCCACATGGCCATTCAAAGGCCTGTCCACCCCCACCCCCACCCCTGGCTTAACCTGTCTAGTCATGTCTCAGAATTCGCAAGGATGCCACCTGTGATAGTTGGAGCTGTGTGTCAACTTGGCTGGACCACAATTCTGTGTGGTTTAAGCAATTGTGATGTGGGTTATTCCCATGATGGGGTCGGATGTATATGTTTTGAGCAGCCAATCCATTGAAAGGGAGTTTCCCTAGGGGTGTGGCCTGCTTCCACTATATTTGTGGACATCCTGGGAAAAGAGACATTCTTCTGTGGGTCAGCATCCTGTTGTACTGCCTATAACCGTCTGTGAGCGAAAAATCCACCATTCGCCTGGAGATCTTGGATTCATCATTCGTTGGAGTCAACAGCCAGCATACTGCCTGCCGACCTTGAGCTTATCAGCCCCTGCAGCGGCCTGAGTCGGGAAAAGCCTCCAGCTTGATGTTTCATCCAAGAACTTGGGACTTGACAGCTTCTATAAGTGTGTGAGCCATTTTCCTGAGATAAATTTCTCTCCCTCTATGTATATATAAGCTTTACTGGTTTTGCTTCTCTAGAGAACCCAGCCTAACACACCACCTCTTGGCATCCTGCCCTGCCAATGACCACTCTGTGCTCCCTGCAAAGCACCCAACTTAGGGTGTGCCTCTCCTTTTAGCCCAATGGCTTTCTCCCATAGATGTCCCAAGTTATGCTTCTGAGCACTTGGGGGAAATATCTCGATGGCTATTCCTTTCAATGACATCTTTCTACAAACTGGTTCTTTTTTTATTCTTCAAACAAAAAAATAAAAGGGGTCCTACTTGCAGAAGCAGGTTTCTTGGGGACACACAATGAAGAGGGTGTCGAATGTGCTTCAGCTACGGTTCCCTGTGGCTGTTTTACCCCCCGCTCCCTGTCAGTGTGTCACACTGTGGTGGCTGCGTGTTGCTGTCATGCAGGACACTCTGCCACTGGAATTTCAAATACCAACAGGGTCACCCATGTGGCCAGGCCTCAGTGGAGTTTCCACGGTAAGGCAGGCAAGGAGGAACAGTCCGGCAATGTACTTCCATAACCCGCCAATGGGAACTCTGTGGACTGCAACAGAACTTGGCCTGATGGAGGGTGGGAGGCGAGCCCCTCGGCCGGAAGGTGCTCAGAATCCACAGGGACCATGACAATGAACTCGAGCACACCAACGTCCGTGAAGACGGTGCAGGAGTGAGCAGCGTCTCGTTCTGCTGTGCACGGGCCCACCCTGATTCACAGCCAACTCAATGGCAACAAGCGACATGGTGACTCCCCAGTGTTACTAGTGAGCACTGGTTGCAGGTAGCTTCTTACCACTGCTCTCAGTGAGCCCTGAGTTGTGGCCCCTATTCCCAACAAACCTACCATCATGCAAGTTTTCATGTACCCCCTAATCTGCATAAAGAACTACACTAAAACAAACAAAAAACAAACCTGCTCCCGTCAAGTCAATGTTGATTCATAGCGCCGATAGAGGACAGAGTAGAACTCCCCTAGATGGTTTCCAAGACTGTCAGTCTTTATGGAAGCAAAGCCCCAAATCAAACCAAACCCACTGCTGAAGAATCCAACTCACAGCGACCCCTTCTTGGGTTTCCGAAGCAAGTATCACTACGGAAGTAGATTGCCCAATCTTCCTTCTGAGGAGTGGCTGGTGGGTTTGAACTGCCAGCTTTCTGGTTAGCAGTCAAGTGCCTTAGGCATTACACCATCAGAGGGGAAGCAAAGCCCAAACCACACCCACTGCCCTGGAGTCCATTCTGACCCACAGCGCCCCTAGAGGACAGAGTGGAACTGCCCACAGGGTCTCCAAGGCTGTCAATCTTCACAGAAGCAAAGCCCAAACCACACCCACTGCCTGCAGTCCATTCTGACCCACAGCACCCCTAGAGGACAGAGTGGAACTGCCCACAGGGTCTCCAAGGCTGTCAATCTTCACAGAAGCAAAGCCCAAACCACACCCACTGCCTGGAGTCCATTCTGACCCACAGCACCCCTAGAGGACAGAGTGGAACTGCCCACAGGGTCTCCAAGGCTGTCAATCTTCACAGAAACAGACTGCCTCATCTTCCTCCCATGGAGCGGCTGGTGGGTTTACTTGTTCACCTTTTGGTAGCAGCCTAGTGCTTTAATTCTGTACTGCCACGGCTCCTTGAAGGATGCAACAGAAAGTATTAAAAGCGGATGATTGCAATGCATGTGACACTCTAAACACAGCCTTTAGAGTTTTGAGAAACAGTATAGAAGATGTGCACCCGGGACAACGATGATTGTCAGGCTGCTTCCTGCTGTGAGCGGGAGGGACTGGAGGAGATTCCCGGTTTGTCAGTCAGACAGCATTTCGCCAGATGTAGCCCACAAGGAATTTCATGAGTAACTGAGATGAACAGAGAAGATAAGTCTTGATTGACCTGGTGCCACCTGCCTGCCTGCATTGTTTTACTGGATTATCTAGTTGCCATAAGGCCTGGGCTCAATCTTTCTTCTACAGAGGAGGGAATGGAGTCACAGGGAGACCACATTTACACGGCTTGTTGCTGTTGTTGTTATGTGCTCTCCAGTTGGACTCGACCCATAGCAACCCCTCCTTGGGTTTCCGAGGTGGTATCACTACGGAAGTAGATTGTCCAGCCTTCATGGCTTAGATTCACATGAATCGTAAGAAGTAGAGCTGGGGTTTGAACCCAGGCCAAGTTTGGTGCGTCTGCAGCTCTGGTAGTCACACTCAACTCTGTCCCGCAAAGTGGGCCCGGGCCTTGCTGAAGAAGGACATGCAAGTGTCTAGGCTGGGGGAGGAGAGGAGGCTGACAGGTGGCTTTTCATCCTCCTAGTTAAAGACCTCTCAGTGTGGGGTTTGAAGAGCGCCCCTGGCCATAGCTGTTCTTCTTTCTTTATTTTTGGATTCCCTGGAGGTAGGTTTGTGCTCAACCCTTAACCACAAGATAGTGCTTCAAACTCCCTCCGAGGTGCATCAGGACAAGGGCGTGGTGACCGCCTCCCAGAGGGCACAGCCTTGGAAACCCCATGGGGCAGTTCAACTCAGCACACCTGGCTCGCCAGGAGTCGAAAATGATTGTGCAGATGGCAGGTGCTTTGGTGGTCTTACCTTTAAACTATTCCCAGGTAGCATTTCCATGCAAGAAATAAAACCGTTAACACCAAAAGCTCCTTGTCTATTTTTGGCAATTTCTCGTCTTCCCGAGCTGCACGTCAGAGTGGCTTTTCTGTTCCGGTAACTTGTCAGAGGAGCCGCTCTGTTCCTGAATTCTGAGACCCACAGCAGCTCAGAGTGGAAGCTAGAGGCTTTCGTGGTAGCCTGCCCTCCGGTATTTCTGCATTAAATACAGCCACACAGAAGTGCAAGGATGGCCACGCTTATTGGGAGTCCTCACCCTCTTCTTTAATCCCTTAGTTACCAGGGGGGAAGGCTGAGGATGACACTGCCCACTGGGAGCCAGGGCCACCTGCAGAGGACATGGAGGGGACATTGCCAGTAGTGTCCAGTGGAAAGGGGTGCAAGGGATCCAGTTGTATCCCCAAAGCAGGTATTAGATCCTAGGTCCTGTCTGTGGGTGAAAGTTCATTTGGGAACAGGGTTTCCTTTGTTAGGTTAATGAGCCCCTTTTCAGTGTAGGGTGTGTTCTAATGCTAATTGCCTCAGAGTGACACAGAGAGGAGCAAAGTGACAGAGACAGGCACGCACAGATGGAGGAAGGTGATGTTGTGTGAGGAGCTAAGGAGCTCAGGAAGGCTGGGTTCAGACGCTGAAAGAAGCAGGAGGTGAGTCTTTCCCACCACCACCATCACCATCCTCATCATCATCACCACCATCATCATCACCACCACCACCACTGCCATCATCAGCACCACCACCGTCACCACCATCACCATCACCACCACCACCATTGTTACCATCATCATCATCATCATCCCCATCACCACCACCATCATCATCACCATCATTATCACCACCACCACAACCACCATTGTTACCATCATCATCATCATCTCCATCATCACCACTACCATCATCATCACCACCACCACCACCACCACCATCACCACCATCACCACCACCACCATTGTTACCATCCTCATCACCATCCCTACCATCCTCATCACCACCATCATCACCACCACCACCACCACTGCCATCATCACCACCACCATCATCATCATCATCATCCCCATCACCACCACCATCATCATCATCACCATCATCATCACCACCGCCATCATCACCTCCACCACCACCACCATCACCATCCCCAACATCATCATATCTAAGACTTACCGTGTGCTCATTACACACCAGGCCCTTTTCTGCACACTCACACATGCTGGCCCACCTCCACTTTATTCTCACAGTGGCCATATGAGGTAGGGACTGTTACCATCATCCCTGTTTAGTGGGTGAATAAACTGAAGCCCAGAGAGGATGAGGCCACGCAGTGAGTCGTGGGCAGATACCTGTTTATAGGATCTGGGCTTTAACCTTGATGCCATACCAAAATCCCAAAACCAAATCCACTGCTGTTGAGTGAATTCCAACTCACAGCACTCCTTCAGGACAGAGTGGAACTGCCCCACTGGGTCTCAATCTTTACAGTAGCAAAGCTCAAACCACATTCACTGTTGTGGAGTCAATTCTGATTCATAATGACCCTCTAGGACAGAGCAGAACTGCCCTACGAGGTTTCCAAGGCTGTCAATTTTTACAGAAGCAAACTTCCTCATTGGTCTCCCAAGGAGTGGCTAATCTTTCAGTTAGCAGCTGGGTGCTTTAACCACCGTGCCATCAGGGCTTCTTTGATACCATACGGCTCGACCTGAAACTCCTTATCTATGCTGCTCCCAGGTTCTGAAATGAGGGTGGCGCAGGCTGGCGACCTCCCTATCAAATTGCTGGCCATGGCACCAGCGATGCTAGCAATTTTCTTTAGTCCCCACTGACCGTGGAAAAGCATGCTCAGAGTGGCCACCGAGAAGCGCCAGTGCCCACAGTGAGATTTTCAGTTAATGCGTGGGGCAAGTTCTCTGGGCTGCAGCGCACTGTGCTGGTTAACATGTGATTACCGCACAGGGTCCAATTTGCTCTCTGGGAGACAATGGGTAAGCAGGCAGGGACTGTGATGGTGGAGGCACAATCCGAGTGCATTATGCAGCTCATTGCTCGTTACTGGGAATAAAAAGGGACTTTGCAGCTATATTTACACCCAGGCCTTCCTATATTTTAGAATAAAGGCAAGGGACAAAAGCGGTGGGTATATATAGCACATTTATTTTGTCTCAAAGCTCTCTGCAGCTGCCGGCAGCACTATGGGTCTGAGGGGAAAGACACTGGCACTCTGAAAAGAAATGGTCCCTCTCACCAGCCTGGAGTTTTCTGTCACAAATGCAGGATACATTGCGTGTCATACAGGAAGTCAGACTGATTAAATAGCTTTATCAGATGGTATGTCCTCACCTGTTTAGAGTTAATAACGACAACCATGGGTTAGGGGCCGTGGTGGCTCGGTGTCTGGATCCTCACTCTCCATGCAAGAGATGTGGAGACCATTAGAACAAGTCCATGGGACCAATAGATGACCCTGATCCTATCCCTCCTGAATTTAGAGACCACCTAAGGAATAGATTCGATGCATTGAACTCCAATGACTGAAAGCCAGAGGAATTGTGGGATGACATCTAGAACATCATTCATGAAGAAGAGCAAAAGGTCATTAAAAAGATGGGAAAGGAAGAAAAGACCAAAATGGATGTCAGAGGAGATTCTGAAACTTGCTCTTGAATGGAGAGTAGCTAAAGCAAATGGAAGAATCAACAAAATTAGGAAAAAAAAAAAAAAAAACTGAACAGAAGATTTCAAAGAGAAGACAAAGTCAATTATTATAATGAAATGTACAAAGACCTGGAATCAGAAAACCAAAAGGGAAGAACATGCTTGGCATTTCAGAAGCTGAAAGAACTGAAGGAAAAATTCAAGCCTTGAGTTGCAATATTGAAAGATTCTATGGGCAAAATATTGAATGATGCAGGAAACATCAAAAGAAGACGGAAGGAATACACAGACTCACAGTACCAAAGAGAATTGGTTGATGTTCATCCATTTCAGGAGGTGGCATATGATCAAGAACCGATGTTATTGAAGGAAGAAGCTGCAGTAAAGGAATTGGCAAATAACAAGGCTCCAGGAATTGACGGAATACCCACTGAAATGATTCAACAAACAGATGCCGCTCTGGAAGCAATCACTCTGTTAATGCCAAGAAATTTGGAAGACAGCTACCTGGCCAAATGACTGGAAGAGATCCATATTTGTACCTATTTCAAAGAAAGGTGACCCTACAGAATGTGGAAATTATCAAACAATATAATTACTATCACACACAAGTAAAATCTTGCTGAAAATAATGCAAAAATTGTTGCAGCAGTATATTAACTGGGACTTGCAGAAATGCAGACTGGATTCAGAAGAGGATGTGGGAAGATGGATATCATTGCTGATGTCAGATGGATCTTGGCTGGAAGCAAATACCAGAAAGATGTTTACCTGTATTTTATTGACTATGCAAAGACATTCAACTGTGTGGATCATAACAAATTACATAACATTGCAAAGAATGGAAATTCCAGAACACCTAATGTGCTCATGAGGAACTTGTACACAGAACAGGAGGCTGTTGTTCAACAAAACAAGGGGATACTGCATAATTTAAAATCAAGAAGGGGGTGCGCCAGGGTTGTATCCTTTCACCATACTTCTTCAATCTGTATGCTAAGCAAAAAACCCAAGAAGCTGGACTATACAAAGAAGAATGTGGCATCAGGATTGGAGGAAGAATCATCAACAACCTGTGATATGCAGATGATACAACCTGGCTTGTTGAAAGTAAAGATGACTTGAACACTTAATGATGAAGATTGAAGACTACAGTCTGCAGTGTGGATTTCACCTCAACATAAAGAAAAGAAAAATCCTCACAACTGAACCAATAAACAGCATCACGATAGATGGAGAAAAGATTGAAGTTGTCAAAGATTTCATATTACTTGGATCCAGAATCAACACCCATGGAAGCAGCAGTTAAGACATCAGACATCATATTTCGCTGGGCAAATCTGCAGAAGACCTCTTTCAAATGCTGAAGAGCAGAGATGTCTCTTTGAAGACAAAGGTGCACCACCTAATCCAAGCCATGGTGTTTTCAATCACCTCATATGCATACGAAACTGGCACTGAGTAAGGAAGACTGAAGAAGAGTTGATGCTTTTGAGTTGTGGAGTTGGTGAAAAATGCTGAAGTACCGTGGACTGCTAAAAGAACTAACAAATCTGTCCCAGAAGAAGTGCAGCTGGAATGCTCCTTGGAAGCAAGAATGGCCAGGCTTCGTCTCACCTTCTCCTTTCACTGGAGAAGGATGTCATGTTTGGTAAAGTGGAGGGTCAATGAAAAAGGGGAAGGCCCTCAACGAGATGGGTTGACACAGTGGCTGCAACGATGGGCTCAGATGTAGCGAGGGTTGTGAGGCTGATGTGGGACCTGGCAGTGTTTCGTTCTGCTGTGCACAGGGTCGCTGTGAGTTGGAGCCAACTTGACGGCACCTCACAGCAACAATGACACGCGGGAGAGCTGGGTTTGGTTCCCAGCCTTTCATGTCCAGCCACCACCTTTCCGTCAGAGAAGGCTGCTGTGTTGCTATGGTGATGAGCACGTGTCAGCGGACCTTCCAGATTAAGTTGAACTAGGAAGCAAGACCTGGTGATCTTCTGAAAACCAGCCAGTGGAAACCCTGTGGATCACAGTGGTCCCATCATGTTGTGCGTGGGGCGACCATGAGCTGAAGGCCGACTACACAGCAGTTACCAACCAACCAACCTTCACGTGGTGGGGAATTGTGACATGCAACGGACTACTCTAACATGTCTGAACGCTAACCCCACAACAACCCCTGAAGGTAGGTCCTATTTTCAGTCTCATTTTGCATACAAGGGCATGGAGACACAAAGGGGGTGTTCAGCTTGGATGAAAATACACCATCAGGAAGTAAGCAGGCTCACCAGATAGCCTCAAAAACCCAGACGCATGGCCATATATGACGGTGTCTTGTTTTTACCCAGGATCTCAACAAGATGGATTGACACAGTGGCTGTGATGATGGCTCAAGCAACGCAAGGACTGTGAGGACGGCATAGGACCAGGTGGTGTTTTGTTCTGCTGTTCATGGGGTCGCTGTGAGTCGGAGCCCAGTGGGTGACACCCAAGAACAACAGTATACTAACTAGACATGGACTTTGGGAGAAACAAATAAAATTTGATGTAAATTCTTGAATTTTGGGAGATGCTCAGGATTTACTCTTTAAATATTGGTTCTATTCATTCCCTCTGAGTGTCTGTCTGAATATTTGCTTATGTTATCCCCCATGTCTCTTATCTTTGAACTGTTTTTCAGTGTGTTTTCTGACAGTGAAATGTTCTGGGCAGTTTCCTCAGACCTACCTTCCAGCTCATTAACTGTCTTCCAATGAGTGTTTGCTCTTCCAACGCAGCAATGTATCTCTCTATTTCATCTCTGTAGCTGTCTCTGGTCCCTACCTACATCGACATCAATATCTATACATACATACATATATAATTTGAACAAATAAAAAAGGCTACATTATAATTGTTGTTGTTGTTATGTGCCGTCGCGTCGGACCCGACTTATAGCGACCCCTCCTTGGGTTTCTAAGGCAGTATCACTACGGAAGTAGATTGCCCTATCTTCCTTCCAAGGAGTTGCTGGTGGGTTTGAACTGCCAGCCTTCTGGTTAGCAGTCGTTTTAGGCACTACGCTACCAGAGCTCCCACATTATAATTATTACCTTTTAAATATTACACAAGTGTAGAGAGTACTGTTTCCAAGGTCATTATCAGTCTTTCCAACTTTAAGAGTCTAGCAAAAAGCTCACTGGCCTATGTTAGTTTCTCTTAGCTAAGACTTGAATTATGTAGTTTGCTTTTGTTTAAGTAGCTTAGAAACAGGGCTTCAAACTGGTTCTTTCCAGTCCAGTCATGGCTGGCAAAGTGAAACTGGAACAGAGCCAAATTTATAAAATGTGGGTGAATTAGAATGATTGACAGAATGGAAAAATTATAGGTCATCACGCAGCTTGAAACTTCCTATCTTTCTTAGAAAACAAGGGCTGTGTGTGCATATGAACCAAATCTCTTGACAGGTAGAGTCGGAAACAACAGTGCCCAGCTCAAAGATGGCAGCCAGCTGCACTGCTTGGAGTGTGTGTTGGTCTCCATAGTCCTGGCTATACTTCAGTTTACTGTGTCTGGCTCCCAAAAAGGCTCACTGTACCTCTTCCAAGTCTTGAATTCCAGGGCTTTGAGTCATAATTTTTTCTATTCTGTTTTATTGCTCTGCTTCACCCAAATTTTGAAAATTTGAGTCTGTTTCAATTTTTCTTTGTTGGCCAGGATTGAACCAGTTCAAACTGGTTTTAAGCCCTGGTTGGAAATAAGGAGAACTATTTCAGGAACCCTAAGTGGCCAAGAAATATGAAAATTATATTTCTCACACTTCCTGGCCAAGAAGAATAAAGAATAAATTTCCTTCCTTGCCCGAGGGTATCAATTGTCTACACAGTGATTTTTACTAAGTTAAAAGCATTCATTTAGTACACTTTTATGGATTGAACTGTGTCCACCCAAAATACCTGTTGCCTCTATGCCTATAGCTGTAATCCCATTTGTGAACAGGCTTTTCTTTGTAATGTTAATGAGGCCACATGGGGTGGCATGCATCTTAAACCTAATGGTTTCTGAGACACACAATGAGCAGATTAGACATGGAGAGAAGGAAGCACAAGCGAGGTAAAGACAGATGTCCTATGGAGGTTGCCAGGAGCTTAGGAACGCCAGAGCTGGAGAAGATGAAACCAGATGTCCCCCCAGAGCCGTGAGAGAGAAAGCCAGTGCCTAGACTCCTGAACTGCAAGAAAATAAATTCCTGTTCTTTAAAATCACCACTTGTGGTCATCGTATCATAGCAGCAGTAGGACACTAACACACACATATATACTGAACCCCTTCTCTGTGATAGACACTTTGCCAGGGTCTCAGATGCAGAAAGGAGCATGATCTCAGTCCCCGCTGGGGCCAAGATCACCAGGGACCAACACCCAAGCAGACATTGGCCCTGCGCACGGTGGCTGCCTGTAGTGTAATAAATTACATAGTCTGGCTTTTCTAGCCATAGTCTTTGTAAACGCCATGGTGGTATTTGCTGTGAGCAACTGAGTAGCTCCTGATTGTTAAAGTTATCCACATGGGGTGTTTCTGTTGAGAGTGGCAGAAAGCAATCTTTTAGGAAGTTTGCTCTCTCAGATGTGTAGAATTCTGATGTTGGGATTGGTTAGTTTGGCCACTCTGCCAGGCTCAAAAGAAGCTCTCCTAGAGGCAGGAGTCTCTCTGACTGCAGGCTGAGAGAGATGTGCTGCTGAGAGAGACTGAGAGAAATGGCCTTCTGAGAGAAATGGATGGCTGCTGAGAGAGACAGCCAGTTGAAAGAGACTGAATGCATTCCTGAACTTGAGTTTGTAGCCTGTTGCTTCCCTAATAAATCCCATAATCTGTGAGGTCTGTGTGGCCACTGCAGTGAATTATCAAACCCAGCAGAGAGGTGGTGGGTGCTGCAGGAAGGATGGTTGGTGTCAGGATGATAAGAGGGTTGCAGCAGGTCTGCCCTCATGGGAACAGGCCTTGGGCTGCTGATGGTGACTGTCTTCCTTTGTGTAGTTAGAGGAGGTCAGAAGACACCACCTCATTTCCATTTAGCAGTGCCCAAGGGCTGAGTTGGTGCTTGGCCGGCTGAATATTTCTCATGTGATTGAATTAGTGATTGCACTTATTTCCTCTGACTGTGACTATAACAAATGAGCACAAAAGTAGTGGCTTAAAGCAAACACCAGTTTACAGAAGTGGTGATGGTTGTATAACATCGTGAACATAACTGAAGTATGCAAGTAAAAATGGTTGGAATGGCCAGTGTTTCATTCTACATATTTTGGCACAATTAAAATAAAACACAGATGTGTTCTCTTACAGTTCTGGAGGTCTGAAGTCTCACTTGGCTAAACCAAGGTGTCCACAGGGCTGTGTTCCAGTAGAGGTCCTGGAGGACAGTCTGCTTCCTTGTCTTCTCCAGCCACTAGAGGCGGCCAGCAGTCCTTGGTTTGCGGCCCCTTCCTCCATCTTCAGGTCCCATTGCTCCAACCTCTGCTTCCTGGCACCTCCTTCTCTGACTCTGCCTTTCCTGCCTCTTATACAGACCCTGTGGTCACGTTGGGCCCACCCAGGTCACTCAGCTTCATCTTGTCACCTCAAAGTTCTTAACTGAATCCCACCTGTGAAGTCCTTTTGGCCCCATAATGCACCACATTCATGGGTTTTAGTGATTAGGATGTGGTACCACTGCAGTTCATTATTCTGCCTATACCATGATCAACATCTAAAAGTCACACTTTAGTTTTAAAACAATACCTCCTGAATGAAGTCTGGACTTTCTTCATAATAAAGGTATCTATATTGTTTCCTTTACTGTGAAAGTGTACCTTACGACTGTAAGCTGTTAGCAATAAGAAAACTGGATATGTGGTGGATGGAATCTCAATCTTTCTGATAATTCTGTAAATCTAAAACTATTCTAAAATACAGTGCTTATGAAAATCCGCATTTCCTGCTGTCCCTGAAAATGTAGAAAATCGATAGACACAGGGGACATTCCAGGATGGAAGTGGCAGACTGGGGTGAGCCCTGCCTGTTCTTTTCTACCAGGTACATGCTGCCCTGAGTCCACACATGGCCTGCTTCACTTGCTGATGTCCCTTCTCTGGTGGCTTTTAGAATTTGAGATCGTGACCCCTGAGAAAAAGGCATTCCATGGGTAACTTTGTAATCACCAGCAAAGACAGAAATTAGAGTGACACGTTCTGAAGATGGATGAAGGGGCCAAGAACCAAGGACTGCTGGCCACCTCTAGCGACCGGAGCAAACAGGGAAGCAGCCTGTCCGCTGGAACCTCTAGTGGAACACAGCCCTGCGGATAGCTTGATTGAGCCCCGTGAGACCTAAGTCAGACTTCAGACCTCTGGAATGGTAAGAGCACAAATTACCCAGAGGAAGAGGAGGCGAGGGGTTCTGAAGGCTTCTTGGAAGAGACCCCTCAGAGTTCCTCCAACTCAGATGGAGAGTCAGCAGCTGTCTGTCTCCTGGTGCTGCCATGGTAACAAGTCCACAATGTGGGTAGAACTGGGCCCAGAATAGAAATGTATTTTCTCCTAGTTCTGGAGGCTGGGCGTCTGAATTTCCAGCACCAGCAGGGCCATGCTGTCTCTGCTAACGGCAGGAGAACACCCTTCCTTACCTCTCCCAGCTCCTGGCAGCCCTGGGCGTCTCTTGGTGTTCCTTGGCTTGGAGACATACCTTCTGGAATGTCTTCCTCCCATACGTGGCTCTGTTTCCACACTGTTCTTCCCTTTTATAAAACACTGCTCACAAGAGATTAGGATTAGGATGTAACTTCCTGTTATAGGACCTCATCAACTTAATGGACAACAAAAGAAAGACCCTATTTCCAAGTGCAGTCACACTGACAAGGGTTAGGACTTCAGCATTTTTTTCAGGGGACACAGTTCAATCCATAAGAACAGCTGAGGGGGCAGCAGTGAAATGTCTCTTTCTCACTGCACTTTGAGATGGAAGTAATTTCAAGCTTTGCTAAGTAAGGAGTCATCTTTGCTGGGTGATGTGCACCTTTCTCTGGTTAAGTGCATGTGGGTCCAGGGCTGATGGGCTTCCAGAATTATTGCTTAAGAACTGGACACTCTAGTTACTGTGTGTGGGAGGGTGGGAGGAGGCTGCAGTTAACAGCAGTTGAATAATGTGCCTTTGGCCAGGAATAATGTAAACTCTAGTGTTATAATTTCAGCAGAATGCTAAGCCATTACAGTATTCAATTATTTTGATGCTGCTAGGCAAATGTGCTCTGGTCTGCTTGACACGCAACAAATGATGTTGTGTTTTTATAGAGTGAGGCCCATTTGAGAAGGCCAGAACTCATGTCACTCCGCCTGCCCTGGGCACCGTGATCAATGCACCTCCTGGCCACGTTTCATGTTTAAACAAGGGGATAGGATTGGCAGCTTTCTGGAGGGCAGCCACTCCAAGGCCAGGAAAGTCCATTTATGACATAGATGTGCCCTTCTTCATATTTGGATTTGATCCGAACAAAATCATACCACCTTCCTTATCTTTATTCTGGCCCACAGTTCCTATGGAGCTTAGTCAATGCTCTCCCTTAATTTCCTTGATGAAAACTAACAATCAAGGGCAGAGGGTCCTAAGAGTTGTCTCCACAAAGCCAGACACGATCTTACAGTTTACATGGAAAATGCTACCGTTTGTCAAGGACTCCCTGAGTGGTGCAAGTGATTAAAACACTTGGTTGCTAAGCAAAGACTGGAGGTTTGGATCTACCCAGGGGTGCCTCAGAAGAAAGGCCTAGTGATCTGCTTCCCAAACAAATCCATCCTTGCAAACCCTGGGGGCAGTTACAGACACATGGGGTTGGCATGAAGCAGTCAGATCAAGGGCAACCGGGAGCCATCTGTCAAACATCTTCTGGGCTGCAGGCTCTCTGCTCCACACGAGCTCACCTTCCACCTCTCGTAAAACACAGAATAATAGTGACAGTAAACCAAAAACCCAAACACATGGTTACGACTCAGAGCGACCTCTCCTTGGGTTTCCGAGGCTGGATCTCTTTGGAAGCAAAGTTCCCAGTCTTCCTTCCAAAGAGTGGCTGCAGGGGTTAGCAAACTATGGTCCTCAGACCAAATCAGGCTCACTGTCTGTTTTTGTTAATAAAGTTTTATTGGAACACAACCCCACCATTGATTAGTGCCCACTTCACACCACAAAGGCAGAGCTGAGCAGTTGCAACAGACACTTAGAGCCCACAAAGCTGAACATATTTACTACCTGGTCCTTTACAGAAAAGGTTTCATTGACCCCTGATCTTAGGCAATGGCCTAAGAATGTTATGGAGACGGATTCATTTAATCCTCCCCGTGGCTTGACGAGGTCTATACTGTTTTCCCAGTATTACTGGTGAGGAAATGAAGTGAGGAGTTCATGTTCACAAGATCAACACACTCATAAATCAGGAATCAGACTCAGGTCTCTTTGACCCGAGAGCCCAGAAGCTTCATGGACATAACCTACTGGCAGCCCCCACTCATCTCCTTGCACTGTGCTCCTTGATTAAATGCACGTGCACCTTCTTTCCCAAACACACGTGATGCTCCCGCAAAACCATCATTGTGAATATGCAGACGGCAGCATGCAGACACGTGGCTTCTAGCATGAAGACAGTATCATCTTCAGGCCTCTGTTCCTATCATTCAATCCATCTGAATAACTTGTTTCCTGTTTACAGTTCTCCACACCTGTGCCTTCAAGACACTTTAAGATCTGCTCACCAATGAGAATGCTTAGCCAGGAAGCACCGCCTCCGAAGGCCCGAGGAGCTGCATTGAAGATGCACCGTATGTTTCCAATCACTTTGATCTTCACACAGAGATTTCTCCACAGTCCAAACAGTTCTTGGCTACATGGAACCCTTGGAACGAGTCGTGTGTTGTAGATGTGAAGAGCCTGGGGCTGGAGCTGGGATGCTGGGGTCTCTCTCCAACACTAAATGGCTCAGTGACTGGGGATAAGGTCCTTGATTTCTCTGTGCCTCAGTTTTCTCATCTAAAATTGGCCAAACCCCTTGCCATTAAGTTGATTCTGACCCACGGCGCCCCTAGAGGACAGAGTGGAACTGCCCACAGGGTCTCCAAAGCTGTCAATCTTCAGGAAGCAAAGCCCAAACCACACTCACTGCCTGGAGTCCATTCTGACCCACAGCGCCCCTAGAGGACAGAGTGGAACTGCCCACAGGGTCTCCAAGGCTGTCAGTCTTC
>NW_006922035.1:996183-1002241 GCF_000298275.1 Orycteropus afer afer | reverse complement strand
TTTTTTTTTTTTGCTCTAAAACATGTTTATTACTTTTATCATAGAGAACCAAGAATAAAAGGCATACATTTTAGATAGTCTTTTTGAAGCTAAATTGTTAAATCAAATCATTATATAGTTACATGAACATAATGTTCATTTATCTATCTCACTCAAAACATATTAAATGTGCAGCAACTGAAGGAAGAATGGCTAGACTTCGGTTCTCACAGTTTGGTCACGTTGTCAGCAGGGACCAGTCTGGAGGCATGTATCCCGCTGGTAAAGTGGAGGGTCAGCCCAAAAGGAGAAGGCTCTCCAGGAGATGGAGGGACAGTGCCGCAGCGATGGGCTCACGACGGGCACTGAGTGCGAGGCTAGTGCTGGACCGGGCAGCGTTTCACTCTGTGGTACACAGTCCCTGTGAGTCGGAGCCAACCCGACAGCACCGATCCATCGTTATTTTCTCCCAGTGAAAGCCAAGGCAGAAAATCTTGATGGAATCAGAGCCTCCTCTTTCTGCTCAGAGTGCCGAGGGGGTTTGAACCACAGACCTTCCAGTTAGCAACCAAATGCTCTAACACTGCCCCACCAGAGCTGTTACAGTCATCATGCTCATCAACAACGCCTGGCAGTCATTAATCTCCTCGGGTCTGGAGCACCCAGTGAAAAAGATCCGTGTGCACAGGGTGAAATACACAGACACACAGGGGCTCCGTCCTGAGGCCTGCACAGCTCCTTGCTCCTGCGCTCAGCGTCCCCAGCCAGAAAGCTTTTGGCATCACCATGCCCGCCTTGTGGGTATTCTTTCTTACTGTCTTCTCAGTTGGTCACTGTCACCTCATCAGGACACTGCCGCTTCCTTTCGTTGTCTTCTAGATCTGCTGTGGTTTACGAGCCCAATAACCAACTCACAACACCCGTGCACAAAAGGAGGCAGAACCCAATAACCAAACTCACAACGTCTGTGTGCAAGACGAGTCAGACTTCGGTGTGCGAGCTTTGGAGCAGGCAGTGGGTACTTTCACTGCAAAGATTTTGGAAACTCTGCTTTCTGGATGGATGACAGAGCTCAGCTTCCTAAACCCACAGGAGATTATCTCCTGTCCTTCAAAACCTGGACAACCAAAACAGAACCTGGAGTATCTGATCCTGAGTCTCCCAGTGATGGGAAATGGCCACACAGTTGTCTTCTTATGGAAATATACTACATCCCCTGGGGGCACTTGGCCACAGTGTTGTCCAGGAAGACTCATGACTGACTATCCCTGTCCGGTCAGGGAATTCAGGCTCGACTCTCTGCCAAACTGTGGCCTTCCATCCCGACAAACAAGGGCTCCTCCAGCCATGCACTGTGAGGGCATTCATTGCCAAATTACAGCATGCACGGAGACCTAATTAAATTCATCGATTCAATTTCAGTGCGGCTGAGTTATTGACATGGGTGAGAATCAGCTTGTCTGCAGCCCCAGGCCCGTAACAGGATTTGAGGAGAAGCTGTGTGTAGGTAACACCCATGATGGGGCAGAGTGTCATTCAGACACTTGATCACTGAGAGGGGGTGGTTTCCTGGGGCTGTCATTCGCGGGTTTCTGGAGTACAAATATCACCCACCATCGATCCCCTTGATGAGATGGGCTGAGACAAGGGCCACCAAAACAGACTCCAACCCCAAGGACCATGAAGGTGATGCAGGACTGGACCGAGTTCCCACCGCACGCAGGTCATCCCACTCCCACATGTGCATGAGGTGACTGCAAATGCCATGGCTCAGGTCAGAACCAGCGCTAAGGGTGAATAAGCTAGCAGGCACGGTCTCCCATTGGAACAGTTCAAATACGGATGCCACAGTGCAAATCCACTCATTTTGCAATTACCACCAATTTTGGAGCACACAAAACAGGTGAGGCACATAAGGCTCAAGGATGTGAGGGGGACAGGGGTGACTCAGGGACACACGCACAGACGTGAAAGATGTGTTGCTCGGTCTGCACCTTCCCAGTCGAGGTGGAGCATGGCAGCCCTCAGCCTTCTTGTTCCAGCTCTCATACGCAAACAACTGTCCTTGCGGTCTAGTTGGTGTCGCTTTGTTGTGTTTTTGTGATTTTGTGTGTGTGTGGTGCTTTTGTTGCTAAAGACGGTCCCTAAACGTAATGCTGAAGAGCTTCCTGGTGTTCCTGAGTGCGGAACAGCAAACGCACTCAGCAGCTGACTGAAAGGTCGCAGGCTCAAATCCACCCAGGCGCACCTGGAGAGAAAGGCCTGGGAATCTGCTTCTGAAAATGCTTCCACTAAAACCCTATGGAGGGAGTCTATTCCACACCCGAAGGATGACTAAGGGCATGCAACCGTGAGAGGCCACAAGGGCAGCCTTTGCACAGGGAGACGGCTCAGAAGACAGGCGCGCACAGGAAAGAAGGACGCGGGGAATGGCAGCCACAGGGAGGAAGGGGAAGGGAAGCTGATGCATTATGGGGATTACAATCAATGTCCTGAGACAAAATGGGTATCAGCTGTTGAGTGGAAAGTGAATGTGCCTTGTAAACTTTTACCCAAATCACAAACAAAAGTTACACCAAACGGACAAGCCCTCTGGAGGACAGCTCTTCCCTGGCACACATGGGGTCTCTGGGGTCGGAGTCGGCCCGACGGCAACTGGGGGTGCAGGAAGGCTGTGGAGTGCCCCCGGGGAAAGTGTGTGTGTTACATGGGCTGCATCCAGGCATGGGCTGCTGTGGGGGCTGGGACTCCAACACGAACGGGTCAACAGTGTCTACCTAATAAGGCGTCTGTAAACAGAAACACAAAACACAGCCTATGCATTGATCGCTTGACCAAAATGAGGCTGGAGGCTGGCAGACAGCTAAGCCAGTGTTTCCCCAGGAGCAGTGGCCCACGTTTGCTAGTTCAGTGTTCACAGAGACTTCAGAGAGCACAGCCACTGAGAGTGATGAGAAGCGACGGTCTCCGGGATGTGAAGTTGGCCGAGTCAGGGAAGAGCAGGATGCCTTTTGTTCCCTTCTGCACGGCTGCGGTGAACGATGGGAGTGGACCGTCCACTGTAAGGGCTCCGATGCAATTTCTACAGGTGGCCCAGGTGGTTTGCTCTCAGCTGCTAACCTAAGGGGTGGTCATTGGAACCCACAGAGCAGGACTGGTGGTCTCCCTCTCTTGAGGTTACAGTCAAAACCCCCTTCCAGAACATTTCCACTCTGTGAGGCGTGGGGTTGCCAGGGGTCACAATAGACTCCATGTTTTTTTGTTTGTTTGATGCCGTCACTAATTGCCTTCTAAAATGTATCATTTTATTTGTCCCTGACCTCTAGGTGATTTTTTTTGGGGGGGATTGTAAGAGGTTAAAATGACAAAAGTAGGATTTATTAAAGGACTTAAAGTACACTAGGCTGAGTTCCAGTAATGGAAGCCCTTCTCTGACAGCTATTAGCCAGAGACCAACCAGCAGCTCACGTTTCAATCACAGCTAAAGTGCAACCTTTGTAAGAGCTTGCAGACAGAGAGAGATAGAGAGTGAAATAAACAGAGGTGGGACATCATTAGAGAGGACTGAACTCTCTCCGGCTGCCTGGACGGATGATGCCTCGATTGTCCCATCCCAGCCCTATGACAGTGATAATAACTCTTCCTGAAATTGGCCACACTGTTCTGTCCTCATGGGTGAGTAGATTAAGATCAAGTTTTTAAAGAATGGCTTCTCTAAAGCAGCAGTGAAGCTGAATAGAAGAGAACTGAAATAGAAGGGGCAACAACAACAAGGTCAAGGTTGATGTCGTTTGCCCCAAAGAAGAAAGGACAAAGTGATTCGCTCCCCAACCACCAGACTCTCTAGATCTTTTTGGATCTCCAAGACATGTTTCCACTCACCTGTGCTGCTTAGTGCCTTAGGCATCTGACTGCTCACCAGAAGGCTGGCGGTTCAAACCCACCAGCCACTCCTCAGAAGGAAGGTTGGGCAATCTACTCCCGTAGAGATACGGCCTCGGAAACCCAAGGAGGGGTCACTATGAGTCGGGTTCGACTGGACGGCAGTGAGTTTTTTGGTTTGTGTTGCCTGGGTTTGGCAGCGTCTCTGATGATGAAGACCGTGGTCTCTCGGAGGGGTTGTGTCGTCAGTTGCCGTGAGTGTGTTGTTGAGGTAATCCTCCCAGCTGTGCTCCTCTGCACTGACCTTGCAGCTGATGGCAGGGATTCCTACTCCCGGCTCAGCCTCCCAGGTGAAACCGCCCGGGAAGTGACGGATGAGACGGCCCACAGCCACAGAGCCCAGCTTGTGAGCTTTGCCCGGAGCCTCATTTACCATTTGCCTTTTTCCCTTACCCTGACCTTGAAACCTCCGGGCACTCACCGAATGTGGAAGTGGCATCGCCTTGTCTCCATGGCAACTGCCCCAGAAAATCAGGGGGAGACGAGGATGCAGTGCCCATTTGCTCACGATGATTTCGCCGACCCAGGGTTGCTCGGTCCTGGCTCTATAACATCGCGGCCGATCATTCTGTGTACGGGGGCTGCTCAGAGCAGGCAGGAGGGTGAGCAGTGTCCCTGGCTTCTACCCACCAGATGCCAGTAGCACCCCGCTCCAGTGTGACAACCAAGCATGTCTCAAGACATGGCTGAATGTCTCCTGGGGGAGAATTCATGCCCCACTGAGAAACACTGAATTATAGCAGTGAAACACAGGGCCAAATTGGACAATGAATGTCTGGTGCCTCAGGGACAGCAGCAACTATCTGTGTAGCTGGCCGTCCACGAAGACCTAGAAGTGACTCAGAAACAGTTCGCCCGTGTGTCTTATGAGTTGAGACAACGTGCACATGATTAATAAAGCATTTGAATGTGTTGTTAGAAGAGTCATATGTGCCGGTACAAATGACCCCACAAACATTGAAATGTGCAGAGCAGGAAACGAAGAACCTAAATGCACTTGGTAGGAAATGGGGGGCCCTTTCCCCCTCCCCCCATCTTCTCTGGAGGTGACTGTTCCCCGCATTCTCAGGCCTGTCTTCTGGACGCCCTGTAGAACTTAAAATTGCAAATTGGTGGCCACCAGGTCGAGGCGTGGCCTTGGCTGTCCGTGAACGGGGTGAGTTCATTCCCTGTCTGGACTGTTCTCCCTGCAGAGAGCTGACGGCTCTCTCCTTGTTATACCTTGCTGCACCACGTCAGCCCCACCCCTCTGTTGTTCACACCACTTTCCCTCCCTCCCTGGCATTTTGTTATGCACTCAGTTCATTCTGTGTTCTATCCATAGTGCCTTTGTCTTTCATAGAAAAGCTTCTCTGTCTTTGTTCACTGTTTCATTTGCTTCTGTCCATTGCTGTCTCTTCAGGGTCAGTAACAATGCTAGCCCCAGCCTAGGCCTTTGGTGCATACTGATTGAATGAGAAAATGAATGGTGCACGCTTAGTGATATACGTGTCTCTACTGCCTTACCCCAGCAGACATTGCTAATCGCTTGCAGCACTTTCCCACTGAGTTTACACATGACATCTGGGTTCTCACTGATGATGCTTTGGAGTGGTTGCAAGCTATTATTCTTCAAGGCCGAATGCCTATACCTTTTTCTTTTTTGTTGTTGTTGTTGTTAGGTGCCATCAAGTCAGTTCTGACTCTTAGCAACCCCATGCACAGCAGAACGAAACACTGCCCAGTCCCGCGCCAGCCTCACAATCCTTGCTATACCTGAGCCCATCGTTGCAGCCACCGTGTCAATCCATCTTGTTGAGGGCCATCCCCTTTTTCTTGCCCCTCCACTTTACCAAGCATGATATCCTCCAGGGACTGGTCCCTTCAGACAGCATGACCAAAGTAGGTGAGACAAGGTCTGGCCATTCTTGCTTCCAAGGAGCATTGCAGCTGCACTTCCTCCAGGACAGATTTGTACCACCCAGGATATATGTGTGTCTCTGTGCAAATGTACATATATACATACATGTGTGTGTGGAGATATGTGTGCATGTACATAAATCCTTTGACTTTGAGTCAATTCTCACAGCGCCCCTAGAGGACAGAGTGGAACTGCCCACAGGGTCTCCAAGGCTGTCAGTCTTCAGGAAACAAAGCC
>NW_006922035.1:991960-995978 GCF_000298275.1 Orycteropus afer afer | reverse complement strand
GCCCCTAGAGGACAGAGTGGAACTGCCCACAGGGTCTCCCAGGCTGTCAATCTTCACAGAAGCAAAGCCCAAACCACACCCACTGCCATGGAGTCCATTCTGACCCACAGCACCCCTAGAGGACAGAGTGGAACTGCCCACAGGGTCTCCAAGGCTGTAAATCTTTACAGAAGCAAACTGCAGCATCTTTCTTCCCAGAGTGGCTGGTGGGTTTGAACTGCTGACGACTAACTGGCAGCTCAGGGCCCAACCACTGTGGCATCAGTGCCCTTTAATGCAGACTACCAAGAGGGAGCCAAGAAGCTGGATTACCAACACGTAACCGGGGCAAGGAGGTTCCACCTGGAAACGGTTTCCTGGGTTACTGTCTCCAAAGCGAGGATGAGTCCGCTGCAACTCACAGCACCCCCACGGGTCAGAGCAGAACGGGCTCCGGAGGCTGTCAGCAGTAGTAGATCACCAGGCCTTTCTTCCCAGGGCCCTGCCGGTGGAGTGACACAATGCTATTCATACTTCCACACTGGTGAGAATTAGAGGTAGGTGTAGAGACAAAAAGAATAAGGCAACATATCCGTAAGAGTGCAGATGCTCTGTTGTTGTTAGATGCCATGGAGTCAGCTCCAACTCACAGCGACCCTGTGTGCACAACGAAACACCACCCGGTCCTGCGCCAGCCCCACAACCCCTGCTACACCTGAGCCCATCACTGCAGCCACCGTGTCAATCCACCTCGTTGAGGGCTTCCCCTCTTTCATTGACCCTCCACCTTACCAAGCATGACATCCTTCTCCAGGGAATGGTTCCTCTTGCATCGTTTGTTGTTGTTGTTGTTATGTACCATCGAGTCGGCCCCGACTCATAGCAACCCCTCCTTGGGTTTCCGAGGCAGTATCACTATGGAAGTAGATTGCCCCATCTTCCTTCCAAGGAGTTGCTGCATTCTTTAGGGGTAAATAAAAATAAATAAAAAACCCACTGCCGTTGAGTTGATTACATCATGAAGTGACCCCATAGGGTTTCCAAGGCTGTAAATCTTTATGGCAGTAGACTGCCCCATCTTCCTTTGGAGGAGCAGCTGGTGGGTTTGAACACCAACCTTCTGGTTAGCAAGCAAATGCCTTCGGCACTACGCCACCAGAGCCCCTAAGGGGTACATGGAAATTAATTATACCATTCTTTCTATCCTTGTGCATGCTTGAAAACTCCCATATTACTGTTTCAAACAAGTATGTTTTATTTTGTTATAAGAGAACATTAGAATAACCCACAACTTCCTAAACAATGTGAAAGCGAGAACATCGGCAGGTGGCGAGACAAGAAGTTAGATTCGCATCTTAAAGTTTTCTGTGGGCTGCCCTGGACAGGAAGTGTGGTCTCTGCTGTGGTTGTTAGGAGCAGCCGGGCGGGTCTGGGAGCCCATCTCCACTAACGCTGCTATTCAACCCTGCTCCTCCGTGCTCGCGTGGGGCAGAAGGCTGATTGTTTTATCTACGCACGGTTTTCTTTCTAGTCACATGTCCAAGGGCTGTTTTCTTTACATTACAGACGGGTGGGAATTAATTGGTAGCTTGGAGAGAATTCTGCAGGCGTCTGTGGGTCTGTGTGTTTTCATCTTCCTCCCTTTGCTTAAGCTTCTGGCTGGTGCGTCATTTTCAGCAGGGTCAAGAACATGTGAGCCAGCCATCGGGTGTGGGTCTCCTTTCACTGGGGTCGCCCACAGCCCCAGAAGTCGCCTTGGCATTGGGGCCTTAAGGTCTAGCAGACACAGTCCTGTGTTCAAAGCCTTGAGGGTTTATTGGAAGGCAGGTCGGAGAGCAGCTATGTGTTACTGAGGTCTTCTGACGACACACACAGAGGGTGGAGTAGCAGATAGAGAGGGCTGGACAAGTTTAGGAGGAGGGAGGGGATGACAGGACCAACCGATACCAAAAAACCAAACCCTGTGCTGCCTGCTGCATTCCGACTCACAGTGACTCCACATGGCAGAGTGGAGCTGTCCCACAGGGTCTCCTAGGCTGTGATCATCACAGAAGGAGCTCTGGCTAAAGCATTGGGCTGTTAACTTATTAGTTAGTCTACGGTCCAAAACCAAAGGCCCCTCCATGGGAGAAAGAGAAAGATGAGTCAGTGTGCTTCTGTAAAGATTTACAGCCTTGGAAACCCGACGGGACAGTTCTGCTCTGTCCTCCAGGGGCAGTGCAGGTCAGTCGATGAGTTGGAATCAACGTGATGGCAGGGGGTGGGGTCAGTCTTTATGGGGGCAGATCGTGGGGTCTTTTCTCCCTCAGAGCCACTGGCGGGTTGGGACGGCCAAACTTTTGATTAGCAGTCAATGCTTAACCCCTGCAGAGCAGTCATTCTACTGGGCTTGTATGGAGAAGCATGCAAAGGGTGGAATGGGCGACAAGGAGGGTGCATGAGTTTATGAGGAAGGAGGGATGTGACAAGAGCAATATACGAAGCAGGGAAAGACAGAGGTGTTTTTTTTTTTTTTTTTTAAAGACTGATTTGGTTAACTTAACCCAGAATGAAGCTTTATTGGAATGAAATAAGGTGAATCATACAATCAAAGGCAAAGAGAAAAAGCAGGCATCGGAAGGCCAGGGACCAAACTGGCAGCTTCAGGGATGCATTTGTTGCCATAGTAACAGACAGATAACCGAGCCCCTGCGGCTGCTGCCTGTGACACAGGTCTGCATTGCTGAGGAGCAGCGTGAATGGCCAGGAGTGTTTGCTGGTCCACCCTCCAGCCAGGGCGCCTTGGGTGTTTGATGGACAGCTCCCCAAAACTACCCTGTGGGAGGGAGGGGGTCCCTGCTGATCCCCGAAGGAGAAAGTTGTGAGGGGTGTGGACGCCAGGCAGGGAACAGCCATGTCAGGTCACCACTGTCAACATACACAGTCACTAGGAGATGAAGGTGGGAAAGGGCCACCTAGGCAGCCAGGGCAGGGTGAACAGTGACATGAAATGAGAGCCCGGTGTCCAGGAAATGGATAGTGCAGTGCACACATGGGGCGGTGTGCGCTCCCCAGGGGTGTGGGAGGAGGCTGCGTGTGCACCATGAGGCTGCAGGAAGACACAGTCAGGGGCCAAAGCACGTGTGTGTGAGTGTGCACATGCACAAGTGTGCTCACGTATGACTGTGTGTGTGTACGTGTGTATGTGTGAGTGTGTGGGCAGGAGCAGGTGTGCATGTGGTGTGTGTGTGTGGTCGGTGTGTGTGTATATGTCTGTATACATGTCAATGCGTGTAGGTATGAGCATGTGTGTGTGGTGTGTATGTGTGTGAGATGTGTTTGTGGCATATGTGTGTGGGTGTTCATGTATGTGTGTACTGTGTGTCTCTGTGTGTGATGTGTGTATGACTATGTATATATATGGTGTGTGCATGGTGTGTGTATGTGTGTGTATGTGTGTATATGGGAGTGTGTGCAGTGTGTGCATGACTATGTTGATATGTATGGTGTGTGTCTGTGCATAGTGTGTGTGATGTGTGTGGGTGTTTGTGTGTATGGGTGTTGTGTATATGTGTGTATGTATATGTGATGTGTTTGTGGCATACATATGTGTATGGGTGTTTGTGTATGTGTGTAGTTTGTTTCTGTGTGTGTGATGTGTGTATGGTTTTGTATATATGTATGGTGTGTATGTGTGTGTATGTGTGTGTATGTGTGTGATAGGTGTATGACTATGTATATATGTATGGTATGTGTCTGTGTGTGCTGTGTCTGTGATGTGCGTATGTGTATGTTTGTGTGTGCTTGTCTGTGTGTCTCTATGTGTATGAGTATGTATATATGTATAGTGTGTGCCTGTGATGTGTATATGTGTGTGTGTGTAGTGTGTGTCTCTGTGTGTGATGTATGTATGACTATCCATATATGTGTGATGTGTGTCTGTGTGTGGTGTGTCTGTGATGCGTATGGGTGTTTGTGTATGTGTGTGTGATGTGCATCTGTGTATGAATGTGTGTGTATGTCAGTGGAGTGTGTGTGGCGTGTGTATGTGTGTGTCTGT
>NW_006922035.1:981576-991615 GCF_000298275.1 Orycteropus afer afer | reverse complement strand
TGTGTATGTGTGTGTGATGTGCATCTGTGTATGAATGTGTGTGTATGTCAGTGGAGTGTGTGTGGCATGTGTATGTGTGTGTTTGTGTGTGGTGTGTGTACATGCACCCCACTCCATGGGGCAGCTGTATTTCGTCCTAAAGGTTGCCCTGAGTCAGCATGGACTCAACGGCAGAGGTTTGGTTTGGTTTGGTAACAGCACACTGGAGCCCTGGGTGGACAGACGGCCACTGTCCCTGGCTGCTGACTGAGAGGGTGCAGGTTCATGTCCCCCCAGTGGGGCTTCTGAACAAAGGTCTGGGCATCAACTCCTGCCCGCGGAGCACAGCTCCGCTCTGGCACACGTGGGTCACCATGACTCAGAGACAATTCAACAGCAAATTCAGATTTAGATATCTGACGAATGGAGACTGCTGAGCTAGGCAAGGACAACAGATGAGAAGCTTTTGGTTAATTACAGCAAAACTATAGCTGAGCTATTTTCTGGTACTAATAACATGTTTATGGTCAAAAATAACAGAAAAAGTTTATATTTAATATTGAATGCAAGGAATAGGACTAAAAATGTTAACATGAGCACAATACTAATTAAAACACAGGAAAAAAAGGCCCTTGGAGAACACACTAGCATAGTCACAGCCAATATATTTGTATAGTTGGCTGAACACTTTTTTCTGCCTCCTACTTTCACTATATTTTTCTCTGATAGATTTATTGTGCTTTATTTTATAATAATAAGAGGAGGTCTCTTTTAGCAAAGACATAAGCCTTCCTAAGCTCACTGGCTAATCCATTACCTATGTTGGGATAACACCGTTCATTTAGAGGAACAGGTCTTTCTCCACGTGTGGGGAAGCAGGGGGAAGCCATGAGTCAGAATGGCCCCATCCAAGCTCTCCCTGCCCACACCCCAGGCCAGATGACAAGGTAGCCACTCAGGACACGGCAATAACAGAAGAGCCACTTCCCTGGAGAACCAGAGACAAAATGCCAACATCAATTTCCTACCACGCGATGAGAGTCCACAATTATCCACATGGAGAGGCTTTAGCAGTTAGCATGGGTAAGGGACAAGGGGACAAGGTGTTAGCAGTGGAATGGAAAAGCTGAGGTGTAGGGCCGGGTGCTTCCTCCACTATGATCCTGGGCACATCCGGCTCCTGCCGGGGCTGAACTCTGCTCCAGTCAGCGTATGGGATGGAGACAAGCCTACACAGTCAGAGAACTGACCCCAAAGGACAAAGGGCTCTGCAGTTTTAACTTGCAACTAAGTATACACCCACTCTTCACTTATCAACATGGTGGGGCCCAAAGACCAGGTCATGACACAAAAATTGGCATTATGGGAAAATGGAGGATGACTACAACAGATCACAAAACGAAGAGCAGCCACATCATTACACTATCACATAACTGCTGAGTGACATCATTCCATAACTGCCACATTACATCATCACGTAACAGCTGAGTGACATCACTACGTAGCTGACAACCACCGAGAATCTTGGCCCAAGCAAGTTGACACCTAACCTTAACCATCACAGCCAGCAACAGTCACACCTTGCACCTCCAGGTGTACATCACCAATGAGCAAAATAGTTGGACAGTAGACTTTTTACTGTTGTCATGAATGTGAAATGTCAGATAATGAGATGGTTCGTAAGTGTGGAAGAGGTGTAGTTGGAAAAGTCATAAAACACACACGGCCCTTCAAAGGGACCCACAAAGGAATGCACATCACACAATATAACAAGTAGGGCTGATTAGACCAGTGTTCCATTGCACTCTGAAGCCCAAATTTCTGAGCGATGAATGCAATTGAATTTGCTTGCAAGAGGAGTTTTGCTCAGAAGTCAATCTCAGTTAAACAAAGGATGTCTCTTGAGCTGAATTAAGGATTTGGGCTCCTACAGTTGAACAATGGAAGCAGTGGCCATTTGTATAGGGAGCTGTGGGTTCTGCTCAAGGAGTTCTGGTGGTGTAGTGGTGAAGGCATTTAGTTGCTAACTGACAGGTGGGTGGGTTGAACCCACTAGGTGCTCCATGGAAAAAAGATGAGACAGTCTGCTTCTGTAAAGATGGACAGCCTTGGAAACCCGATGGGGATCTCTGTAAGTCAGAATTGACTCAATGGCAGTGGTTAGTGGGTCTTTGACTCATTATTCTAACAAGTTAACCCACACTATTGATGCAGTAGAGTCCCTGGGTGGTGTAAATGGTTAATGAAGTTGGCTACTAATTTAAAGGTTGGAGGTTCAAGTCCACCCAAAGGCACCTTGGAGGAGAGGCTTAGGAATCTACTTCCAAAAAATCAACCACTGAAAACCCTGTGTAGCACAGTTCCGTTCTGAACCGTGGGATCATGAGAGCACTACGAGCTGGGGCCAGTGGGGCAGCAAGTGGTCCCCACAAGAGCCAAGGCTGTGTGTGTAAGTGTGTGCTTGCATACATTCTTACACACAAAACACTGCGTCTGTTGTCAATACCTGAATATAGCAGTGAAAGGCAGATCGTAACTGAGGCTTGCCCACTCCAAACCCCATGCTCTCAATCCCTACACTGACATACTAGTTTATTCCAAAAATCCCATTTATTCACTCAAAGTCCCATTTTCAAATTTAGTCAACAAATTGTAAGCACCACCGTGAACGCTCATTCGTTTTGAAGTACTCTGATGACCCGAGAACAGGGTCTACGGGAACATGCCTTGTTTTTTCAGAACAAAGGTTGTAAACCAGTGGTCATCCAGCCAAATGCAGTCTGCACACACTGTGTTAGGCCTGCAGAGTGTGAAAAATGCTTTAATTAGTACCCAACACGGCAAAACAATTAAATTTTACACAGAAGCTCTATTTGTGGCTCTTTGTAAAACAGTGGAAGGTTGCCCACTTGCCCAAGATGATCTGAGGTCAAGTGAGCACAGCCCCTTTAGAAGGGGTTGAGGCTCCCCAAGCAGCCCTCTCAGCTACCTGCACCCCCCCCCCGGTCCTGGGGTGTTGTGCAGGAACTTCCTGCTCTAGTGGATGCTCTCACTTCGCCTTGCAGGGGCAAGACCAAGGATCCAGAGTGGGGCTGCCTCCTCCCTGGGTCACATAGCTGGTGGATCCTGGGACCCAACATGGACCTGAGAAGTGCTCCTTGACCCTCCTTCCAAAGACAACCTCTGTGAAGCTTCAGCCCAGCATAAGGTTTCTCCCAGCAACAGCCACCACCAAGATGCCACTCTGATGAGTAACGTGTGCCTGGTCCCCACCAAGTGGTCTTCTCACTTGCCTCAGATGAATGTGACAGTTGGAGAATGAATAAGGAAGACCACAAAAGAAGTGACATCTTCAAATTGTGGTGTTGGCAAAGAATACTAAGCTTACTGTAGGCTTCCAGAACAAACACATCGGTCTCAGAAGAAACACAATCAGAATGGCCCTTAGAAGCAAGACGGGCAGACTTTGACACGCTCACTTTGGACGTGCCATTAGGGAAGGCCAATGCTGGAAAGGGCATCGTGGCTGGTAAAGCAGAGGGCCGGCAAAGGCAAGGGGAACCTTCAATGAGGTGGATGTGCCGATACCAGTGACAATGGGCTCACACACACCAACGTCCACAGAGAAGGCACAGGACTGGCAACATGTCGTTCTGTTGAGCGTGAGGTCACCACGAGTCACAGAAGTAACACCAACAGCTTTACTGCCGTGTGCTGGTACTACTTCCCATTATCTTCACAAGCACCCATGGGATGGGCACTACTATGATCTATTGCAACACAAGAAATAACAGTGATGTTTTCCCACGACAACAGGAAAACACCACACTAGCTGATACAATTTTCTTTCCTCTAGAATTTTTTCTTAAACATTGAGTATAAAAGAACTCAAATTGGAGTACACCAAATTGAGCACAGAACAGTCACTTAGCTCTGTTTTCTTATTGTTGCTTGATTCTCTGCTACCTGAACAGGTGTCAGAATCCATGGATTCAGTAACAGGGAAAATGAGGTCAAAATCTAATCTACTGGGGACTGAAACTTAAACATAGGGAATGGGGCACTGTTGCCTTTGACAAGACGGCAAGAGGAAAACAAGTTCACTCTGGTCGTAAAAATGCCATTGTGAGCTTTGACTTGAGTACAGCCTTTCGGAGTGTGTCATCTGAAGCAAAGGGACTCATCTTGGCTGGTTTCTGTCAGAGACAGTGTGGAATCAGGGGCAGGTAATGACCTCATCAGAGGTACCAGCCATTCTGTGTCCCGCAGGCAGGGAGCGGGGGCCCCGACGTCCTCCACGGGGACGAGTTGGCGGAGTTCTTGGAGTGGGAGATTAAAACCAGTGCACTCCAAATCCCTCTCAGTTTAGACCATGATTCCCTTGTAGCCGACACTCTGGGCATACATACTCTCTCCTTCACCAAGAAGAGGCTCACTCCACATTAATTGACTAAGAGAAGAATTAATCTATAGGTGAAAGGTCCTATTTAGTCTTTTGAAAATGACTCCTCTTTAATGAGTATTGATTCTGTCAGCCCCTGTTGTAAGCACTTAACATATGTTATTTAAGCCCCATAATACCCTTGTCTCAGGGACTATTAATATGACAGGTAAAACTGAAATCACACTGGGCTACATTCATGTACACGCTATACTCCCAGGTTCCTACAGGTCTCTCTGAGATGGGCACGATGAATATTACCACCGCATTTATAGATTAAAGTCACCCAGATATCAATCAAGAAAGAAGGGAACCGAGACTCAGTTAGTTACAAATCGTGCCACTCCTTCTCGTCAAATGTCATTTCCGCCGTTTGACTGACCCCAGCTGTTCCTAGTGTCAGCGAGTTCTCATCAAGCAGGTGCACTGTCGTGGATGTGAAGGCACATGCCCTCAACCTGGCCTGGGAGTTGTGGGGCCGCAAATGTTATCATCTACTTATTTTAAACCAAGTGTGTCTGGTGGCAGAGATTGCTGGTTGCTCTCTCACGTATTGTCCCATATTACTGGAATTTCTGGTTTGTAACTTGGAACATGGTTGCCTGGAGTTTCCATTCTGTTGTACTTTGGGTTGCTGGCTTCCATTCAGCTGTACTTGGCTTCCACGGGGCTGCCATGAATCAGACCCAACTTGTTGACAAATGACAGCAACAAGGCTTGATTGGTAGATGTGTTTGGACCTTACATAAAACTGTCTTCTTGAACTTCACTCTGTAGGTCTAACCCTTTGGGTCCACTTGGGTCAAAAACCAGAGACTGCCTCCCACCTGGTCAAACACAGAGAGCCCAGGAGTTTGCCACATGAGACCCACGTGACCATGACCTTCACACCCATGTGAACCTCACCTGATAGGAAACAGTGAACAGATGGAGTCAGTATCTTTCCATCTCTCCAGGCAAGTGCATCCTTCCTTAGGTCCCAGCAGAGTGGCCACATCCATCCCAGCACCCCTGGGGGCAGGGAGGTCCTGGTTCCTGGTCCAGTAGGACCACATGGAGAGAGAGCAGAGTTCTCCCTGCACTTCAGGACGAATGAGGAATGTGGCTATTAAAGACAGGATGCTCAGGGCAGAGAGGGGAGCCTGAAAAGTCATGGAGGCACAACAGACCTGTGGGCTGAGCTTCCCGTAAGACCCATCCACAGGGCTGTGATTGCATGCCTAGCTCTTTCACACTGCTACCTGGATTGTTGTCAGTGTTGTTACAATTATAGTAGAAACCAAAACCAGGCTGGTTGCCCCTGAGTCAGCTCCAATTCAGGGCAACCCCATGTGTGTCGCAGCAGAACTGGGCTCCACGGGTTCCAGTGGTTGGGTGTTTGGAAGTCGATTGCAGGCCTTTCTTCCAAAGTGCCTCTGGATGGACTTGACCCGTCAACCTCATGCTTAGCAGCCAAGTGCACTCACCATTTACACCACCCAGGGCCCACCTCACTCATTTATTTAAGATATTCCTGCAACCCAGGCAGTAACAGGCACCATTTAATATTTACCCCCATTGTCCTACAGTACCTGCTCCTCTTTGAATGTGATGTCATCATATATTTAGGACATCGTTATGTGCCCTGCCGTGGACACCACACCACACCCAGTCCTCACCTATCTGTAGGCCCCTGCAGTCTACACTACACCACACCCAGTCCTCACCGATCTACCGGCCCCTGTGGTCCATACTACACCACACCCAGCTCTCACCCATCCACAGGCCCAAGCTTCTCTCTGGGCAAAGGGCTGTTGAAAATACAAAAGGAATGTGCATCAAAGAGACAGACGAGCTTGGCTAATGAAGGGCACAAACACTGGAGCTGTAATGAGCTACTGTATCATAAATGAGCACAGATTGTATTGTCAGTGCTATTTACAATTTTGCATGGCAAGGAGCCTTGCAATTACATCTATTCAATTATCATGCTCAGAGGGCTTTTCAATAAAGATTTCTCATTGTGGTCAAACAGCCCATTTGGACGCTTCTGTTGTATGTGGGATTCAAAACTGGCCTCAAAAGAGCTCATCACTGTGCATTCAGAGGGAAAACTCTGGGCCAGGTATCTAAGGGCTGGCACATCCATGAAGGATATATGTCCAAATGTCAAGGACCCAAACATGACGGCCATGGCCTCTCTCTGTGCATGTGGAAATGCAGAGCTCAGTTCCAAAGACCATGGTGATCAGGCGAACATGCTCCAACCAAGAACAACAAAACAAAACAAACAATTTGGAAACAAAATGTCATCAGAAATTTCTGCAAGAGCTGATGGATCCCTTTTGAGTTATTTCTTTAAAAACATATGATACCTAAATATCTCTTTTTTTTTAATTATTTTTTTTTTTAATTAGGATTTGGGTGAAGATTTACAGAGTAAATTCACTTTTCATACAGCAATTCACATATACTTTGTCTCATGTCATTGACCAAAATTTACAATGCAGCAGCTCCCCTCCATCTTCCTCCCCATAGTTACCTCCTCCCAGTGTCCATCCCTTCATACTCTTCTGCACCCTGAGCTATCTCCCTGTGCATAAGCAGCCCTTCCTTCTCCCATGATTGTTCTCTCCAGGGCGTGTGTCTACTTGAGGTAAATGTTTAACTCACATGCCTGTACTTTGTTTGGCTGGAAACCACAGTTGTGGGTTCAATTCTAGACCTGAAGGGCAGCTAGGGGCCGTAGTCTCAGTGGTTACACCAGGCTCTATTGGACCAGCAAACCTGGTCCCCACCTTCTTCTTCTTCTTTTTTTTTTTTTTTCCTCCAAATGATTTTGAGTTTTGTACCACATTATTCTCCCTCTTTATGCAGGATCTCCTACATCCCTTCCAAGTGGATGGCAGTGGTAGCTGGGCACCATCTAGTTCTTCTGGTCTCATAGTTGTATAGGTTGCAGATCGGATGGTGTACCAGTCGCTAGGACTGATTGTTTCCATTAATTTTGGTTTTCTTCTTTCTTCTTGACGAGGAGAGACCTGTTGTTGCCTCTAGATGGCAGCTTCCTAGCTTTTAAGGTCCCAGTGGCTACTCGCCAAAGTAGTAGGGGGAACAATGTTTTGTATAGTATGTTATGCCAATTGAGCTTGATGTCCCCTGCGACTATGGTCCCAAGCCCGCAGGATATGATACCTAAATATCTCTTAAACTCATTTAAACCATGAGGATACTTCAAGAAAAAAAAAAAAAGGACCATAATTCTAGCATCTTTCTTAACATCATTTAAAAGACGCCCTTAATGTCATCAAATTCCCCTGCACGATGAAGCCTGCTTTCCAAACCTGCACTATGTCCTGTGCTCTTTGACGCCTCCTCTTCCTCTAGACAAGCATGGAAGCTTTCCAGTCCACATTCTTTCCACCAAACTTGGCAAGCACCGAAATTACATTGGGCTTTGCAGTTTTACCCACAGCTGTGCGTTTTGTCCTGCCGGGCCTGGTGTGCTATAGGATTCAAGCTAAATAATTCAATCGTCCAGATGAAGTCAGCCTTAACTTCTTTGCAAAATTGAATTGTGTTCCCAGCCTACTGGAAAGCTTCAGCATTTGCTTGGAATAAATGGAATCAGGCTTTTAAAGAACAAAGCTGAACACTGGCTGAGTTTCAAGCTGGCGTCACAGAGGTGAGAATCACAGGTGGGTGAGAAAGTGGGCGTTAGTCTCTCCTTCCCCTTAATCAGCTGCTGGGCAGCTGCCTGGGACCCATCACAATTCCGTGTGCTCCGTGTGCATCAGAGCAGAACTGAGCTCTGCGGAACTGCCAGTGTGGGTTTTGCACAAGGAGATCACCAGGCCTTTCTTCCAAGGCCGCTCTGGGTGGCCTCAAACCTCCAGACTTCCGGTTAGCAGCTGCACGCACTGGCCCTGCTAACCATTTGCGTTGCATGGTGTTTCAAGGGAATGCTGGGCTTGTTTCCCACCTGATTACTACCTGAGACATTAAGGCATTCCACCTTTGATATTAATATGCCTGCCACACACTGACTGTGACAGCTCAACTCTGTTCAGGAATGACTGCCAAACAAGGGTCGTACTTAGAGAATTGTTGGCAGAACGATGGTTACAGGCACGCAGAGCCCGCTTCTGTGGTGGAGGTGGAGTTATTGGTGGCTTCAGTGACTTCTCTTACGATCCTGCCTTGATCCAGAATGAAAACATAAGCAACCAAACAAGACATTTGCAAAGACTTCCACATTCTTGAGCACATTTCAAATGGGTGCTTCAAAAGCGGCCTGTGTGTGGGCCTGCTGACCCAGGGTCGGGCAGTAACAGATCTGACCTCCTGCCTGAGGTCCGTTTCTCCTTCAGAAACAAGGGGAGCCCATTCCCTCCTGGTCCTTTCATGGCCTCTACCTGGGACCCCTGCCCTTCATTCTGCTCCTCTGTGTCCTCCCTCCTTAGGGGACAGCGTCTTCATGCCACATGGCACGGGCCTTGGCTGGCCACACATCACCCTGGTTAGTCTCTCTCCATCAAGCCACCACTTACTACCTTGGTAGCACTTGCCATCACTAAAAATGGTATTTTTTTCTTTGTTTGTGTATTGTCTGGATCTTCTACTACATGTGAGCACCCTGAGGACTGGGATGGTGTCTGTCACATTCCCCATGATATTCCCAGGGTCTAGAACAAGGGTGGACATGTTACCACATGCTTATGAATGAGTGAGTGAGTGAGTGAGTGAATGAGCGAGTGGATTAGTGGATGAGAGAAGGAGTGAGTGGATGAATGGGTGAGAAGATGAGTGAGTGCATGAATGAATGAATGAAAGAGCAGAGTGGATGAGTGAGAAAGTAAGTGTGTGAGTGAGTGGATACATGAGTGAATGAAGGAGTGGGTGAGTGAATTAGTGAGTGAGTGAGTGAGTGAATGAGCGAGTGGATTAGTGGATGAGAGAAGGAGTGAGTGGATGAATGGGTGAGAAGATGAGTGAGTGCATGAATGAATGAATGAAAGAGCAGAGTGGATGAGTGAGAAAGTAAGTGTGTGAGTGAGTGGATACATGAGTGAATGAAGGAGTGGGTGAGTGAATTAGTGAAGCACCTGTGCCAGAAGTCAGGACAGAGGACACTCCAGCTGAATTTCCTTCTGGAACAACCACATTCAAGGGCGGTATTGATGAACTTGTTTTAAAGGAGTTGGGTTTGTATCAGGAAGGGGGCAGAACACTAACACACCTTGCTCTTTGGTTTCCAAACGAGGACACTCGGAAATCGCCACCAACTTAATTTAAAAGTAAACTAGATGAAGTTGGAAGCCCAGTGGCCACCGAGGGACCCACAGACGGAGTTAAGTGAGTGTGACACAGGACAAAGGCCACTTCCTGTCCTCCTTGCCAGGGTCACGTCCATCCTCACCCTGCTTGTCAGCAGGGTGCAGAGGTGGGAGCAAACCAGAGTGCGTCTCCTACCACACCTAGTTATGTCTGCTTGCACAGAGAGGCATGACGAGCGTCTTCTAGAACCCGTGACTGTGTTCCCCACCAGTTCTGCCTGTGGGGGGTCTGTGAGCCAGCTGCAAAAATCATCCCCGGGCTTCCACAAGCCCCTCGCCTCCAAATGCCTGGTGCCAGCCTCAC
>NW_006922035.1:974592-979961 GCF_000298275.1 Orycteropus afer afer | reverse complement strand
GATCCACACAATCAAATGTTTTTGCATTGTCAATAAAACACAAGTAAATATCTTTCTGGCATTCTTTGCTTTGAGCCAAGATCCATCTGACATCAGCAACATTATCCCTCACTCCACATATCCTTCTGAATCCAGCTTGCGTTTCTGGAAGTTCTCTGTCAATACCCTGCTGCAACCTTTTAAAATTATCATCAGTAAAATTTTACTTGCATACAATATTAATGATATTGTTCAATAATTTCCACATTCTGTAGGATCACATTTCTTTGGAATGGGTACAAATATGGATCTCTTCCAGTCACTTGGCCAGGTAGCTGTCTTCCAAATCTCTTGGCATAGCCAAATGCAGCATTCATTTTTTGAAACATCTCAATGGGTATTCTGTCAATTGCTGGAGCCTTGTTTTTGGCCACTTCCTTCAGTGCAGCTTCAACTTCTTCCTTCAATACCATTGGTTCTTGATCATGTGCCACCTCTTGAAATGGATGAACATTGACCAGTTCTTTTTAGTACAGTGACTCTGTGTATTCCTTCCATCTTCTACTGATGTGTCCTGCATCATTCAATATATAATTCATAGATTCTTTCAATATTGCCACCTGAGGCTCAAATTTTTTCTTCAATTCTTTCAGTTTGAGAAAGGCCAAGTATGTTCTTCCCTTTTGGCTTTCCAAATCCATGTCTTTGCACATTTCATTATAGTAGTTGGCTTTGTCTGCTTGAGCTGCTCTTTGAAATCTTCTCTTTAGCTCTTTTATCTTGTTATTTCTTCCATTTGTTTTAGCTCGTTTTCATTCAAGGACAAGTTTTAGAGTCTCTTCTGTAAACATCCATTTTGGTCTTTTTTTCCTTTCCTATCTTCTTAATGATGTTTCACTTTCTTCATGGATAATATTCTTGATGTCATCCCACAATTCCTCTGGTTTTCAGTCTTTGGTGTTCAATGCATCAAATCTAATCTTTAGATGGTGTCTAAATTCAGGAGGAGTATATTCAAGGTCATATTTTGGCTCTCATATGAGGACTTGTTTTAATTTATTTCAACTTCAACCTGAACTTGCATATGAGCAATTGATGGCCTTTCCCCACAATCATCTCCTGGCCTTGTTTTGGCTGAAGATACTGAGCTTTTCCATCACCTCTTGCCACAGATGTAGCCAATCTGATTCTTGTGTATTCCACCTGGCGAAGTCCATGTGTATAGCTGCCATTTGTGCTGTTGAAAAAAGGTATTTGCAATGAATAAGTCGTTAGCATTGCAAAATTCTATCACACAACTTCCAGCATTATTTAAATCACCAAGGCCAAATTTTCCAATTCCTGGTAATTCTTATTTCCAACTTTTGCATTCCAATCATCAGTACATCTTGATTGCATGTTTGGTCAATTTCAGACTGCAGAGTTGGTAAAAATCTTCAATTTCCTCATCTTTGGCTTTGGTGGGTGGTGCATATATTTTAATGATAGTAATATTAACTGGCCTTCCTTGTAGGTGTATGGCTATTATCCTACCACTGACAGCCTTGTACTCCAGGATAGATCTTGAAACATACATAAAAGAAACATAAAGATTACAGTCTGGAAACCCTCTGGGACAGTTCTACTTTGTCCTATATGGTCACTATACATTGGATTACTCAGCAGCAATGGGTTGGAGGATGGTGGGACTTCAGCTTACTTACTCTGGACACATCATCAGGAAAGGCCAATCACTAGAAAAGGATACCATGCTTGGTAATGGAGAGGGTCAGAGAACACATAGGAGACCCTCCATGAGAGGGAGCGACACGATGGCTGCACCAATGGGCTCAAACGCATCAATGCTCATGGAGATGGTGCCAGACCAGGCGACATCCCACTCTGCTGTACAGGAGGTCATCATGAGTTGGAGTTGACTAGACTGATGGCAACTGACAACAACAGGGATCTTTCACGAGGTGTTGCTTTCTTTGTGTCGATGCTGTAAGCTTTTAATTCCTCTCAGTGAGAGGGTTGTCCGAAGTGCAAGTGTACGTCCTCTGATATCCTGACTGCTGCTTCCATTGGCATCTTTATACTAATTCAAAAAAACCAAACTCACTGCCGTCACGTCGATTCGACTCATAGTGACCCCTCCTTGGGTTTCTGAGGTGGTGTCTCTATGGAAGTAGATTGTCCAGTCTTCCTTCTGAAGAGTGGCTGGCGGTAATGTACTAGGCACCCAGATATTCTAAAATTCCCCAGATAAGAGCCGACTTCTTATTTTTTTAAGATAAATTATCTTGAAGGCTTCCCATCACTTTTCCTTCCTTGTGGCCATTTTGTGCAAAAATACATTACATCCAATTTGTTAAAAGTAACTAAAAATTTTGGTCTAATAGCTGAAACAAGAAGGGAGATTACAAAGAATGAAGATGGCCTGTTTCTTATTCTCAGAGTATTTTCCTTCTAGCTTCAAAGACAAAGAACACCCACAGAAATGAAGCAGAGACTAATCCGAAGCAATTATGTTTGATTTAGTGTGCTATTATACTGAGCACAGAAACATATGCCAAAAACAATAAGTACTACATCTACTATGGCACACTATGGAATTAGTCAGAATATAACTTTGACAATAACATTAGCAATTACAATAAACATTACTATGAAAACTGAAATGAAAATACATCCACAAGCAACTTAATTTCACTCCTGTGACTTTGGTAATAGAGAACATTTGCATATTTTTAAAGACCCCTGGGACTTTATTGCAAATATATAAGGGTACACTTTGGAATCTGATGGTTGTGGTGGGGAGAAAGAGCTTTCTTAAGAAGGCTCATTTGGATGTGTCTGACTTGATTCTTGAACGAGTTCCTGGGTGGTGTGAACGGTTAAGCTCTTGTCTGCTGATGGAAAGGTTGGAGGGTCAAGTCCACCCAGAGGCGCCATGGAAGAAAGGTCTTCAAACTGATCACTGACCACCCCACGGACCCAACTTCCACTCCATCACACATGGGGCTACCATGAGGCAGAACTGGCTTGAAGGCCATTGGTTGGTGTTTTGACTCCTGGAATTATATTGGACAATAGTTTTCTCTTTTGGACAGAGATGCCTTGGCTCTTTTGGTTGTCCCCCACTCTAGATCTCCATCCATTCTCACAGCTTCAGATGGCCCTCGGTGGTCCCCGCCTCCCGTTGTTCATACCATGTCATCCTCTCCTCTGGAGCGAGAGCTGGCATCAGTGACTCTCTTCTGACCCACACAGGATGGCCCTGGTAATGACACCACTTCTGAGACCCGGTTACAAGACTGCAGCCTTCATTTGGGTCACTCTCACCTTTGGGAGAATCTGTCACGAGGAGTCCTGTGGAGAGGTTTCCATGACGAGCGATGGAGGCTATTGACAGCCAACTGAACAAGTTTCCAAGGGCATCTTCTGAGATCTGCAGCTGCCATCTATGCCAATTTGAAAGTTGAGGCTTGAAATGACAACAGTCCTGGTGATGCCTTGTGACAGCCTCATGCGGTCCCATTAGCCGGAATCACCCGGCTGAGCCGCTCCCAGACTCCCGGCCCACAGAAACTGGGCAATCACCAACGCTGGCCGTTTCAGCACTGAGTTTTGGAACAACTTGCTGCATCACAAGGGATGACCGATGAAGGGCGACCCGGGCTGGAAGCAGTCGCTCTGTGCTTTATTTCCAGCGCAGAGCCATTTGTATGGAGGACGACGTTGGCTTCATATCAGCAAGAAAGATGCTCAGAGACCTGCAAGTCCATAAATACCAAGAGACACAGGAAAAGAAAAATGGCCACGACTCAACAGAAAGACGGCCCTCATGATCTTGATCAGTGGTTCACAAGTCTGCTTGCGTGTCCTGGACTGAGAAAAACAACACAGGCATTGAGTCTGTGAGCGGGAGAAGATGTAGCATTCAGCACGAGAAGCCACCTTTCCTCTCTCCGGGTAACAGACCAGTTCAGCTGAAGGGAAACAGCCTCTTGTCAGGGCCGCATTTTTCTGTCCCAAGTATCTCTGTGCCCTGACTTTCAAGGCTGTTTGCCTGTTCGCCTGTTTTACCCTGTCCTGGGGGCTACGGGATACGAAGGGAGCTACCCTGTCTGCCTCCCCAGGTCATAGGGTGAGACGACCTTTACCTACAAATGTCACATTAGCTGAGCTGGTGTCACGTATCATCCCACTTACTTTCTATAATAGGAAAATGGCAGACCCACTGAGCTCTGGGCAGAGACCTGCACATGGGGCTCAATGGCCATGGGGTCAAGGTTTTTTGTTTGCATTTGACTCTGCAGGTCAGAACGTCAGCTGTGACAGACTCAAGTCCTTTCCACCAGTCCTGTGTCCAAGTTGCTGACAGTAGCCTCCAATCTATAAAGCCTTCAGACACCTTTCCATGAAGTTCCAGATTTCGGAAGGGAAGCTACCTTCAGGAGCCAGATAACAGAAAGAGATTCTGTTATCTGGATGTAACCCATCTAACCCATGTCATTGAATAATATGTGCAGAAACTGCTAAATGGAAATATATTTTGATGTGCATATTTTCACCAAAAATAAAGTTAAGTTAGATTAAAATAATGAAAAATCCTGACACCACCCAGGAAGCCCGTAGCAGCTGCGGGGAGAGGAAAGGAGGGAGGGGCAGAAGGCGGGGCTTGCACGGTGCAGGGGGCAGTGCCCTGAGCAACAGAAAATAGAGCCTGGAATCCAATCATCTCTTCATGAATGATTGCGGTCTCTCTCTGATTTACAGTTCATCTCAGATGCTTGTTTAACCCTCCCCGTGATGACAAAGTGAAACACCTTCCTAGGGAAATCTCCAAGACCCGGAGGGGAAGCCTGGGAGTCCTCGGTGCCAGTCGGATGCACGGTCCTGCATGTTTATGGAAATATTAATAAATCTATCTTTCTTTACAATATAGTGCCCCTTTGGCCTTAACCCCTCAAAGAACATTCCATTTTCTGTTACCTCCCCAGAACATTGCTGTTAGGGCTGTGAAATTGATTGCAATGCCCAGCAACCCAATGGGACAGAGTAGAAGTGCACCATAGGGCTGTGTAGGCCAAGGACTCGATGGAAGCAGATCACCAGGTCTTTCTGCTGCAGAGCCCCTGGATGGGTTTGAACTACCAGCCTTTTGGTTACCAGCCAAAGGCTGAATTCAGGGGCAGAAGAAACAATGTCTGTGAGGTTCAGGCCTGCCGCCTCCAGCCTTATTCTAATGAGGCTCCAATGCCCCCACGGCAGCAGCAAGGACCACCTGCAGCCCCACTTCCTGTCCCGGTGCATCCCCAACTCCCCTAAATGTGGCTGTCTGCTTTGGACCACGGACTCCCCCATCAGCAACATGACAGCACAGCCCCTGCTATGGTTCTTGGAGG
>NW_006922035.1:969293-973297 GCF_000298275.1 Orycteropus afer afer | reverse complement strand
CTGGAAGAGATCCATATTTGTACCCATTCCAAAGAAAGCTGATCCCAGGGAATGTGGAAATTATCAAACAATATCATTAATATCTCATGCAAGTAAAATCTTCAGCAGTCAAGACATCAAAAGATGTATTGCATTGGGAAAATCTGTTGCAAAAGACTGCTTTCAAGTGCTGAAGAGTGAAGATATCTCCTTGAAGACTAAGATGCGCCTAATCCAAGCCATGGTGTTTTCCATCACCTCTTATGCCTGTGAGAGCTGGACACTGAATAAGGAAGACTGAAGAAGAGTAGATGCTTTTGAGTTGTGGTGCTGGTGAAGAATGCTGAAAGTACCATGGACTGCTAAAAGGACTAACAAATCTCTCCTGGAAGAAGTAGAGCTGGAATGCTCCTTGGAAGCAAGAATGGCCAGACTTCGTTTCACCTACTTCAGTCATGTTGTCAGAATAGATCATTCTCTGGAGAAGGATGTCATGCTTGGTAAAGTGGAGGGTCAGCGAAGGAGGGAAAGGCCCTCAATGAGATGGGTTGACACAGTGGCTGCTGCGATGGGCTCAGGCCTAGTAGGGATCATGAGGCTGGCACAGGACCGGGCAGTGTTTCGTTCTGTTTACATAAAGTCACTGTGCGTCAGAGACAACTCGATGGCACATAACAACAACAATCCCAAAGACTTCATGGGGCATACTTCTATTGAAAACTGCTCCCTCTGGTGATCCCAGTTCTGGGGAAAGAGAACAAAAATCCATTATATAAACAAACAGGCTTTTCTATATGATTGATCCAAGGATCTCTGGTGCTGCAGAGTTAAAGCATTTGGCTGCTAACCAAAAGGTGGCCAGTTTGAACCCACCAGCCTCTTTGTGGGAGAAAGATGAGGCACTCTGCTTCTGTAAAGATTTACAGCCTTGGAAAACCTATGGGGAAGTTACACTCTGTCCTAAGGGGTCACTGTGACTGGGAATTGGCTTGATGGCAGTGGGTCTTTCTATGTGATTGATCCACTCTGTCTGTTTTTTTTTTGTTTTGTTTTGTTGTTGTCATTCATATATCGTATGTGTTTTGGAATTCAGGTTTGGAGTGATGCTTAAGACTCTATCATATCTAAAAATTTGACACTGGCCTCCCTACCGGCCACCACAGTGGCTGCCATCTGGAGCTTCGTGGCTGGTGGAAGAGAGAACATGGTGGAGAATTCACGGACCACCTGTGTGCTCATCCTTTGGTTGAATCAAGTCACACACTACATCTGACTTGAAGTACACTTAAAGGTGTGATCCTGTCCATGTGCCCAGAAAAGGAGCAAGTCAGGAGGGTGGTCCCTCACTGAAGACGTCACTCAGCCCATCGCTTGCACAGGCTGTGCTGCCTGGAGCCCACTCTGCCCAGCCCTCTTGTGGCTGGAGCTGGAAGGCTAGCTTGTCATCTATGAGTGAGAAATCAGGATGCAGCAGCCTCAACAAGGCTGAGTTGATGTCCTGAGTTCACTCTCAGTGTTCCTGGGCCTTCCCACTGCAGGTGCAATGGTCACAAATGGCCACCCGGACTTTGTATCTAATGGTGGCACCAAAAATAGTTCCCCAGGCAGTGGTCTTCAAAGGCTACAGCTGGGAAGGTCAAAAGAGATTGGCATGGAGCTTCAGTTGGAGGAAGGGTCAATGATGTCACACTGAAGAATGTAATCTGGGGACAATCATTGTGTGGCTTTGAAATGGTAGCTAGAGAGAACCATGGCATCTGTGAGGTTCTGCAAGCAGACGTTTTGGATGTACTTGGAAAGGAAGAAACAAGAGCAATGTCTTCTAAACAAGATCATCCCTCCTGAGAGCACTGGGGCTGAGGGTTCAAGGCCTTTGTCAGCCTAGGACACCCCATGGGGCACCCCATAAGACAGAGTGGAACTGCCCCGTGGGGTGTCCTAGGCTGTCAATCTTCACGGAAGCTAAGCTCAAACCAAACCCAATGCTGTGGAGTTGATTCCGACTCACAGCACCCCTAAAGGACAGAGTGGAACTGCTCCATGGGGTCTCCAAGGCATCAATCTTTACAGAAGCAAAGCCCAACCGCACCCAATGTCTTGGGGTTGATTCTGACTCACAGTGCCCCTAGAGGACAGGGTAAAACCACCCCCAGAGAGTTTCCAAGGCATAGTGCCTAAGGCATCTGACTGCTAACCAGAAGGCTGGTGGTTCAAACCCACCAGCCACTCCTCAGAAGGAAGGTTGAACAGTCTACTTCCATGGTGATGTGGTTGTTGTTAGTGCCGTTGCGTTCTCTCCAGCTCATAGCTACCTCATTCGCAGCAGAGCAAAACACTGCCTAGTCCTGTCCAGCCCCACGATCCTCACTATACCTGAGTCCATTGTTGCAGCCACTGTGTCAATCCATCTCGTTGAGGGCATTTCTCTCTTTTTTTTTGACCCTCCCTCTACCTTACCAACCATGACATCCTTCTCCAGGGAATGGTCTCTTCTTACAACACGACCAAAGTAGGTGAGACGAAGTCTGGCCATTCTCGCTTCCAGGAGCTATACTTCCTCCAGGACAGATGTTAGTTCTTTTAGCAGTCCATGGTGCCTTCAGCATTCTTCGCCAGCACCACAACTCAAAAGCATCAACTCTTCTTCAGTCTTCCTTTTTCATTGTCCAGCTCTCACATGCATATGAGGCAACTGAAAATACCATGGCTTGTGTCAAGGGCACCTTAGTCCTCAAAGAAGCATATTTGCTCTCCAGCACTTGAAAGAGGTCCTTTGCAGCAGAATTGCCCAATGCTATATGACGTCTGATGTCTTGACTGCTGCTTCCATTGGTGTTGATTGTGGATCCACGTAATACAAAGTCTTTGACAACTTCAATCTTTTATCCATTTATCATGAAGCTGCTCATTCATCCTGTGTGAGTATTTTTGTTTTCTTTATATTGAAGTGTAATACATACTGCAGACTGCAGTCTTCAGTCTTCATCAGTAATTCCTTTAAGTCATCCTCCCTTTCAGTGAGCAAAGTTGTGTCATCTGCATAACGCAGGTTGTTAATGAGTCTTCTTCCAATCCTGATGCCATGTTCTTCTTCTTATAGTCTAGCTTCTTGAATTATTTACTCAGCATACAGATTGAATAAGTGTGGTGAAAGGATACAGCCCTGACACACTCCCTTCCTGATTTTAAACCATGCAGTGTCCCCTTGTTCTGTTCGAACAGCAGCCTCCTGGTCTATGTACAGGTCCCCAGAGTTCAGTGGACTTCAGCAGTCACATTGTTTGCCACCCCTTCAATCAAGGCATCATCCAGTCTTGGGTCCCAGAACTTAACAATGACAGCAACCAAAACGAGAATAATGGAGACTCCTGGGCACTTAACACACCAAGCACCTCTTCTAAACACCTAAACACCCAGCAAGCTCATGAAGGATGGACAGCATACTGACTTGTTTTGATTATGAATAATCCAAGACACAGAGAAGGTAAGTAAGTCCGTGAAAGGTCACTGGTATCTAAGAGGTAGAGGACCACAGGTGTGAAACCAGAAGTAATGCCTCTTAACCACACAAACCCTGTCGTGTCTGTGCAGAGCTTGGGACCATCCAGGGCTGATTAGGTTGTGAACCAGGGGCTGCAACTGTTATTTTGGGGAAATCCCATGCTCAGGACATATGTTTCACAGCCCTACTGGGTTGTCATTGAAAAATGTACACATGGAAAGTGTGTACATGCTTAGTGGGACAGCACTGGCGGTAGGGCATTTTCTTTTCCATCAGAAATTACAATGAATTTGACAAAAAATATATGAGATGTAGTTTTCAAACATATTTCCTCGCCTTCCCTTTAGTGCCTTCATGCATGATATTTCCACTTATTTAAACAGTAACTAGGTGCCATGTTCACTTGGCTGAGTGTGTCAAATAAAACACGTGTGGCACCTATGGGGCCCCTTGGTGTGCTCCGCTGCCAACAGAAAGGTTGGGGGTTCGCATCCACCCTGAGGTGCCTGAGAAGAAAGGCCTG
>NW_006922035.1:964388-965818 GCF_000298275.1 Orycteropus afer afer | reverse complement strand
CAATGCAGAGAAAAATTCCTAGGCTGACATGGATAATCATGGCCCCTGTGCTAGGATGAAATTGGCACATCCATTATGGGCCAGCCCTTAAACCTTTGTCAAGATTCCCACCCTACAGAGGGTCCTAGCAAATCAAAAAGTTAAAAACAAAAACAGAACATGAAGAGACAATTCACCAAAAAAGACAACTGAGCAATAAGCAGATGCAAAAACATCAACCTTATCAGTAAACCTAAGAGGCTTTGGAGCTCTGAGGGGCAGTGCCTGAGGCATTTGACTGCTAGCCAGAAGACTGGCGGTTCAAACCCACCAGCCACCCTGAGGAAGAAGACCAGGCAATCTATTTCCGTAAAGATTTACCACCTCAGAAACCCAATAGGGGTTGCTATGAGTCAGAATCAACTCAACGGCAGTGAGTTTGGTTTCTTAAGACACATTAATTCTAAAGGCAGAGACGCTCACGTTGATTTGAAAGAACAGGTACCTACGTGTGGGGATGGCCAGCTTCCATGGGCTGCCAGTAATGTCAACTGGTACCGTTCCGGAAGGCACTGCTGAAATACGTACCAACAGGCCTAAAGCGACCATCTTTCACGTTGTCCTCAGGGTCTTCCTCTGCCTTGAACCTTTTCTGTTGAAAATGACACCCGCCCCCCATATATTGCCCTTTCCTTCACACACCTTAATACGTGTCAACCCCCTCCTCTCGTTCCTCGTTCCCCCTCTCTTCCTCTCCCACCCCTGGTAACCTTCAAGACTGACTCTTGCTGTGTGGGAACTTTTTCTTGACTTTTCATAGGAATGGTCTCATACGATACTATCCTTTTGTGACTGACTGATTTCACTCAGCATAATGTCTAAATGATAGTCTTTGACCTGCGGTTCTGCTAGTTGCTATTGATTTTAACATGCTTGCAAATAGAAGAAGATAAGTTTTTATCACTTCTGTACTTTTCGTGAGAAAGAACACTCAGTAACTGCCTAATTGTCTACCCGTGCAAGATGGGGTCATCAGAATTTACAACCTGGTACCCTTGGAGAATATTCAGCAGGCAGACATTTCTGTGTGGCCCAATCGATACTTTTTAAAATAATGTAAATGATTTCAACTCCTTTTTTCTCACACAAATCACCGGAATCTGGGCTTTCTTAAAAGTGGAACATCCAGCATCGCCGCATTCCGACCGGAGCAGGTGAAGGAAACGCCGGGCTGAAGCACCACTGCCTGCCGCAGACCCAGCACCCGACCCGCAGGCCTTCCCAGAGCGGCGCGCTCATTGCCGTTCCAGACCCCGGTCCTGCTCCGACTCAGGGAAGCACGGGTTCTCTTCACACAGCTGTCGATGAACGGCTCTTGCCTGTGTCCTACCTGGTTAGAGCACGCTGTCACCCTATTCCCTAGAGGCAGACCCTCGAGACTGGCCGTCTGG
>NW_006922035.1:961124-963523 GCF_000298275.1 Orycteropus afer afer | reverse complement strand
GGGGCTTTGGGGAGAAGGCAGAGGAGCAGCTGGGGTTGGTCTGCAGCCCGTGAAAGCCACACCACTCAGCGCCGGACCCCACAGCCCTCAAGGCTTGGTGCAGATGGGCGGGGCGGAACCACAGCTGGCCCAGCCTACAGCACACAGCCAGGACATTCAGAGCACAGTTTTAATAGGAAATATTTTGAGATATTGATGTTATTTATTTATAGCTTTTTATTGTGATTGAAAGAGCTCTGGTGACATAGTGCCTAAGGCATTTGACCGCTAACCACCAGCCACTCCTTGGAAGGACGATGGGGCAACCTACTTCCATAGTGATACCACCTAGAAAGCCCAAGGAGGAGTCACTGTGTGTTGGATCTGACTTGATGGCAGTGAGTTTTTGTTTTTTATTGTGATTTCAGTTCACAGAGCAAATTGGTTTCCATTCAAGTGTTCACACACATTTTGTTTGGCAGCGCTGCCTGCAGTCCTCACCTCCTCCCTGTGCCTCTGTTTCCCTCGTCCTTATTCCTCTCCCTTCCTGCCTCTGAGCTTTATCCCTGGGCCGTTGCTGCCCTTTGGTCTCCTGTGGTTGATTATTCCAAGGAGTGCCTGACTCCCTGGTGTCATTGTTCACTCATAGGCCTGCCCATTGCTTGGCTGGAAGTTGAACCATAGGAGTGAGTCGTTTCCAGGCTTAAAGGGTGACTAAGGGCCACAGTCCTGAGGGTCCCACCCATCTCCATCTCACTAGTGAGCCTGCTGTTCTTCATGGTTTGAATTTTCTTCCCATTTTTATCCCATTTTGCCTAGGGCCTTCCAGTGTGCTCCTTTTCAGAGAGATCGGTAGTGCTAGCTGGGCACCATCTAGTTCTTCTGGTCCTGCAGGCTGAGGTCCACGTGTGCATTAGTCCTTTGGACTAATGGTTTCCATGTGCCTTTGATTTTCTTTACTCTTCTTTGCTCTCCACAGGGACAGTTGCCCCTGAGATGGCTGCCGACAAGCTTTTAAGACCCTGGAAGCTGCTCACTGAAGTAGAAGAGAGCGCATTTTCTTTGTGGACTGTGTTCTGCCAATTGACTTAGCGGAGCCGCGATTGTGGTCCTAAGCCCCAGAGCCCAGTGACTTAGCCCCTCGAGGTGTCTGATTACGGCTAAGAAGCTTTCATGATTTTGCCCTTGACTGGTCTACTATGTACGTGGGTATATTTACAGCACATGCAATACGTGTGTAGGATGAACCTCAGCCAAACTTATGGGGGGTCTTGTGTGTGGTCCCGCTTCCCGTGCCCGCCCTGCTCAGCTGGCGTGCCTGCCCACGGATCCGCTCACAGATCACTGTTGTCACTGACGTTGCAGTAATTGCAGTGTGTGCAGTCGTCCCTCACTTTGCCTCCTGGAACTCTTGGGCATTACTCTGTGTCTTCATTTGCCTCAATGATCTTGTACTGACCATCCCCTTATTGCATATTGCCTTTCCCTTCATCCAAATTAACATAGCTGTTAAGGTATCTGGCTAGTAACTAAAGACAAAAATAAAAAAGATTGCTGGTTCGAATCCACCAGCTGCTCCACAAAGAAAGATGAGGCAGTCTGCTTCCATAAAGGTTTATAGCCTTGGAAACCCAATAGGGGTTGTATGGGTAGGAATCAACTCTATAGCAGTGGTCTTAGGAGCTCTGGTGGCGCAGTGCCTAAGGCATTTGACTGCTAACCAGAAGGCTGGCAGTTCAGACCCAGTGGCCAGTCATTGGAAGGAAGGTTGGGCAATCTACTTCCGTAGAAATACTGCCTGGAAAACCCAAGGAAGGGTCGCTATGAGTTGGATCCGACTCAACAGCAGTGAGTTTGTTGTTTTGGTTTTATCTAGTTAGAAGCTCTAGCAGTGCAATGGTTAAAGCATTCAGCTGCTAACCGAAAGGTTGGCAGTTTAAACTCATCAGCCACTCTGCAGGAGAAAGATGAGGCAGTCTGCTTCTGTCAGGATTTACAGCTTGGAAACCTTGTGGGGCAGTTCTACTCTGAGTTGGGATCAATTTGACAGCAATGGGTTTGTTTGGTTTTTGTTAGTTTTACTATCTAGTTAGTGATGGACTTTTGGAGTCTTGAACTCTGACTTTTTCTTTTTTTTAATGGAAAGACAATATAACAAATTGAGTGAAAGACAGTGGTCATATTTCACAAAATAACAGTTTGAATAAGTGGAAACCTTAATAACAGGCTGCAAACTCAGCAGCCTGGGGTCAAGGTGTGCACGGGGTCATTCTGGGAAGCCTTTCCTTTACAGACGAGGAACAGAGCCCTGGCAAGGTGTAAATGTCACCATGATGAAAGGCCATCTTCCGAGGAGTTCGGCCAGGCCCTGCTGCAAGGGGTGACCATGTGTGTTCTGGGCATGTACAGAATTCTGTGCC
>NW_006922035.1:951706-959639 GCF_000298275.1 Orycteropus afer afer | reverse complement strand
GGTAATGACTCAACGGCAGTGAGTTTTTGAGTAGGAGAAACAATTTCCATAGTCAAGGTTCTGTTTCATACTGAGGATAGATTCACATTTCATTATGAGGATGGATCCCGGTCAACGGTGGTGTTGGCAGCACCTGTTCTTTTCCGGGTGTTGCCCTCATCCTCACAGGGCCTTCCCCGCTGTGTTTCGGAAGCGGGGTAATCACAGTCCTGTCTGTGGGGGTGCTGCAGCCGCTGCCTATGCTAACTCTTGCTTATTTGCAAAAGAAAAAAAAAGAAAAACCTCATTGCTGTGGTGGAGTTGATTCGAACCCCTGGCGATCCCACGTGTATCCGGGAAGAACTGTGCGCCAGAGTTTAAATGGCTGATTTGTTTTCTGAGGTGCCTCTGGGTGACTCGAACCTCCAACCTTGCCGTGTGCACCTCCAGGGATTCCCACCTGCACACAGGCAGGGGCTCGTTGTGTGTGTCACTCCCTGTCAATGCTACGTCAGGCTTGGTCCCATTCCCAGCCTTGGTGGGTCCTCCGAGCCTTGGACTCGGTTATGGAGGGTGTGATGGGGTAGAGGGAGACGCGACTCGATCCCCGGCCTCCTCACCGCACACTCACCTGGGACTGGCCCTCATGGAGACGGCCTCGGAGAAACCAAGGCCTGCGATACTGCCCGCCTCCCCGTGAATTTAAGGGAGACGCCATCTGATGGTGTTTGAGGCCACTGGCTATGCACTTGTTTCCTGGACAGTGTTTACAAAGACCAGAGTCTCAAAGGTGAAGTTCTTTAATGAGGCTTTCTTCCCCTGAGTGCAGTGCCTGTCCCTGGAGGTGAGTACTGTTTTGGGCAAGCTGCAAGAAAAGCAGCCCATTCAAACACATGTATATTTGGCGAGTAATTGCATGGCCGGTCTTCAACAAGGACACTTCATTTCTGTGTCATACACAGATTTCACTGATACAACAGATAGTCACTTGCGTGTTAAAGACATAGAGTTATGTGTCATTTTTCTAGCAGAATTGAAACAGTTTTAAATTCACTTTTCCAACTGGCCGGTAAGACTTGAGATTGAGGAGGAAAATAGTCTGTACACCAAGTAGGAAGTAATTCCAGTGGATTTCGTTCACAATCACTGCCGTCTCTACCAAGCTATCTTTCTCATTAATAAGTGGACGTCAGTAAATGTATTCAGGTGTGTGAGAAACGGCGCCTAGGTAGTCCCTATGCTCCTGGTCCCTGTCCTCACAGGATCTATGCCTGGCGGTGAGGTTGCCGATCCTGGTCCCTGTCTCTGTCGCGTCTGTGCCTGGTGGTAAAGGACCTGACCTTGGCTCATCTCTCAGTTCCGGCTCCCTGTGCTCAGTGAGAAAGTGGTGACCATTCTCAGTAATTATAAAGTTGTGGGTACAAGACCTGTCCTGGACACAGAGGGCTTCCACCAGAAGCGGGACCAGGGCAGGGCTGCTCTGCTGTACACGAAACTGACCCAAGCACACTTCAAGTCCAGGATAGAAGCAGTGGTGGACAGCTAACCACCATGGAAGTCTAGGTGCTGGTGCAACGGCGTCACCAAACGTGGAGACAACTACGCGGAAGTTGGTGTCTTCTCCTAGGACAGAGAGCACAGTACCTCTCCCCCCACACACACACCCTGGCAGGGCAGTAATACAGCAGCAACTAATAACCAGGCGAGCCACACACCAAAAGCACCAAAGCAAAATCAAAACGGAACACGCAAAACATCCACCACCTGCCAGTAAACCCCGTAAGTGATGTGCTTGTTGTTGCTGTGAGCCATCTGACTCACGGCTCCCCTATGAGACAAAGGAGAACGGCCCCAAGCGTTTCTGAGGCTGTCGATCTTTGCAGAAGGAGACTGCCTGGTCTCCTGTACAGCAGCTAGTGGGTTTGAACTGCTGAGCTTTGGGTTAACAGGTGAATGCTCTCACCACTGCACCATCAGAGCGCCTTGCATTTATGTAGCACCTCTGTTTTCTTCAGGTCCATCGTCTCTCTGACTAACTAGAATATGAGCCCGTGAGGCAGGGACGATGTCTCCCTTCACCCTGCAACTCCAGGTCTCAGATCCCACGGGGCACTGCAGACGTTCGGAAGGGTCTTTGCACCCTCCCTCCCCTAAAACCTGCGTGACACGGGAAATGTCTTTTCCCCAAAATTTGCACTGGGTGCCGTCTGACCTCGGGGTCTGCAGCCACGCTGAAGAGGTGTACCTGATTTTACTACGGGGTTGTGTCTTTGGAGTGGCTCTCCAGACATGGTCTCTCCTCCTCGGTAACCTGCTCCACACCCAGGCCTTAGGTGTCTCCATGGAGAACTGCAGTTCCGTGTTGCCAGGTGGGCAGGAAAAAGGGAAGGTGGGGCAGGAGTGGAGACTCTTCAAGAATTACTTGGAAATCAAACAGGAATAGGAAGGAGAACGGCCAGTCAGCCACTGTTACCAGCAGTTCTCTCTCCTGCTATTTCCACAGTTAATGCCAGCGGCAGCCGCCTCTGTTCATTGGAAATAGACAAAATTTCATTTCGAAAACAAAAATCTAGTGTTCCCTGAATGTGAGGGACCCAAAGTCAAAGTTTCCTTTCATAGCTACAAACAAATCTTTCGAACAAACTATACAAATAACTTGTCTGCGTTCCAAATAGTTTTTTTACTTTAAAAAATATGCATCCAGGGCAGCCACTGTGGCAACCAGCTTGGCGGTTCCTCGAGAGGCTGAGCACCGAATCACCACCTGACCCAGCGTCCCGGTCCTGGGCGCGGGCCGAAGAGGAGGCCGGAGCACAGACAGAAACCCCCACACCAGTGCTCCCCCGGCACTGCTCCCGGAGCCAGAGGTGACAGCAACCAAACATGCATCCACGGATGGCGGACCCACGCAGTGTGGCCCACACACAGCGGGAGACTGCGAAAACCACCCAGTGAGCAGATGGCAGACCCACGCAGTGTGGCCCACACGCGGCGGGAGATTACTCACAGAGAGCCATGGGCCCCATGCACGCTACTACATGGATGAATCCTACAGACATCACGGTTAGTGGATCAGCTCATCACACAAAGATAAATACTGTAGGATCCCACTATATGAAATATATGTTGTTGTTATTGTTGTTATGTGCCGTTGAGTCATACACGACTCATAGCGACCCCTCCTTGGGTTTCCGAGGCAGTATCACTACGGAAGTAGGATTGCCCAACCTTCCTTCCGAGGAGTGGCTGGTGGGTTTGAACCCCCAGCCGTCTGGTTAGCAGGCAAGTGTCTTAGCCACTATGCTACCAGAGCTCCCTATGAAATATATACAAACCAAAAATTATTAGTAGTTTCTAGGGATGGGGGAGGGGAATGAGGCTTTTTGCTTGGGGGGACTGCGTTTGTGTCTCCAGCTACGTCTGTTAGTGTGGAGCGGGGTCAGCTGGGGGAGGCCCCCTTCCTTGCAGCCATCTCTTGGCTCGGCGTGTACACTGGCTGCCCAGAGGCCTGGGTGACCTGCAGGTGTGCACCCGCTGGCCGCCCAAGGCTTCCTGGTGGTCTCGGGTTGACAACTCTCTAGGGGCGCTAGGAGTAGGAATCAATTCCATGGTGGGGGTAAGTGGGTAGACTTGTGAGTGTGTGTGTGTATGAGACAGAGTGTGTGTGTGAGTGTGTGTGTGTGTGATTTGGATAAAGTTTACAGAGCGAATTGGCTTTCCATGCAACTGTTCATACACACTTTGTTTTGTGACCTTCACTGCAATCCCCACAATGCAACAGCTTTCTTCCCATTTCCTCCCTGTGTTTACCATTTCCCTTCGTCCTTAGAAGGAGCTGTTGTTGTTGTTTTGTGCCGTCGAGTCAGCCCTGACTCATAGCGACCCCTCCTTGGGTTTCCGAGGCAGTATCACTACGGAAGTAGGATTGCCCCACCTTCCTTCCGAGGAGTGGCTGGTGGGTTTGAACCACCAGCCTTCTGGTTAGCAGTCAAGTGCCTTAGCCACTATGCTACCAGAGCTCCCTAGAAGGAGCTAGACTTTTGGTAAAGCTAAATACAAGGACGAAAAAACCCGCAAAGAATGATCACTGAGCCCTGGCCTTAGACCCCACATTTCAGTATAAGGGTAGGAAGACTGGTTGTGGGGTGGGGCTCTCTGCCTCCCCCCACTGCAGACCAGCAAAGCTGGGTGCAGAGGGGTGGGGCGAGTCTCCTGGGGCCCTGGAACAATGATCACAAACCCTGAGCCTGCAAACCACAGCCGTTCACTCACTCGCAGTTCCGGGGGCTGGCTCTCTGAAATCGAGTCCTCCGCAGGCCACGCCGCTGAAGGCTGCAGGGAATGGCCCTGTCTCGCTTCTTGCAGCTTCTGGTGGCCCCAGGCGTCATGTGACTGTGCCGCTCACTCTAGTCTCTGCCTCTGTGGTCCCGTGGCCACCTTCCCTCTGCATCCTACCTCTTCTCAGAACACCAGTGACCGGATTTAGGGTCCACTTTAATCCTGCAGGACCTCATCTTAACTGGGACATCACAGGTTCTGGGGGCCATGTGTTTTGGGTGCAGAGTCCCTGCTGTCCTATGTCCTCTGTCTGTCTGTCCGTCCCTCCCTCGGTTAAAGTGCCCAGGCTGCACAGGGTGATCATGGGACTGCAGCTTCCTTCCTGAGCTTCGGGAGCAGGAGACACAGGGTTGTAGGACACGGATGTCTGCCGAGAACCAAGCCGGGAGGGGTGTGAGTGTGCAGAGAAGCACAGCTGATGGGAAGGGGTGGGTGGCACCTCCCTCGGGCACTGCTGAGGGCAGGGGACAGCGGGGCGAGGCCCACTTCCCTCCGTGGGAGTCACCGCAGCCTGTCTGTGTGCGGTGCTGGAAGGCACTAGCTGTGAAGGCACGTTGGCCTGGGCCCACCTTCCCGTATGAATCGGCCACTTAAAAAGAAAAAGGTGATTGTTCTCCAGCATGGAGTGGGCCAAGAAGGGTTGGACACTGCTTTTGGTGCTTCTCGTCTGTCCCCCCGCCCCCCGGGTGGCATCTACCCTCCCTGGAGGAGGGCACGGCTCTACGGGGCCTCCATTCCTGTGAGAATGGCTTCTGCAGGCCTTGGTGTTGGGGTGTTCTGAGGGTGACCCTGGGAAGCAGCACTTTGAGGGCTGCCGGGTTCCGAAGTTTCATGTCCATGTGGTGAAGTGGGGGAAAGAAGAGGCAGCACCCCTCAGCCCTCTGGTCTCACTGCCTGGGGGGTTCCAGAAATAGTAGGACTCCAGGTCAGTCAACAGCTTGCTGAGACTCGGTGGCTGGCACCGGTGCCTTCTCAGGGCCAACCCTCTCCACTGAGCAACATGGCACACAAGTTGTGCACGGGGGGCCAAGCCTAGAAATCACTAAACAGTTTGCATATGCACTTGATCCTCTTCTCTGTCTTCAATAAAACACACGAAACACAACCAGAAAAAAAGCTTTGGACTGTGGGTTCTATTTGCTGCAGAAAGGAGTGGCCTCACCTCCAGGGACACCCCCACTTCTCCTACCACAAGTCCTTCTTCTTCCTCCTGTGTCAAGGTGGCTCAAGGTCAACATGAAGACTTTTGAGAGGTCTCTTCTGTCTGCCCACAATAGAACCGTCTCCAGCCCTGCTGCTTTCTAACAGTCGGTGTTTGTCCTTCCTGCCTCTTCTAACTGTAAATGTGCTTGACATGGTTAGCACCTGTGTCAGCCACATACTCTTCCTTCCAAGGAGCTCTGATGGTGCAAACTGTTAAGCAGCTGGCCTGCTAACCCAAAGGCTGATGGTTCAAAACCACCCAGTGCCTCTGCACGAGAAAGACCTGGAGAGCACCTTGTGTGAAGGTTGCAGCTTAGAACACCCTATGGGGCCGTTCTACTCTGTCACCTGGGCCCACGATGAGTCACAACAGACGATGACATGTACAACGGCAACAACTCGGGATTCCGACAGGTCAGGATCCAAGTCATCGTATCTGCCTCCCTAGCCCCAGCCCCAAGGAGGCACTGGGACAGAGCGGACTTTTAATGAAGCAAGTTACTTGAATTAGTTGAAGAGATAAACTGAACCAAGTACATCGAAGAGTTAAGTGAGAGAAATTCAGCCCGTCCCCAGGTTACAAATGTCTGACTTACATGCACCTCCTGCTTTCAAACCAACCCGTAAAGCCTGTTACATTAAAAACCCGAGGTACACGCAATGGTTCATATTAACAAACTAGTGCTATTCTGTGACAGAAAAAAAAAACAAAACACCAAACTCACCACTGTTGAGGCAGATCCGACTCATAGCGACCCCGCCTTGGGTTTCCAAGGTGTTATCTCTATAGAAGTACATTGCCCAATCTTCCTTCTGAGGAGTGGCTGGTGGGTTTGAACTGCTAGCCTTCTGGTTAGCAGTTAAATGCCTTCGGCCCTATGCCAGTGACAGGTATCAAAAAATTATTATTATTATTATTATTATTATTATTACAACTGCATTATTAAGTTAAAGGTGCTTTAGTGTATCTGGAAGTGTTTCTTTGATGTTTTCATGAGTAGAAAGATACACCGTAGCCTATATACTGGGACAAACATTTCACTAACTGGCATTAGATTTGAACTGTACCTGGTGGTCCCAATTTTTGTCCAAATTTGACTTAAAGACAGACTTAGGAGCGAAGCTCGTTGGTGACCCCGTCAGCTGAGCACGGGCCATCAGCCACAGCAAGTGCACGATGGCCCCGGGATCCACGACCGCTTGTCCCCATCGTTTAGTTCCTCGCTTGGCCCAGCTGCCTTTCCTCTTTCTCCGTCTTCTCAGGTCACAAATCTTGAGCACCTTTCTATGCAAAACATTTCCCGTTTGCTTATGCCTTTCTTCTCCACGTCTTCTAGATTGTACCTCCTCAGCTAAAATGATGACTCCAGGGAGTTTGCACAACAGAGAGGGTCTTCTCCGACCACTTGCTGCCGACTTGAGTCAATGCCTCCCCCCAGTGCCACGTGTGCAGCGCAGACCCGCGCTCCACAGGGTTTCGGGGGCTGATCCTTCACAAGCAGGTCCCGGACTTTTCTTCTGAGGTCTCTGGGCGGATAAGCACTGCCACCCCCACCCCGGCTAGCAGCCGAGCGCGTTAACCACTGCACCACCTGGGACTGCTGTGTGTCTTCTCTTCCTTCGCTCAGACTTGCTACTTCTTTGATGAGATGCCCATGTTTTCTGTTGTTTAGTTGTGTTTGTAATCGCTCATGCTAGCATTTCTGTGGTGGCTGTTTACAACCATTTGCCTTCATTCTGCTCATACCTGGTCCAAGAACAGTGGCCTTGGGAGTGACAAGCCTTAGGCAGGTGGGAGCTGAGGATGGAGTCTGTGACCCCTGAGACCCGTGGCCGTGTGGACGAGGGAGGACACCTGAGTGAGGTGGCGTAGTGCCAGGAAGGGAAAGGCACTCATCGATGGACCGCAGGTCCTAACTGACCACCACAGTCCCGCCCAGCGGGTGGCTGGCCCTCACAAGGTGCTGAGTAACTGGAGGGTGAGGGGGTTCATCGTGGCCCCATCTCCCTCAGCACCCGTGCCCTGCACACCCCCTGCTCTGGTCAGCCCTCCGCAGCCCATGCAGACCTCTGCAGGTCCTCATTCTCTTGGCTGCCGCCTCATGCCACCTCAGGGTTAGCAGCAGGAGCAAACGTTCCTGGTGCATGAGCAGGGGGAGGTGGGTGTGCTTGTGGTGCTGCTGGCCACACGGCCAGGGCATGACCCCTTGTCCAGTCCCAGGACTCACAGTCCAGAGCTGAGGCATGTTCCCAAATGATGAAGGGGGGTGGTGTCTAAGTCTACACTCGTTCTGGTCCCAAGGGCCCAGCGCACATTAACTTCCAGGACGGACAGATTTCCCCTGGCTACATCACATAGCTGCCCTGACCCAGGCAAGCACCAGCGGAAATTACTCATAAATAAGGCAAACAC
>NW_006922035.1:931346-949631 GCF_000298275.1 Orycteropus afer afer | reverse complement strand
AAGCTTTCTCTGAGAGTGGATTGAAAGGTCGGGAGAAGTCCCCCCCCCCGGTGAGCACGTTGTCCAGGTCTTCAGCGGCCCAGTGTTGGGCATCTCTGTCCCCTTAGTAACTAACGTGTATCAGAGAAGACCCAGGATGGGCATGGAGGGAACAGAGCATCACACGTCCCCAGAATGAAGTCGGGGCCCTGAGAACGTGCCACCAGTTGACCTCAGTTGACCCGACCCCTGCAATGCCATGTCCTGCTCTGACACACCTGGGCCCACCATGAGTCGGAGCTGGTCCCCGGCTGGTTTTAGCAGACTAATGGGCAGAACTTTCTGCTAAAAATTGTGGGTGGATAAACGGTATGTAGTGGATGAGCAGGAGTTCTCATCCCTGCTCACGGCTGTTGTGGCCTCTGACTTTTAATTGTCTCATCTCAAGCGCTGGTGTCACCAGGTGGTGTCACCTCTCCATGGTGAGTCCGGCTGGTTGTAACCACACTGGTGGGTGGAGGAGCCTGGCCCAGACTCCCAACAGGGCTGGGTGGATGCTTTTCGCCTCCTGCCCCGGCGGCCCCTCCCCTCCCCCACTGGTCAAGGCAGTGACCCTCCTCTCTGCCCAGTGACTGGTGCCAAGGTCTGCCCGCCTGCACCTCAATAGGCAGGTGGAGGGTGCAGCTGATGCCCTGTGTGATGGGTGACACCAACCCTAGTGATACCGCTGCAGGCGGCCCCCTCCCTACTGGCCTGTCTGCAACCACCATGGACCTGGGGTCACTCTGTTGTCACCCCCACACCCCCTAATGATACCACTGCTCTCAAGGGCATTTGCCGACCCTGTTCCCAGATAGCTGAGCTCTGAGTGGCTGCTACGGGTATCGGCCATATCACTCAGCATTGGTTTCTTACCAAGCACACTGTTATTTACCAGGTTCAATGAAATACACAGTTTTTGTAAAGGATGGGCTGTTTGAGGTGCCATTGGCAATGCCCTAGCATGGAGGGTGGGTTTTAGATGTGAACTCCTGAATGCCCGCAGAGACGGCCTCGTTAAGGAGTGACTTCCGTCCAGGGATGCAAAACTACTTGAAAACAATAAATACAGGGCCGCAGAGCTCCCAGAACAGAAACCTTGGGAAGGAACAGCCTCTGAGACCACAGCAGGCTCCTCTGAAGTCTGGAGAGACAGTGGGAGGTGCAGAAGAACTGAGGAGGGGGACTGGCAGGATATTTGAACACTTGCAGTTGAAGGCAGGAGCTTTCTGATAAAACAGTACTCTCCAGGACTGAGTGGTCCCAAGGTGTGCAGTGAGGAAGAGACTGTTCAGACATCACATTCACCTTGCTGCAAGTGTAAATACAGCAGAACCTGTGAGAACGGTTCAGTGCCTCAACCGTAACCAACTGAGCACCTAGAGCAGCCCGGGAGTGGTTGTGCCTGGGCTCTGCCCTGTGTCTGCTGTGTGATGTTATATGACTTTGGGTAAAAACCTTTAGCTCTCTGTACTTTAGTTCTTCATCTGCAAAACAGGAATAACATTGATACCTACCTCAAGGGGTTCCTGTGAGAATAAAATGAGCTAAAACTGTGGATTGGTGGCCTAGTCTAAACAAAAGGTTGGTGGTTTGAACCCACTAGGCACTCCACAGGAGAATCATGATGCAGTCAGCTTCTGTTAAGATCTACAGTCTTGGAGACACTGTGGGCAGTTCCACTCTGTCCTCTAGGGGTGCTGTGGGTCAGAATGGACTCCAGGCAGTGGGTGTGGTTTGGGGTTTGCTTCTGTGAAGATTGACAGCCTTGGAGACCCTGTGGGCAGTTCCACTCTGTCCTCTAGGGGCGCTGTGGGTCAGAATGGACTCCAGGCAGTGGGTGTGGTTTGGGCTTTGCTTCTGTGAAGATTGACAGCCTTGGAGACCCTGTGGGCAGTTCCACTCTGTCCTCTAGGGGCGCCGTGAGTTGTAATCAACTTCATGGCAGTGGGTTCTGGGGACTGTGGACTATGAAGAAAGACCTGATAGTCTACTTCTGAAAATTAACCACGGAAAACCCTGTGGATCACAACAGAACACTGTCTGACCAGCTGGCTTTGGACACATTACCAGGAAGCATCACTGAGTAGCTAGAGGAGTACCTCGCGTCTGACCAAGTAGAAGGCGACGAGGGGAGGGAGGCCCTCAGTGACAGGGAGTGGCGCACTAGCCACCGGGGCAGACTCGACCATGCTGGCAATTGTCAGGATGGGCAGGGCTGTGTTCTGTTGTACACAGGACTATCATCAGTCAGAGTCCACTCGCTGGCAGCCAACATCATTGCACTTGCAATGGTATGCGACCCAGACTCCAGCATGTCACCCTCCTACTCAGACTGTGCAAGAAGGCAGCGGCATAGCTCACAGCCCCCAAGTGTCTGGTACACAGGGCTGGGGAGCAGGTACACAATACTAATCTGTGGGTGGGTTTGGAATCAAGCTATCGCTTTGATGTGCTTTCTGAAGGCTCACAAAATTGAGGGAGCTTTTGTCTTCCAAATGCTGTTTCCTTTCACATCCCTGGTGTAGGTCAGGGATGCACAGAGGACTAGTGTTCTGCATTTTCCCTTATCTGCTGTCTCCAGGAAAGCAAGCCCCAGTCTAATTTGCAGAAGAAAATTGAAAATGCCTCTCCGTAACCTCAGGGGATGGCTTCAGAAACTTGGTGATGGGTGGCTAATGAGAGAAGTGCCAGCGGAGAAATGGTGCCAGAGGCAGGATGCCTGCCCAGGTCAGACAGCCCCTCACGGAGCGTGGAATCCAGGGCCGCTGGATCCGGAGGCTAAAGGGAGTGACCGGCCACTGGAGCGTTTCCGGAACTGAAGGCGAGTGGGAGGAGGGCACAATTCCAGGCTCCCGGACTGTCTGCCGCGTTCTCTTCCCAAATGAGAAGAGGGACTGTCTCCTGGGCAGGGTGCGACACATTTTAATGACCTGTGACACGGTCTCTAAATGCAAAACACAGGAGGGTGACCCCCCCACATACACACTGATCACAAGGATGGGTCAACCTTTGTAAAGCACATGGTCAGGAGGGGCTCACTGTACCCCGTTGTACAGCACACGGTTGGGAGGACGTTCACCCTGTACCTCATGTACGGCACACGGTCAGGGGTCACCCTGTACCCTGTGTACGGAGGTCACCACTGGACAAGCAGTTCCCCAGCCACAGTGTGTGCGACCAGCTGCCCAGAACCTCAATGTCAACACCATGAGTCATGAACAAAGATAGTTACTTGTCTACCTTCAGAAACGGGTTTTAAATACCAGGAGCCATGTGTGGCCTTGAACCTGTCTGAGAGACTTTGGACCGGAGTGACAGCACTAACCAGGAAGTACCATTGTGTGTCTCATTTCTCCTAAGAACCTCTGGCTCACCCGATCCGTTCGACACGACTGGGGAGGTTGATGCATCAGGTAACGTTACTTATTCCAGCGAACTAGCAACACAATGTGCTTGTTTCCGAGAAAATGAAGAAAAATGGCGGCTTCTGGAGCCACCTGTCCTGAGCCTGCACCACCTCTGGGCCCTGCCCTTGCCAACCCCCCGCTGCCCCTCTAGGAGGGGCTGTTCATGCCCATCCTTTCCTACTCAGACAGCACGAAGTAAGAGCACAGGCACTGTCCAACCTGAGTAACAGCCTCAGGAAAGGAATCCATTCAAGTGCATTTAGCGTATAATTAGCCCAAAGTTTGAACCCTTCCTCTGTGCCTACCCTACAGAGACCCCGAGTGGTCCAAACAGTTGGGGGTTCAAGTCCATCCAGAGGCTTCTCAGAAGACAGGCCTGGTGATCGACTTCCAAAATTGGCGTGGCCAGTCCTGTGGCTGGAGTGCAGTTCTCTGACCCACATCAGGGTGCCATGAGTTGGCGCCAACTGCATGGCAACCGTGCTTAAGAGGGTTCCAACTAAATGCGACGTAAAAACAGAAATATTTCACCAACTGAGTTCACTGTCCAGCACCTCCTTTTTCTGAATGAGCTTTGATGGTGCACCGTGCCCGGCAAAACCTCATAAAATCCTCAATGTTCTCTGCAGAGGAAATTAAACTCCAGGAGGCTAAAGCGTGCAGGGGTGGCAGGCAACACCGGGGAGAGAAGAAGGGTCGCTGCCCAGCAACACGAGCGTCCAGCGTCCAGCCACGGATTCGGAATCAGCACCCATTTGAAAGTCTGGGTCGGAGCGTGTGTGCCCCTCGGCATGAGGAATCTCCCCAGTCCTCTCAAACCAGAGCTCCTGTCAGAACACATTTCCGGATGTCACTCATCGCCTCCGATCAGGAACTCCTAGTGAGAAATCAACCAGACCTCTCCTCCCCCCCATCATCTCTCATTAAACACCAGTCTTGAGGGTCACCTTCAAATCCCGGCTCTTTCCTCCCCGACCGTCAGCAGGAGCTCAGTATTTCTTCCTGGGAAATAAACCTAATTGATATATTTTCCAGTGTGTCGCCTCAGTCCTGCAGGAACCCGTGCAACTAAATTAAAAACTATGTTCCCCATTTTGGATGAGAAGGTAGTCGTGTCTGTATTAAAATTAATGAGAGCAGCAACCCAAGAAAGGAGTTTCAATTCCTTCCAGACAGTGTGAATGTCCTGTCCAAAGAGCCAAGGGAGAGAACGCTGTCGGAGTCAATGATGGTGTTTTAAACTTTAATAACATTGTGTTTGGAAATGAATAATACAGCTCCTGTATGATTTGAATCCTTATATTACATTACTTTTCTCATTTCTGAGATTAGTATCTAATGGTAGCTGTCCGTGCACAGCACTCCGTACTTGCCCAGCAGTGTTCCAGAAGCTGTCCAATAGTGAGCTCCTTTAATTTCCTTTTAGGCAAATGTTAAAGTGACTCCTCTTTTACAAACCAGGAAACTGAGGCCCAGAGATGGGTACCAGCAGAGAACTTCCTGAAATGCTACCTGTCAAGAAAAAGCATTTCTAGGATTCAAATCCAGGCAGTTCAGTTTGGTCTTGTTTCTTTACCTCAATGGCTGTGGCCCTAAGTTTTCTAAAAACACCCCGGACTCAGGCTGAGCCCCAAACAGCCACTTATGAGTACCTGCAAAGGGAATACTGTGTAGTGTAAGGATGTTTGAGGCCAGGTTCCATCACTTCAACAGAGGTCATGTAGGTATATTACTGAATCTAGCTAAGCCCCAAAGCTCTCATCTTAGAAATGGGGGAGTAGTGGTTCCCCGCTGCTAAGGCTGGAGTGAGAGGAAAATATGGGGTGGCCAGCTGTCCCAGTCTGCATAGCCTCAGCAGATTACCAGGATGAAGGATATTCTAATCTTAGACAAGGACAACCTGGAACAAGTTGGTCATCGTAATTACGAACTAAAGTCATGATACCCTGGACATTTTACCTCTCGCTTGTAAGCATGCAATAAACTGTAGTTATCAGATTGATATTTTACATGCTTCTAGATAACGTTAGAAGGAGCCATGGTGCAAGGTTAAACACTCGACTGCTAACCAAAAGGTTGGTGGTTCAAACCCCCCCAGTGGCTGCACGGGAGAAAGACTGGATGATCTGCTCCCACACAGCCTAGCAAGCCCTAGGGACAGTTCTACTGTGTCACATGGGGTCAATATGAATTGAAAATTGACTAGATGACATCTAACAACAATTTATCACTTCAAAGCTATGGGACACATAGTTAAGGGATTGTCAAGGTGGAAATGAACAGGCACATTTGAAGGTCCGGGGAAGGTCAGTGTGGCTGGAGCACTTTTCTAGAGAAAGAACCAGTGAGATAGATCCACACATGCAAGCATCTGTCTATCCATTTATTTATGTATGCATGTATGACCTATCTATCTATCTATCTATCTGTCTATCTATCTATCTATCTGTGATCTATCCATATTGCTATCTACCTATCAATTTACTCAAAGAATTGGCAAACAAAATTACAGGGAGCTGGCAAGTTCAAAATGTGTAGGTCAAGCAACAAGAAGAGATACTTTGTTCTGGCAAAATGTCCATTCTCAGTCTGGAGGCACAATATACCCAGTCCCTTTTTGCTTTTAAGGTCTTAAACTGATCAACTGAGGCCCACCTACATCATGGCTTTACTGGAGGCCAGTTGGTTCAATCACATGTAACTACTTTGTAATACTACTAAACTCATGGTTGATCAAACAACTGGGCACCATACCCTAGCTGAACTGACACAAAAATTAAACTTTACAAGCACTTAAATCCAGAGGTTACATAGCCAATCCTGCGGGTAAAACAGGTAATACAAATCCAGAGAATGATGTGCAATGAAGAGGACTGAACTTGGCTTTTCCATCTAGTGGCACAAAGGGCAGCATGGGCTGCTGAGAGCTTCAAATGGGAAGGGCCATTGAGGGAAGAGGGCTGAGGGGGCTCAAAGTCATTACCACTGAGCAGCCAGTAGGAATGGCGAGAGTGAGTCCCACTAACGACACCAGTTATTAGGAAAGAGACTCCCAGGGCAGTGCTCAGCACATGTGGGATGCTCAGTGGATGGTCCCACTCAGCTGACTGCCTGTATCTCTATTAAACTTTAATAAGCTCAGTCACAGAGGAGAATGCAGAGCTAAGGTCAATCCTGTCTGTTGAAAAAGCAGAGAGAAGGAGCTTTAAAGGCTAGAACTGGTTTCCGCTGCCTTGAGTCTTTGCTTCCTTCTCCCAAGTCAACCACGTCTGCCTAGGACAAAGCACATAAGGTTTCAGTGCACTTGTTAAAGGGTAGGTGGGGTCAGTGAACTGGTGATGAAAGGTGAGAGCATGTGACATCTAGCTTTCTTCAGTCTGTAAAACATTGTCAATTCTTTAGCTATGTATCACTGGGGGCGGGGGGGGGGGTAGCACCAGCATTTCTAAAGACTGGAAACACTGTTACTTGGATATATAATGTTCTGTTATATAATGCCCTTTGAGTTTAAATCTCCAAAGGCCAAAAACAAATAAACACTTTTCGTTTGCTCATGACCTTTGTTTTGTACTTCCTTTTAAAGTTCTAACACTGGAATTCTGGCTAAGTTCCCTCCCAATGGGAAGATGTAGAAGCCCTTGGGTGGCACAGATGGTGAAACACTGGGCTAGCACCAAAAGGTTGGAGGTATGAACCCACCCAGAGGTGCCTTGGAAGACACCTGAAAGGTCACAGCCATTGAAAACCCCATGGAGTACAGTTCCACTCTGAGACACATGGGGTCACCTGAGTCAGAGCTGACTTGATGGAACTGGATTTTAGGGGGTGATGAGAAAGTGCATTAATTGGTGGGGCTCTTTGGCAGGGCAAACGAAAAGAAATGGGTCATCTGTCCATCCTCAAATAGCCTTGCCTCTTTGGGTACCCACCCTCTCACATCAGCCCTGGGATTGCAACAACAAATGCCTGCATGAACCAGGCAGGCTATGTCAATGCATGAGTCTCCCTGGACTCAGATAAACAAAAGTGCAGGTGGGACAGCTAAGGACTGCTTACACCCTTACCTATGCCAGCGTCATGAATGGGACAGAACCCTTGGGCAATGCAACCTAGGTTCTGGACTCCGGCCAAAACCATCCATCTCTCCCGGAGTCAAGACCTGAGTCCTTACAAAGGCCATAAGGCCCAGCACAATCCCCACTCCCCTGTCCTCACTTGAGCCTTTGTCCACCCTCTTTCCATGACCATGGCTGACCCCTTAGCCCCCACCACCTGCTTGGCAGATGTCAGGCATGCTCCAGCCGTGGGACCTGTTTGCTCGCTGTTCCCATTGCACACTCCCAGAGAGCCACGTGGCTCCACCCCTCACCTCTGCAGGTCTTTGCTCAACGCCAGATTCTTAGTGACACCTTCGCTGGAGCTCGTGGTACAGCCCCTCCCTCCTGCCCCTTGCCTGGTTCCTCGTGCTCCTCTTCCTTACTTTAGTTTTTCTCCTTGGCTCTTGCCACCCTGATACATATTACAAACCAAAACCAAACTCACTGTCATTGAATTCACTCTGACTCATAGCAACTCCCACTGGGTTTCCAAGGCTGTGAATCTTGAAGGAAGTGGACTGCCTGATCTTTCTTTCGCAGAGCAGCTGATGGGCTCAAACCACCAACCTTCTGGTTAGCAGCCAAATGCCTTAACCACTACACCACCAGAGCTCCTGATATATATAATACGGTAGTTAATTATTTATTGACTCTCTCTTCCCTTCAAGTGTCCAAGCTCCATGAGAGCAGGGACGTTTCTATTTTTGGTTTCTGATGCTTCATTTCCAAAGCATAGAACAATTCGTGGCAGGAAGAGGCATGTGACCAATGTTGGCTGAATATATGAATGAAATACATGGCAACCCCTGGACTGAGAGTGGTGCGTCTGCCTAGAAGAGCAGACGTGTGAGCAGGCGTGTGAGCAGATGTGTGTAGAGCATGAGCAGGCATGTGAGCAGGCGTGTGAGCAGGCGTGTGCAGAGCGTGAGCAGGTCAGGTAACCTGTGGGGCGGGGGGTTGAGTGCGGTCCAGGCCCTGCCTGCTCCCCCTTGCCACTGTTTCGGGGACTCCGCCCATGGTTAAAAGAATGTGTTGACGTCCTCTGGGCTCGGGCCTGGGGAGATGCAGCTGGTCGGGAGCTGGATGACAAGACTCAAGGTAGTAAAACTAGTTTTCACCTTTAAAGCACCCCCTCTCTGCTTTGTTTCGATAGACAGAAACTGAACACATTTCGACTAAACCTGGAAGTCAGCTGCCGTGGAGTCGACTCGGACTCACGGCAACCACACGTGTGTCCGAGCGGAACTGTGCTCAGAAGGGTTTTCAGCGGTCGTTTTTCCAGGAGATCACCAGGCCTTTCTCCTGAGGTCCTCTGGGTGGATTCGAACCCCCGACTTAGTGGTTAGCAGCTGAGCGTGTTAGCCATTAGCACCACCCAGGGACTCTAACCGACCTGTTCGCCACCTTCGTTCTGTGCCTGCACCCTCATCATAGCCCGCTCCAATGGCATCCCCACATCGCAGCCTGGTTCTTCTGGCCAAGTGAACCTCAACTCAAAAAGCTTCCAGTGACAAAGGAACAGAGAAGAAAGAAACCCTTGGTAAAGTGTAGCATCTCCACCTTCCCGTCACAAGGAAGGGGACCCCACGTGCTTCAAGCACCCCTCTACGCCTGGTCCCAGACCGCTTCTTGCTTCTAACCTGCAAGGGTGAATAGGACACACACGCCTCGTATTAGCACTTCCCACGGCCATCATCGTCCTGCCAAACAGCCTGGCCTGCCAGTTTCAGGAGGGCCTCTTGAACCAATTAACAGTGAATTATTTATGTTAACAGCTGCTTCAAAGTGTGTCCCAGCTGTTGCTTCAGCACAGACATCTTGTTCCTTTCAGATGTCGCCCTAGGCGTGTGTCAGTGGCCACATGCATCACCACAATGAAAGAGCTTCGCTGTCCCGTGTGTAGACGTAAAGACATACTCATGCATCGGCCCTCAGCTCGCTCGTGGAGAGCTGAGACACAGGTCCTCGTGGTCTCATGGTAGCCGTCACCTTTCTGGATGGGACTGTCACCTGCCACAGTGCCGGTCCTCAGCCAACAGGTAACAGACTGCCTCCACCACCAAGGAAAGCCACATTGTGAGTCAGCTGTAGCTTAGAATTCTCCACTTCATCCAGGAGGAATCACAGGTTGGTGCCCCGAGTACCTGGCCCTTCCCTTCTCTTCCAAAATGCAGCTTAGAAACGTCTGCCTCCACACAGCGGGAGGCTGAGTCAGGCAGGACAGTAACACGGTGCTCTGGGTCCTCAGTGACAGTCCACCCCATCTGCAGCTGGCCTCAGAAATGGGCGAGGCCACCAGGACCCTGACTCCACACATTCAGGTCTTCACAGCTGCTGTTCTCTCTGCCAGGAATGCTGTTCCCTCTCATCTGGTAGGTGACTCTCCAGGCCAGACGTCCCCTCCTCAGTGACGTCATCCCTGCCTATCCTGCCACCCTTCCTCTCTGCTTTGCTTTCCTCCTTTTTGAGACCCCTCACAGTAGGACGTGTTCAGTGAGGACAGGGAGTCTGCTCATTCCTGCATCTACAGGGTGTGTTCTGTGTTTGAGAGAGAATGCATGAGTAAATGAAGTGACTTCTGGTTCCTTGTGATTATTGCCGCACTGCACAGACACACCCCAACGATCATCCCTTTATTGACCCAGAGGCATGTGTTCCCAGTGGCCTGGAGCCTGAACAGGCCTTTCCGGTGTGCCAGGCTCGGTGCCCAGAGCCTTCTCCAGGGGGCCCTCTTCCCATCACTGCTGCGGCACGATCCTCCTGTTCCAGATGGTATCCCCCTCGAAGCTCCCCTCAAGGAGGCCTCTCGCCTTTACGTTCACAGAGCCGCTCTGTGATGTTGCTCGTAATGGTGAAAAATGCCCCCCCCACCCAACTATCAAACAGTAGGGGCATCGTTGGGTAATCATGGTGTGCCCAGATGCTGGAGTACCAGGTGGCCTTTAAAAGTCATGTTTGCAAAGAGTTTTTAATTGCTACATAAAATGATGTGGATGTAACACTATAAAGAATTAAGATGGCTTATTATTTTGTATAAAGCAGGCATCCTTGCTGGCTGGGATTGGCAACTCTCTTCTACAAGCTTCTACTTCCATAGTGATACTGCCTCGGAAACCCAAGGAGGCGTCGCCATGAGTCGGATCTGACTCGACAGCAGTGAGTTTGGTTTTTTTATTGTAAGTGTACAATAAAACCCCCTTTGTGTATCTAAAAGAGATGCTTTTGTCTGCAACTAATAGAAGCCCTGGCCACAGATCCACAGTGGCTGAATCAAAGCTGGCAGTCCCTAGGCCATAAATGTCTGCTGACGGACAACTCCCGCATCCCTTCAGGGTTACGCAAATTTGCCCTGACTTTGAACCAATGGAACCAACCCCAACCCACAAGAAATTCTTCATCATGATCCCCTCCACTTGCTTCATGTGCAGTTTTAAATCATTGAAAAGGCTTTGAGCTTTTCCAGGCACTAGAGTAAGGTGAAGTAAGGGCTACACGCACCTGGCCTGACTGCACGTACAAATTTTTAAAGACGCAGTTCGGAACGGCTCTCTTCACGATGAGGGACTGCTTGTGAAGGCATTTGTTCCCTCTTCCAACAAGCAACCCCAGAGTACACGGTCTGGCCGTCTGGCCCAAGGGCTCTGACTTCCAGGCTATTTCCTCATGGTCACAACGTGGCTGCTGTATCTCCAGCCATTACATCTTCATTCACAGTAAGAAGAAGTAGGAGGATGTTCTATCAGAAAAGCAGCTGTTTTTGCATCACCCACAAGATAACTCCCCCTGCTACCTCACTGCCTTGAATGTGGCCTCTCGGGCTGGAAGGCGGCCAGGAAGAAAGGGCACGGGCTGGGCCATGACCGTCTGATTCTCCACACGGTGTCTGGCACCCAGCAGGCTACTCAGAAAGCTGCTCTTTCTGTTATCAGATGTTGTAAGGGGTGGTATTCCCTTACTTTTCAGACAGCAGGTCTCCCGTGAGCACTGTTCTAGGAGCAGTAGCGGCCTGCGGTCCCCCAGGCGCACACGTTCCAGCTGTCCTCTTCCCATCACCAGTACTTGGTGAGTGGGTTCACTGTCAGCCTGCTCACACTGCAGCCTTCATCAGCCCAAGCTGCTTCCCCAGCCTTCTCTACCATCCCTGCACATCACGATGCCTCTGCTGTGGCCTTTATGCTTGTCATGGCTCCCTGGGTAGACAATGCAGGAAGGCTCCCCCAGCCTGTGTGAAGAGCTGGCCGTGAACAGCAGCTCTGTCAGACCCCAGGGTGATCCCATGGGCCTGGAGACTCACCATCATGGTGCTAAATCTGTTCCAGAGATCAGACCCTGTGCCTTCCATGCAAAGCAAAGAGCTTGTTTAGAAGCTGCTTCATTTATTCATTTTGTTACTTGCGATGGTACAGTGGTTAAGGCATTTGGCCACTAACCAAACAGTCAGTGGTTCGAACCCAGGAGCTCTGGTAGCATAGTGCCTAAGGCACTTGACTGCTAACCAGAAGGCTGATGGTTGAAACCCACCAGCCACTCCTCAGAAGAAAGGTTGGAAAATGTACTTCCGTAGTGATACTGCCTCAGAAACCCAAGGAGGGGTCACTATGAGTCAGGGCTGACTCATGGCACATAACAACAATAACAACAACAGCCACTCCTTGGAAGAAAGATGAGGCAGTCCGCTTCCATAAAGATTTACAGTTTTGGAAACCCAATGAATAGGAGTCAACTCAATGGCAGTGAGAATTTTTTGTTTTGGTTTGTCCTTAGCCAGAAAAGATGGTGAAAAATACTTGATTGGAAAATGGAAAATATGGTGTGTGTTTTCTTTAACCATAGAGCAGAAAATGTCATGGACTAAGAAAATGGAAACTTGCCATACAGCCCAGATTTGCCACTTGTTTACCATGTGATGACTGGGAACAACAACAATAATTACGATCCACCATGCACCAGACAGCACACTAAGGCATCTAGAAGCATTACTTCATTCCATCATCAATACCCTTGTGAGGAAGACAGTACGACCATCCCCATTTTACAGACAAAACTGAGGCTCGGGGAATGGCAGCAACTGACCCACCATCATGAGCTGGGAAAGGGGTGGACTGTGATGTGAACTCAGGTGTGTTTTCTGCTGCTCATCTTCTGGTCTTATTCCGACTGGTCTGTGCCTAGCTTCTTGTTAATTTTATTATGTTTGGGTGCAAATTTGCAGAGCAAATTTGCTTTACATTCAACAGTTCGTGTACGTTTGATTTCATGTCCCAATCACCATCCCCAACCATAACGCATTCTCCTCCCCTCCCGTCCCCGTGACCACCCCTTCCTGTACCCTTCTTAACTGTGCCCCGTCTGTACAGCTTTCCCTCTGTGTGAATGCTGCCCCTCTGGGGCCTGTCTTCCAAGGATCTCCTGTACCAAGCCCAATTAGAGCCACTAGAAATTTTCCACTTGCCATAGTTCCCCTAAGGGTCCAATAAAAGTCCTTATTAATTCTTACTTAATGTAGTGCAGCACTGAGCTGAATTCTGGCTCTGTGTTCCAATTCTTTCAATCTCAGAGATGATTACAAAATGCAAAATGCCACCGGGTTTTATTTTCTGGGACTTCAGCCAAAGAATGTGAGGAGAGAGTGAGGAGAGAACCCAGCAATCTTCCTTCTTTGTTTATTTCTAAGGCAGACTGACTTTCTTAAAGGAACATGGACCCTCAGGGAGAGAAGGAGGGAAGGAGAGGAAGGCTGGGGGTGGGGAGAGAAGGTGGAAGGAGGCAGGGAGAGAGACAAAGAGAGAGAGAGATCTGCCCTGTTCCTCTAGCTCCAAGTCCTCAGGAACTAAAAATGGAGGGAGAGGTGGGCATGCACCTGCCCTTCTTTCTCACTCTCTCCATTAAGGGTTCCTGGATGACCCCATTTCTACCCCTGGTGACAGTCCAGCTTCTGGCTGCCACACTTTTGGAGGCTATCTGTGTCCTCTCCTTTTGAAGATCTCATCTGAGGCTGTTCATTGGGAGACTTGAGGTCTGCCTAATCTGATTTCCTAGACAAAATTTTCATCAGGACCTTCTGCTCTATGCCATGAGAAAGCTCACTATTTCATTAAGAATGGGCCTTCCAGTCCCCAAATGGGTCCTCCCCTGTCATGGAAGCCCATAACCCCAAGTAATCATGAGAAAAACATCAGACAGATCCAAGTTTAAGGGCATTCTGCAATATATCTGCCCAATACTCCCGAGAAACATCAAGGTCATCAAACACAGGAAAGTGAAAACCTGTCCCAGCCAAGAGGCACCTAAGGAGACATAAGACTACATGGAACGTGGTACCATGTGCAGGTCATGGGACAGAAAAGAACACTAGGTAAAAACTAAGACATCTGACTAGATCATGGACTTTAGTCAATAAGGACATACTGGTATTGGTTCATTGATTGTAAGAAGTGTACCTACTAATGTCAGATGCTTGTAACGTGGAAAACTGCATGGGGGCCTGTGAGGACACTGTGCCGTCTTCTTGATTTTTCTGTAAAAAAAGAACTCTTCTAAAATATAAAGTTTATTGTTTAAAAAATTAGAGAGTGGGCCTGCTACTGATGTCCTGGGGCTCTACAACACTATCCGGATTGAACTTTACAAGAACAAATCAGAAAGAGGAACAAAGTAGTTAAGGCTTTAGACAAGACCGCTCTGCTAGGAAATGCCAAGTCCTTCCGCCAACCATGCACTCAGAGCCCTCAAAGGGACATTAACGTGCTCCTCACCAGTGTCTGTGACTCTCCATTGTAAGTTTTGTGGTACAAACTACACTCTTGCCACCAGTGGGGGCTGACATTCACCACCATAGACAGCTGGGACCATCTGAATTTCTAAAACCCAGTAATGCCACATGGTTTAGCAGGAATGGACTGTTTATGTTATCTAACTTACAAATTAAAGTAAGCATTAACCCCATCCCCATGTAATCTATTACTAGACCCCATTAGTTTCACTTCAAAAATTGATGTCAAATCTGTCCCTGTCTCCCCTTGTCCATACCACTGTCCCCTCTCATCTGGCAATTAGAAGAACCCCTGGTCTGTCTCTCAAGAATCTCTAGGTGGTGCAGTTAAGTACTTAGCTGCTAACTGAAAGGTCGGAGGTTTGAGTCCACCCTGGAGCACTTGGGAAGAAGGACCTGGCACTCTAGTTCTGAGGAATCAGCCTTGTAAGCCCCACAGAGTACAGTTCCACTCTGACTCACATGGGGTCACCATCACTCAGTGTGGAGTCAACAGCGACTGGTTTGGTTTAGTCTGTGTCCCTGGGCCTCCCGGGCCCTGTCCGAAGGTGTCTGGAATGTAATTGAGACCACAGCCCTCTTTCTCTCAAATGCTCCAATGACATCCCATTACAGTCTGATGAAAAGCATGTGAAGAATCCCAAAGTGTGGTCCCAGCTACCTGAGACCAGAAGAACTAGATGGTGCCCAGCTACCATACCAGCTCTGATCAGGGCCGCAATAGATGGATCCTGATACACTGGAACAGACCCTCAAATTCTTAAAGAAAACTAGACTCACTGGACCAGACAAGGCTAGAGGACCCCCAAGATGACTGCCCTGAGATACTCTTTAAACCTTGAACTGAATCTAGCCCCTGAGTCACTTTGTAGCTGAATAACCATCTGGATCACAAAATAGTGTCACCCATGAGTACTATGCTTCTTCAAAAGTCACCTGTTGTTGTCACGCGCTGTTGAGTCAGCTCTGAGTCACAGTGACCCCACGTATAACAGAACGAAACACTGCTGGGTCCTCTGCCATTGTCTTGGTCCCAGCTCTGCTTGGGCTCATCATTGCTGCCACTGTGTCAACTGATCTCGTTTGAAAAAACCACCTCTATGAGATGCAATGGTCATCAATGACTATAAAACAAAGATGAGAAGATAAGGGGCAGGGAAACTAAATGCAAGGAAATGGAACAACCAGAATGGAAATGTTGAGACTGTTCCTGTGAAGACTGGACCAGTGTCACTGAGCCATCTGTGTAGTGATTGTTGAATGGGAACCTACACTGCTGTGTCAACCTCCACTGAAAACAATAAAATGATATTAAAAAGGAAAGAATCCCCAGGGTGGTGGACAGGCCCTGGGTGGCCCCCATCATCCCACGCCCTTTCCCTCCCCCCTGACTGTGCAGCCCTCACTGGGGGACTGACCATGCAGAGTGGTTTCTGGCTTCAAGAAGGGGAATCGTGCTCTCGGTCCCTCTCCCTTCGTAGGGCCACGCTCCACTGGGTTTTCAGTGGAGGCCCGAGAACCTAGTGAAAGGACCAGAGGTGAACGGCCTGACTGCCCCATTGAGCAGCTCGGGCAGAGAGCAAACTTAGCAGAGGAGTCAGGATGTTTCAGGAGGTGTGCCTGCGTCCGGGTGGGTGGCGGGGATAGCTGCCAGGGAGCGCAGCACGGACGGTCACCGAGCCGGGACGCTTCTGGGGGACTCAGGAGTCTCCATGCCGACCTTGATGTTGACTGAGTGGTGAGGACACGGGATGAACGACACGCCCACCTTCGCCTCGGTGGCATCTCCTCTCGGGACTCCAGGCGGTGAGCGTCGCCCCCCAAGGTGACACAGCGCTGCTCCTCCGCCCAGAGACGGGCAGAGCAGAGGGAGGGGACCCCCGCCTCCATGGGGCCATTCGCTTCCCCCTTCCCCACCCACGATGCAAAATTCACCGTGAGGAGCCACGCATGCACATCCAGCTCCCACGAAGCAGGAGGAAGTGTCACCGCACTCCTGGGGAAGGGGTGCGGCGGGAGGTGCAGCTGCCTAATCACCGGAGATGAGCTCTCAGGAGCCCTTGAGCCCCGATGACTCACGGTGTCCAGGAACAGCGTCCATCACAGCCATTTCCCGGCCACCGGCCTCAGCAACCACCGGGACCTGCGGGGTGGGCTCTGTCTGCCTCACGCTCATGCTTCTAAGGCCCGTACCCTCTGCCGAGACCAAAAGCAAAAGCACCTCTCGGATAGAAAGGCATGGAGTCGTGTATTTATTAGGCCGTTCAGCACATGTCTGTTAGCCGCCACTAGCTAGCAGGCCCTGGGCTCCAAGCAGGGATTCAGCAGATGCAGTCTCTGCCCTCAGGAAGTGAAGCTCTTTAGGGGAACATGTTATGTGACATGGAGTCAGACCCCACTCATAGAGACCCCTCGTTGGGTTTCCAAGGTAGTGTCACTATGGAAGTAGATCACCCAACCTTCCTTCCGAGGAGTGGCTGGTGGATTTGAATGGCCAGCCTTCTGGTTAGCAGTCAGGTGCCTTAGGCACTGCGCCCATAGAGCTCCTTTAGGGGAACATAGAAGGAAGAAATGAATTCATAATACTCCCAGCCCTGAGCTCTGGCGGAAGCCCAGCAAAGAGCAGAGCAGGGCAGCAAAGAGGCACAGACAGGAAGGGCCCCGTCCCACGTCCCACGGGGCAAGCGAAACAAAGCCCCAGCTGGGCTGGAGTTCTCTCTCTGGACCTGTCACAGTCCTAGCTTTAACAGAAATGCCACAGATGGGTGGCTTTAAAGAACAGAAATGTTTAGGACACTCTGTGAGTCTGAACTCAGGGCGCTCCCTCGAGGGGAAGCTTTCTGTCTGCTGGCTCTGGGGCAGGTCCTTGTCTCAACTTCCGAAGCCCCAATGCCCCCGGAGCTGCTTGAGGTCTCCAGCTTCGCCTGTTTGTGCTTCTCTGTCCGTCTCTCTGCAGTTTCTTACTGCTCAGAAGTGATTGGGTTTAGGGCCCCTCACTGCTAGGCCTCAGTAACACAAGGAAAACCCGCTTCCCAAATGAGATCCCATCCACAGGCAGGTTGTTGTTGTTGCGGCTGTCAGGTGCCATCGCGTCAGTTCCTACTCACAGCGACCCTGCCTACAACAGAATGAAGCCCTGCTTGGTCCCGCACCATCCTCATCGTCACTGCTGTGCTGGAGCCGCTGCGGCAGCCCCTTGTCAGTCCATCGCATTCAGGATGGTCCTCTCTTTCTCTGACCCTCAACTTTACCCAACGGGATGTCCTCCTCCAGGGACTGGTCGCTCCCGAGAACATGTCCAAAGTAGGTACGACGACATGTCTCCGTTCTTGCTTCTAGGAGTGGTGTGGCTGTACTTTTTCCGAGACAGCTGTTTGTTCTTCTGGCACTGCATGTGAGCGTCCACCATCATCACCAACACCCCAGGTCAAAGGCATCAGCTCTCCCTAGGTCTCCCTTATCCACCGTGTAGGGTTCTGGTTTGAACACCTCTTTTGGGAAACACAGTCCGGTCCATAGCAGGTATCAGCGCAGATGACTCCATCCCAATGGCAACCAAAGGGTGATGTCAATCCTCTCAATCCATGAGAAGGAAGTGCAGACGGTTCCCGGGGAAAGAATGTATTTTGCCTGGACAGAGCCCTGTGCTGACTGGCTAAGGCCTGGGCCCCTGAGCCAATCACTGTAGAGGTTCTCCTGGAGGTAAGGAGAACTGAGAACCAACAAAGGGGACAGAGGTACAGTAGAAAGGGGACGCAGGGAGACACAGCCTCTAGAGAAGACCTGTTTACAGGCAGCTCCACAGAAGACGTCCAAGTCTCCCCATCAGAAAGGACCCCGGGAGGTGTCAGAAGTGTGATAGGAATTCAGTAGACTTCGTTTTAAATTGGATAAACCAGGGCATGCCAGCATCTGAGTAGCAATTAGAGAAATGGAGGCCAAGCCCAGAATGAAAACAATACAGAAACGTCTCTGTCCTCGGAGTGTT
>NW_006922035.1:925400-930386 GCF_000298275.1 Orycteropus afer afer | reverse complement strand
GGTATAGTGCCTAAGGCATTTGACTGCTAACCAGAAGGTTGTCGGTTCAAACCCACCAGCCACTCCATGGAAGGAAGTGGGGCAATCTACTTCCATAAAGATTTACCTCCTCAGAAACCCCATGGGAGTGGCTGTGGGTCAGAATTGACTGGATGGCAGTGAGGGATACTGCAATTAGACATTACCACTCCCTTCTTGTCCATTGAAATTGTGGGCTTGGCAAAGGATGTTGAACAACCGTGGACTGGCAGAAGAACAAACCAGTCAGGCTTGGAGGAAGCACAGCCAGACACTGCTTGGAAGCAGGGATGGCAAGGCTTGGGCCCGCTTACTTTGGACACGTCATCAGGAAAGACCAGCGGCTGGAGGGGGACGCCGTGTTTGGGAACGCAGACGTGGGGCAAGGTGGGACCCTCCAGGGGGTGGGTTCACACGGTAGCCCCAACAACGGGCTCAAGCATCAGATGATCCTGAAGATGACACGGCACTGGGCGACATTTTGTCCTGTTACAGGGAAGGCCCCCGTGAGATGGGCCCACAACAACCCACAACAGCCCCGTCGTACAGGTGGAGGAGTTGAGTCAGAGCTCGAAGCTGGTGGTCTGTGGACCAGGAATGCCCTCAGGTGGGGGTTTCAGTGAGCATACTGGTTCGTGGGCTTGCTTTACTTTTGTTTTTTGTTTGGTCTTGTTTTCTTTGAGTCTCAGGAATGCTTCAGAAAATGTATAGACTTGTCGCCAAAAGTAAACGATAGGAGATTCTGTATGATAAACCTCAGTATCCTGTGTGGCCTTTAACCCTTGAAGGACCTGGCAGGAAGTGGCCGGAGCAGGCAGCCCCCAGAGACCTCCACTCCCTCACCCCTACATGCCCCGACCCTTCATGGACTGTAGACACCTGAGCTTCATTACGCTTCTCAAAGACAATGACATCGCCCACCATGTACAATCAGAAGACCCCTGCTCAGGAAACATTGGATAAACCAGGAAACATATGGAAAAACAGGCTATTCCATGTTTCCCAGCATCCCTTCTCTTCTTGCCCAATATTTAAACTCAACTCAGAACTGTTGTTTACCCTCCCATGTCATGGAAGTGTCTTAGAACTGCTCTTTGTCATCGGTTGTACAAACACCAGATCCCAGTGAAGAAGACTTGGAAACTGCGTGACTCAAGCCACTTATCGCAGATGACCCTTGTGCAATGCCAACAACAAACAGGCTGGCTCAGTGTACCTCGGGATTCTGTCGTTGGCTTACCTTCTTCTGGACGTTTTCCATCATTACCATCACACTCCTTCATGGGAGAAGTCCTCTGCAGCCCACTGGGGCCTGAAGCTTCCTCGACAAGTGTTCTAACCAACAGTAAATCTTGCATCACGAACAGCTCAGCAAGTACTCTGCAATTCCCACCCCCGGCTGCCCACTCAAATCATCTTAGGAGTTTTTATGTGTTGCTTTGTTTTGTTGTATGTTTCTCATGGTCAGATTCCTTTTCCGAGAGACCGAGTCAGAGCTCTTGGGGTAGGACCTGGGCATCAGGACTTCTGATAGTATTCGAGGTGATTGCATTGAGTGGGTGGAGTAAGGAGCCACTACTTCCATGAGGTCGAGAAAAACGCAGCAGGCAAACGAGGAAGGTGTGGTAGGTAGTCTCAACTGACGAGTGTGGTGTGCACCTCAGTCCTTACCTTTCCTCCCCGGGGGGGCAGTGCTGCCTTTATCATGGTTGTTGGTGTTGTGGCTGCTGTCAAGTCAGACCCTGGAGCACGGTGAACCCATGTGGCACAGAGCACAGCTGCTCCTGGGGGCTTCTCGGCTAAAACCCCAGGGAAGGGATCCCAGGCCTTTCTTTGGCAGTGCCCTTAGGGGTGTAGGAGTCACCAACCTCTGGGCTAGCAGCCAATCACAAACCACCTGTGTAACGGGACTCTTCTCATGTCATTAAGCTCGTTGTCTTCTTCTCGAGGGACCCACAGCGCCCCTAGAGGACAGAGTGGAACTGCCCACAGGGTCTCCAAGGCTGTCAGTCTTCATAGAAGCAAAGCCCAAACCACACCCACTGCCTGGAGTCCATTCTGACCCACAGCGCCCCTAGAGGACAGAGTGGAACTGCCCACAGGGTCTCCAAGGCTGTCATCTTTATGAAAGCAGACCTCTTCGTCTCTCTCCCATGGAGTGGCTGGTGGCTTTGAACCACCTACCTTTCAGTTAGCAGCTGAGCGCTTAGCTGCTATGCCGTCAAGGCTCCTTCTGATGCCTTTATATGGATGCAAATAACCGTGACACCAGGCTGCAACCGCAGAGATGGTGTAGCCTCTGTCCACTCCAGAGTTACCAAGAAAGCTAAGTTGGCGGCTGAGCGACTCTGGAGATGCCATCCCGTCTCCTTGCTGGAGGTTCTCTGCATTGCTGTCGTCGGAGAGGATGGCAGAATACACCTGTCTCCAGTGGTGGCACATCACGCGAGGCAAGCACCACGGCACACGCAGGCATGCACACACACTTCCTGATCCCTGCACTCATGGCACTTATATCCTAACAAAACCAAACGGACTCGGGAAACGTCTGCATCCTCGTGCCCGCTTCTCCGAGTTACAGGTGAGGACGGGCTACAGGAGACCCTGGGAGGCTTCGGGGTGGCAGTCCTGCACTTGCTCCACGCCGTGGTGAGAAGGCTTGTGATGCCCGTCTGATGCCAGCACCTATGAGGTTGTGAAGCCCCCCTTATCTCTAGATCCCGGTGGCACCCAGCTGAGGACATGTGTTATGGATTTTACACATGATCCCTAAATTATCATTAAACTGAACTCTGGCTACATGCTGGAAAACGTGCTAAACACCCCCCTAAGGAGCCCTCCTCACTCGTCAGTTTGTCATAACAACAACGAGGTCATGCCAACAAAGCCCAGAGAGATGGGGTGATGGGGTGGCCATGCTGAGGAAACGTGGGAGGAAGAACAAGGTGTCCTTGTCAGACAGACTTTGATCCTGGTCCCAGCTCTTGGCTTAGCATGTGGCCCCAAGACAAGCTCCAACCCCCTGACTCTCCACGTCCTCAACTGTGCAATGGAATGATTGTTAACATCACGCCTCCCACAAGGCAGGTGCCCCGTGCTGCTAAACAACACAACCACGCCGAATCCCTTAGGGCTTGTTGACATAAAGAAGAAAAGAAGACAACAGCTGCCCTCCGAGTCGACTTGGACTCATGGAGCCCCAGTGCGTCCGAGCCAGAGGCGCTCACAGAGTTTTCAGCAGCTGCGTTTTTGGAAGCAGATCACCAGGCTGTTTCTTCTGAGGTGAGTCTGTGTAGACTCGAACCTTCAGCCTGTCCACTAGCAGCCAGCACATTAAGGATTGGCACCAGCCGGGGCTCGAACATCAAAGAAAGCAGGACTGAAATCACAGACAAGCACAACTGTGACCTCCAAATACATCCAGTCCCAGGAACAACGTTTATAAAGTGTGTCTCAGCTGTGTTTGTAGTTCCGGGCCATCGGCCACCTCAACACAGGAAAATGTCCTGTGAGTGATCCATCTTGCCGTCCCCGCTTGTCACACTGCCTGATGATATCGACAACACTCCTCTTGAAAAGACACCAATGACGTGATGTCTGCTTGTACTAAGTCGCAAACGCAGGTTGCTTTCTTTTTCTAGAAAAATAGCATGTGGAAAATATAGTGTGTGTCTAACAAATTCATTTTGTTTTCATGGTTCCCACCTACCCCCAAAAAAGCCTCTGACAATGATTGACAAGCACGCCGCCTAATCCATGAACTCTCCTGGGCTGGGGACCAACGTGTGTCAGCAGCAGACATTTCCTTTTTAGCAGAAGCCAAGAGAAAGCCTCTGGGTGATGGACTGCAAACACACGTGCCTGCGGCTTGGGTCATTTAACATTTTATAATAAATGATCTGGGGGAGGGATTTTCTTCAATAAAGCCTTGGAGCGCAGGTGACACTTTGCTCTCTGCGTGGAAAATGTCCAGGGAAAAGTAGGGAGCTCAGGATGGCCTCACCGGATGACCAGGAAGAGAAATGGAGGAAAAGGGAAGCAGGATTGTATGATGACTCAGTGTGTGTTGCTACGTGTTGAAGAGGAAATGACTCAGACCGATGCTGCAAGAGAGCGAAGTACTGCTAGGGACCTCATGCTAAAGGCCGAGAAAAACTGATTGCAATCAGGAAATGAAGACAGAATATATGCTTCTAGAGGAGTGTGTGTGTGCGTGTGTGTGTACGTGTGTGTGTGATATGTGTGTGCACATGTATACATGTGTGCCCATGTGAATGCATGGACACACTCGTGTGTGTGTGTGTACAGATGTGTGTGCCCATGTGCATGTGTGTATGTGTGTGCATGTGCATGTGATGTGTGCATTCACATGTATGCATGTGTGCCCGTGTGCATGCATGGACACATGCATGTGTGTGTCTGTGTGTAGAGATGTGTGTGCCCATGTGCATGCGTGTATGTGTGTGCATGCACATGTATGCATGTGTCCCCATGTGCATGCGTGGACACACACGTGTGTGTGCCTGTGTGTACAGATGTGTGTGCCCATGTGCATGCGTGTATGTGTGTGTGCTGGTGCACGTGTCTGAGGAAGGAAAGCCTGGAAAATAAATGCTATGTGCTGATTCCTTAGACATTTATATTATTAGAAAGGATGTGGCCAGACGGAATTAACATGTCATAGAGGCTAATATTTTGTTTATTTATTTTAACCTTTTACTCTGAAAAATTGCACAGATACTTAAGACTAGGAGGCCATCTAGTTTATATGAGGCCGGATGTTAGGTGACTAACCTGAGGAGGAGACGCGACAAAAGGTACACGTTGGGGATTGTTGTTGTTGTTGTTATGTGCCGTAGAGTCAAACCCGACTCATAGCGACCCCTCCTTGGGTTTCCGAGGCAGTATCTCTACGGAAGTAGGATTGCCCAACCTTCCTTCCGAGGAGTGGCTGGTGGGTTTGAACTG
>NW_006922035.1:920053-924771 GCF_000298275.1 Orycteropus afer afer | reverse complement strand
TGATACCTCTACGGAAGTAGATTGCCCAACCTTCCTTCCAAGGAGTGGCTGGCTGGTGGTTTGAACCGCCAGCCTTCTGGTTAGCAGTCAGGTGCCTTAAGCACTATGCACATATATTAACCGAATCTTTGGCTTTAAATGATAAAAATTCAACATCTTTGTGTTAAAAGTTGTGTCATCAGATGTCCCCTAAAAGCAACTGTATTGATTTATTTTAAAGACATTGATGTAATCCCAAACTTAACTGAGTTAGCAAGCAGAGTGATAGAAACAGTGAAATCTATTTCAAAATATTTTCCCCAAGTTAACAAGGCAATCACAATTAATACTTTTAATTTTCAAAAATTAATTTAGACTAAATTACCTCCATTTAACTGGGATAATAATAGAACCAACCTAATAGTTTTGTTGTTTTTTTAACTGTTTAATTGTGTAACTGCCTGTGGTCTGTGCTGAGTGCCTCTGTAACTGTGGGCTATTATTGCTATGATTAATAAGTTCTCTTAATTTGGTTGTAGAGCTCAGAATCAAGTTGTCATTAACCTTTGAGGACTTTACAAATGATGGGCCGTTTCCAGGAGAGACTCGCCGTTGAACTTGACAATGGACAGTTTTGTGAGGCAGTGGTGAGGCCCTGAGGCCTTGGCATCTCCAGAAATCTGCGTCTTTCTTCCAATCATGAGTAAGTGTGCTCCTCACTTGCTGAGGTGAGGCCGTAGCGGTGAGAGGGTGGCGAGAAGTATCAGTCTGTGGTCTGTGGGTCACGGAGAACTCCCCAAAGCCCATCACCTGACAGCAGGTTCATCAAGGGAGTACCATCAAGAGGCTCAACTGACAAAGTGAAAAATGGAATACACCAGGCAGCACCAAGTACCCAAACAAGCCGGGCTTTGTTCAATTTTGGATATGGACAGGGGATGGGAGTTGATTTTTCCTGAAAAATAAACAAAGGAAGAGAGGCTTTCTACAGTTATGGATGATGTGATGGAGAGGAACCGTGCTTACCATCACTTTGAGTTAGTTTTTCAATGGCTTTATGGGGATCTAATTCACACAAAACCACACAAAAATCCACACAAAACCAAAACACAAAACCCACTGCTGTCAAGTCAAAACTCATGGTAATCCCTTCAAAGTGCACAATGGTTTTTATAACACTTACAAAGTTATGCAACCAAGGCCACGACCCAGTGTTCGAACATTTTTTATTAACCCACAAAGCAATGCTGTGCCCATTAATAGCAAGAACCCGTCACTCCTCTGGTCCCTAATACTAGGCAACCACTAATCTACCTCCTGCCTCTACAAAGTCTCCTAATCTCACAGGAATGGAGTCACAGTACGTGATCCTTCGTGACTGGCTTCTTTCAGTTGGCATCATGTTTTCACGGTTCATCCACATTGTAGTGTGGACAAGTGACTTGTTTCTTTCAGCGGCCAAAGCTATACGGCACTTTGTTTATCCACTCATCAGCCAACGGGTGTTCAGGTTGTTTGCATTTTTGACTGTTGTGAATACTGCTAGTGTGAGCATTTTGTGTACAAGATTTGACATGGATGTAGGTTTTTATTGATCTTACTTTTCAGTTTTCAAATAACGTTTTTTGTCCTCTGATGATTGAAATAATCACATTTCTCCAGCATGGTGAGGTTCCGTTACCTGTAAGCTTTAGTCTTTTAATATTTTTAATTGATTCCCAAAATGAATTTCTACTACTTGTGATAACTGGATGAATCCTTTCTCAAAATTGCACCAATACAGTAAACTCAATTTCATCTCAATAGTCCTTTTTAATGTTGAAAGTAGGAGATATTGTTCGACATAATTGAAATCTCTGCTGGTTTGAGTCCCTGAATAATGAAAATCCTTTCAAGTGTCTCCACCTGGCAATATTTAATTTAAAATATTTTGAAGATTTGTTCATGTTTTCATGCCTTCTAATTATCCTTGCACACTGCAGCAAATGGGTGAATGCAGATTAATATGAAGCCTCAGACTCAATAATAAATAATTGAGACACAAAATTATGGCGGCCTTCCCTCGTTGAAAGGTGAAATGCAGCACTCCTGGTAGAGTGCAACTTCCACCCACAGGAGCAAACTGGGGTACCCTTGCTGCCTGTCCCCATCCAGATGACCCACCCCCACACACACACACTGAGGGGTTAGAGAGGGATCTGAGCACGATGCATGGCGAAGGTGTAGGGTGGGGTCAGGAGGCCCTGGGAGGTGCAAGCAGGTACGTGCTTGACCATTAGCCAGCATGGCGGTGGTTTGAACCCACCCAGAGGTGCCTGGCAGGAGAGGCCTGTGATCTACTTCCATAAAATCAGCCATTGCGAGCCCTAGTCAGCACTATTCTACTCTGCACTCGTGCGGTTGCCATGAGTTGGACTGACTCATCGCCACCAACTGCAACAACAGGGGTGAGGATGAAGATGATTTTCCCTCTGCAGGTCGGGAACGTGCTGAAGACTTGCCACCTTGAAAGGTGGACAGGAATCAAGGGAACGATGATGTCATGTTTACTTTCTGGGAGCTGATTCCTTTGGGGAAATCCAGGAGCCAGCATGACACAGAACCCCCCTCCTGTAGGGCCCAGGCAGGTGGATCCCACGACCAGGGCATGGGCGCTTGTGCAGCTTTGTGGAGAGATTCGTGTAAGGGCACTGAACCTGGTTCCGAGTTGTGGGACCCCATGTGTTGGGGAGAGCTGAGCCCCACAGGTTTTCTCAGCTGTAATCCGCATGGAAGCAGACCCCCAGGCCTGTCTTCTGCGGTACCACTGGGGAGGGATGAACTTCCAAGCTTCAGGTGAATAGTGGGGCACAAACCCTTTGCACCACCCGGGGACCGGGATGAGGAAACAAGATAAGGAGACTCCGGCAAAGCACCTCCAAGCACAGTGCATTCTGGGAAGACCTTGGAGGCTGCCCTGTCATGTAAATAGCAAGTCACAGACCATCATTGTCAGGGACTCACTGAAGCAGGCTGCCAGGGACTTGTCCAGCTAAAGCAGCCCAACACAGTGGTAAGCTTCTGTGTTACTTCTGCTTCTTTCATGAGAAGGTGAGACATGGAACATTTTGGAGAAGGCCTGCCATTCAGATTGATCACAACGTGGCCTAAAGTCCACTCTGACGAGCTCATTCACCACCTTAAGAAGCTAACCACGCACAAGACAGAAACAAAACAGAGATGGCCCTAGTTTAGATCTTCAGTGAGAATCCCCGAAAGGCATCTATTAGAGCGTGGGGCTTAAGTCCGAGGCATTGGACAAGAGTTGGCAAACACTACGTTCCTCACTCCTCTTGAGACGAAAGCAAAATGGCCAAGCCCCACGTCAAAGAGATTGGGTGTCCAGGGGGCATGGGTGGAGGGAGGGGATGTTCTGAACATCAGTGTGATCAACCTCAACAGGTTTACACTAGTCTTCAAACTTCAACTGGAAATGTCCTCCAAGGAAGCCACTCCTGACATTCAGCTGGGAGAAGGTTTTGTCTTTTCAACCCTCAACAACAGGAGGTTAAGTTAGTCAGTTAAAGAGGTCAGTTAGGCATGGTGGTAAATCCTGTTTTGCAGGGTGAGGTTGCAATGAACTGATAGTATGGGGTCATGGGGATATCCTTGTGACTCCTGGGTGAGACCTGCAATGATTTGATACTATGGGGTCATGGGGGTCTCCTTGTGACTCCTGGGTGAGACCTGCAATGATGTGATACCACAGGGTCACGGGCTCCCCTTGTTCACCCTGTGGGTCCCACATGACTGAACGAAAGTGAGCTGGGATGGCCCTTGGCATTTGGTGAAATCACAATGTTAATGAGGACATTGAGCATGCTCATTTTAACCCGAGCCCAACTGCCCGGTGACCCAGCCAGCAAGCCAAGATGGTGAACCTGTGTTCTAAGACGGCTGGTTCAGAATTTCTTTCAAGGTGCAGCCCCTCCCTAAACTGCCACTTGACTGTTTTCCATGGCTCTGAACAAAGGCCACCTCTGCTGTCCCTTGTCATCTTCTTGAAGGGAGTCTCATTTTTAATTCAGCCCCACTAATTTAGTTTGGATGATTTATCTTTTAATTGAGGTGGTGGTTTTCATAAATATTCATCAACCACACAAACCTATCCAGGGTCAGCAGGCCATGCTCCAAGAGAGAAGAACAGAGATGTCTCCTTTTCCCTGGAGCAAGCGCACACGCAGGAATGCATAAGCAGCCCTGCACACTTAGGTTTGCGTGTTTTTCCAATAAAAACTCACTGAAGGACAATAGGGAAGAAGTGTGTGGCTGGCACCTGCAGCTAAAGAAGTGAGCAAGGTATCTTTGTCTACCCAGACATCTTTCACAGAGCCATGTTGGCCTGGTGGTTAAACACTTGGCTGCAAAACAGAAGGTCAGCAATTCGAACCCACCAGCCATTCCACAGGAGAAAGATGATGCGGTGTGCTTCTGTGAAGATTGACAGCCTTGGAGACCCTGTGGGTAGTTCCACTCTGTCCTCTAGGGGCCTGTGGGTCAGAATGGACTCCAGGCAGTGGGTGTGGTTTGGGCTTTGCTTCTGTGAAGATTGGCAGCCTTGGAGACCCTATGGGCAGTTCCACTCTGTCCTCTAGGGGCACTGTGGGTCAGAATGGACTCCACGGCAGTGGGTGTGGTTTGGGCTTTGCTTCCGTGAAGATTGACAGCCTTGGAGACCCTGTGGGCAGTTCCACTCTGTC
>NW_006922035.1:918783-919953 GCF_000298275.1 Orycteropus afer afer | reverse complement strand
TTGACAGCCTTGGAGACCCTGTGGGCAGTTCCACTCTGTCCTCTAGGGGCGCTGTGGGTCAGAATGGACTCCATGCAGTGGGTGTGGTTTGGGCTTTGCTTCCATGAAGATTGACAGCCTTGGAGACCCTGTGGGCAGTTCCACTCTGTCCTCTAGGGGCGCTGTGGGTTGGAATCAACTCAGTGGCAGTGGGTTTTCCCCCCTACTTTACCAAGCGTGATGCCCTTCCTTCTCCAGGGACTGGTCCCTCCTGATAGCATGTAGTGGAGGGCAATGGAACCCAGACAGTGTGGGTTAGTGACTAGTCCTTTTGAAATAGCTGCATTAACTTAGCACTTGTGCAATGTTCTGTTAATGGAGGATGCCTCCCAGATGACCTTCTCACAGAAGCAAATAGGCACTGGGGACAGAGCTGTTCCATGCTGTGAGGCAGTCCCAGCAACTCCCTCCACAGTGGTTATCCATCCCCATACTGGGGCTGTCTTTGTGCCCCAGTGCCACTGTAACAACAACAAAATACCCCAAGTGGGTGGCTTTGAAGAACAAACATTTTTCTCAGTTCAGGAGACTCAAAGTCCCAGTCGGAGTTCGGGCTGGGCTGAGCCCTCCCGTGGGCCTTGCTGCTCCTTCCCACTGGCTGCCTGCCGTCTACGGGGCCCCTGTGCTGCCGGTGGGTGCATGTGCCTTACAAGACACCCCTGTGTGTGTCACTGTGTCTGTTCCACTCCTTTTTATCAGACACCACTCAGAAGGGGTTAGGGTTAGGACCCACCCTACTTGCTATGACCTACTTTGTGCAATTAGAGAAACTCCCATTTTCCAACAAGGGCACATTCCCAGGACAGGGTAGGGCTTCCAGCCTCTCTCTAGGGGACTCAGTTGGATCCAGAAGAGTTGGTAACACTACTGCTGTGACTCTCCTCCTACTAACCCACACAGAAGTACATCTGCACGATACGCTCTAGTTTGCCCCTCTCAGGTGTGTGGTTGTCAGCTGCCACCCGGCAGCCCCTGACCCTGGTGACCCCAGGCCCAAAGGGGGCAGCTGGGCCCGCACCGTCGGCACAGCCACCTGCAGATCACAGCCTTGAGAGCCACAGGGTTTCCGTGCCTGGTTTTTGGAAGGTGATTATCAGGCGTTTCTTACCGGTCCATCTTAGTCTCAAAACC
>NW_006922035.1:904449-918683 GCF_000298275.1 Orycteropus afer afer | reverse complement strand
GGCCTTGCTGCTCCTTCCCACTGGCTGCCTGCCGTCTACGGGGCCCCTGTGCTGCCGGTGGGTGCATGTGCCTTACAAGACACCCCTGTGTGTGTTGCTGTGTCTGTTCCACTCCTTTTTATCAGACACCACTCAGAAGGGGTTAGGGTTAGGACCCGCCCTACTTGCTATGACCTACTTTGTGCAATTAGAGAAACTCCCATTTTCCAACAAGGGCACATTCCCAGGACAGGGTTAGGGCTTCCGGCCTCTCTCTAGGGGACTCAGTTGGATCCAGAAGAGTTGGTAACACTACTGCTGTGACCCTCCTCCTACTAACCCACACAGAAGTACATCTGCACGATACGCTCTAGTTTGCCCCTCTCAGGTGTGTGGTTGTCAGCTGCCGCCCGGCAGCCCCTGACCCTGGTGACCCCAGGCCCAAAGGGGGCAGCTGGGCCCGCACCGTCGGCACGGCCACCTGCAGATCACAGCCTTGAGAACCACAGGGTTTCCGTGCCTGGTTTTTGGAAGGTGATTATCAGGCGTTTCTTACCGGTCCATCTTAGTCTCAAAACCCCGATGACACCTGTCCAGCACCATGGCAACCGTGGGGCTGTCCATGAGGTGCACTGGCTGGGAAGGGGACCCAGCTTTCCCACAGGGAGGCCAGAGTTCCACCACGGAGCCACCTCTGCTGGACGGGGGAGGCTGTTACCTTCTCTGCTCTCTGGTGCACCCTGTGGGTGGGCAGCAGAGCTGCCGGCAGTCGGAAAGGAGGAGTGCGTCCTTGGGCACAGGTGCAGGCTCTCTACGCGGACGGTCGGTGGGAGCCAAGGAAGAGGTCCAGAGGTTACGGTGGGGCATCTGCCACGTCGAATGCTCGTTCTGCCTGAACATGCCCTGCACCCCCTTTGCACGCCTCACTTCTAGTTGTGCTAAGTCTTCAGCTCAGACGTCAGTCATTAAAAAATTTAATTTTTGGAGAAACAGACACTACCAGCCTTTTCCCATTCAACTGTTTCTAGAGATGCCGATGAGGTTGCATTTTTCACATGGTGTCAACATTCAGACATTTGTTGTTAAGGAAAACCTCCCTCAACCCCCTACATCCTGATGTGCCCCCTGCTGCAATGTGCTACGACTCCTTGCACCTCCCACCACAGCACTGGTCACACTTTCCCTTGACTGCCTGTGTGACCGTTCCCCCACATGAGCGTAAGTCAATAATGTGCTGGGATGTTGCCCGCATAGTTCCCCCTTGGACCCCATAATGCCTGGCACACAGTAGGTGCTCAATGAATGGTTGATGGATTCTGAGTGGCACTTACCCATGTGTCTGAACCCAGATTTAAGCCTGAATTAATAGCAAGCTTGAGCTAACTTTCCCAGGGGAGCCTGGGCAAAGAGTTCCCCTTTTCTTGGGGTGACAAGGGCATCTGACACACGTGGACCTTGGGAAGTGCCACCTGCCTGTCAGGCACAAAAGTCACCTTCAGGACATTCGAGTGGAGGTTGCAGAGCAGGAGGGAGTGAGGCTGTGATAAGAGAAGGCTTTTCAGCAAATGATTTGATTTCTAAACGTGTACATTTGATGCCTCCTTGTATTAAACCATTCATGGAGACAAATAGCTGCTGAATAAGACAGTACATGAGGACACTCAGTGCACACACAGTGGTTTCCTCTTCACACTTGGGTGGGTACGAAGCGGGGCATAATGCGCTGCCAGCGATGAGCGATCACTGTTATTAGGAGCGAGAACACGGGAGCACTCGCTGCTGCGTCGGAACAATCGTGAGACGGAACCCAGGGCGGGAGTAAGGCGCGCACACGGGCCTCAGACGCTGGACACGACGGCAGGTACTACCAGCTGCTGCTCCTTTGATGGGTAAGGTGCGCCTGCCCACACCCTGGTCTTTCAAGCACCCCACATGCACACAAAAGCTGGACAATGAAAAGGGAAGAGAGAAGAATTTCTGCTTCTGAACGGCACTGTTGGCAAACAATATTGAATATTCATGGACTGCCAGAAGAATGAACAAATCTGTGTCAGAAAAATACACACAGAATGTTCCTTAGAGGTGAAGATGTGCTGTTGAGAATGTCCATATAACTAGAACAGGGAGCAAAGTTATGGTGATTTTTAGGCATAGTCAACCACCCTGACAGAGCAAGTTGTTGGACCTGTGGGCTTGTGACCATGTTTGCAGGGGACCTCAAGCTCAATTGGCATAACATACTACACAAAAATATTGTTCCACATCCTACTTTGGTGAGTAGCAACTGGGGTCTTAAAAACTTGCAAGTGGCCATCTAGATGCAACAAAGGGTCCCTCTTCATCTGAAGAAGAATGAAGAAAGCCAAAGACACGTGGAAACAATTAGTCCAAGGACTAGTGGACTTCAGCCTGTATGACCATGAGACCAGAAGAACTAGATGGTGCCCAGCTACCACTGTCAACCACTTGGAAAGGGATCAGTGCAGGAGATCCTGGATAGAGTGGGAGAACAATGTGGGACAAAATTCAAAATCATAAAAAAGAGGTTTGCTGGTCTGACAGAGCCTGGTGAGACCCCTGAGACTATGGCCCCTAGTTACCCTTCAGGCCTGGAGTTGAACTCACTCCCATGGCTTCCAGCCAAACAATAGGTAGGTATATGGGTGAAGATTTACATCAGGTAGATACACTCCTTAGAATCATCAATCATGGGAGAACAGAAGGGCAGTGTTTGCACAGGGAGACCACTGGGGGACAGGAATGCATAGGAAACAAGGACACAGGGAAGAAGTCACCACAGGGAGGAAGTGGGAAGAGAGCTGTTACATTGTGGGGAATTGCAGTCCATGTCTGAAAGAAAATGTGTATGGACTGCTGTCTGGAAAATGAATTTGCTCTGTGAACTTTCACTCAAATCACAGTAGAAATAAAAAAATTAAAAAAGCAGCAGCAGCAGCAAGGATGGTGAGAAATGATGTCATCAGGAAAGACCAGGCTCCAGAAAAGAACTTCATGTTTGGCCAAGCAGAGGGACGCCACAAAGGAGAGAAGCCCCCGTGGGATGGAGTGACTCAGTAGCCACGCCACGGACTCCAACCCGCCAAAGACTGGGAAGATGACGCAGGAGTGAGCAGTGCTCTCTCCTGATGTACAGAAGGTTGCCATGAGTTGGGACCAACTCAGCGTCAGCTAATAACAGCAGTAAATTTCTCCACCGTTAATGTGGTCAGACGGCTGATGGGGCATGTAGGAAGCTCTTGAGCTGGAAATTCCTCTCCTTCCGTTTGTCGGTGGTGCCCGCTTTCTGGTTTCGCCTCTCACTGTCTTTACACACTCTCACCACACAGACACACACACAACCCTCCCCTCCACACCCATACACCCCCCACGCCCATACACACACTGTGCCTGAGAGTCTTGGCAAGTTGAACCCTCTTCCCAGACCAGGGCAGAGCCTCAATGTGCGGCCTTTTCTGATCCCTGGCTGATTTCTGCCCTGCTGGCGAGTAGGGTGAATGTAACCAGCCTTCCGTTTTGATCAGAGGCTGCGGAACTCTGGGTGCGTGCTGTCCTGCCTTAGCTCTCTGCGCAAGTCTTTGTTTCCACCTTATTTCTCAGGAGTTCTGCTGCTCTGTCCCTCTCACTCGGTGCCTCCTGCTCTGGCCAGCTCATCCCAGGAAGAGCCGGCACTCCACCTTCGGAAGTACCCTGTGGAGTAGCTGTGGAACCTGTCCTCCGGACGCCCACTGTCAGCAGTCACTACCAGGAAACGATTTCAGTTTTAAGCCTTCTTTGCTGTGTTGGGTTACATTTTAGAAGTTCACGTTGCACGGCAGTTTTCACTGTGGTACTATTCACAACAGCTAAAACGAAAACAATGCAAGTGTCCATCAACAGACAAGGGACAAACACAATGTGGTCCACCCAAACACGCAATACGACTCAGCCAGAAGGGCAAGTGAAGTCCTGAGGCCTGTCATGGCGTGGCTGGCCCTTGAAAGCATCCTGCTGAGAGAATTAGTGTCGCAAAAGGACAGACACTGCACCATCTCATGTACATGAAACAAGACAATATACAGAAACAAAGCATCATAAGCAGTTACCAGGGACGGGAGCTAAGGGGAAGGGGAGGTACTATTTAGGGGCCACTGGGGTTTGAGTTTGATTTTGTTTTTGGGGTTTCTGTTAATGGTGATAGGGAGAGCTCTGGTGGTGTAGTGCCTAAGGCATCTGACTGCTAACTAGAAGGCTGGCGGTTCAAATCTACCAGCCACTCCTTGGAAGGAAGGTTGGGCAATATACATACTTCCATAGAAATACCACCTTGGAAACCCAAGAAGGGCTTGCTCTGAGTCAGATCAACTCAACAGAACTGAATTTGGGTTTTTGGTTTGGTTAATGGTGGTGGAATATTTGGAGAAGTAATGGCTGCACAATATAAATAATGTGATCAATTCACCGAATTCTCCTTAAAATAAAAAACAATAAAACAAAATTTATGATTTAAAAAATACCTCAGTTATGCCTCCTTCCCAGTTCTTGCTGCACCTGTGTCGGTACTGCCCCCTAGTGGTGCTTGTGATCCCCACTTCCAAAGCGAATGGCACATGCACGCGGCTAGATCTTGGGGTGTTCTAATTGATTAGCCATCTCGGCCTCTGATTTGTCACCGTCACACACATTGACAATTGGCTTCATCTAACTCCCTAGCTGCTCAATCACGGACTTGGGAAGATTAAGTAATTAAGCTAATAAATCAATTATTTAAGGATATTTACATTTCTCTAGGCTTTGATGGGCAATTGCTGTTTTCCAACAGTTAGTTAAATCCTTAACCATAGAAAAGAACTGGTTCATAGATAGAGGAAGGGGTGGCCGCCATGTGGAGGCTGTGGGCTGCTGAGTCTGCAACTGGGAGAGCTCTCTCAGAACACGTGATCCCTGGAGTAGAGCAAAGGTTACGTGCACATCTTGGTCCAGAGCAAAGTCCCTGCCAACAAAGTCAAGTCTGCAGGTCACCAGCAGCCTTCCATGGCTTTCCCTCCACCATCCAGTGGGCATCGACTCTGACCAGTCAGTGAACACCTCTGGGCCACAGTCTCCTTCCATGACATGCAGAACCAATGGCCATGTCCTGGGATTGCTGGAGGGAGGCTTATGGTCACCTGTGTCTGGCCCAGTGCTAATTATCAGTTCCTGTCAGCATGTCATCAGGATCCTCAGGCGCACAGAAGGGTGAGGGAAGGTAGAGCCACCGCTGATTTCACAGCAGCTTTTCAGGGATGAAGAAATACTGAAAGGTCAATACTGTTCATTTTTTAGTGTGTTGCTTATTATCCCTGAAAATTTATTACTAAATTAACATAAAAATATGGGTGGTGGACAGTACTGGCTGAGGCTGTTGATTCGTGGTGACCCCTGTGTGTCCCAACAGAACTGGACTCCACTGGGGTGGAAGAGTGTTCCCCACAGAGTGTTCTGCCGGCCAGTGTCAGGCCCGCATCACATGGGAGCCTGTGGGCAACACACGTTCGTGGCCCCACAGACCTGACGGAGTCTCAGTGCTGAGCGTAAGGAAGGAGATCACCAGGTCTTTCCACCAAGGCGCTTCTGGTTAGACGTCCGGTGAGCAGCCAAGCACACTACTGTTTGCACTAGCCAGGGACTCCATGGGGAGTGCAAGCTCCACGAAACAGACAGTTCTTTCTGCTCTCGGTTCGCAGCTGCCACTGCTCAAACTCCAGGCCCCTGGACCCTGGTGTGAGAAAACCAAAAATAAAAGACCAAACTCACTGCCATCGCGTTGATTCTGACTCATAGCGACCCCCCTTTGGGTTCAGAGGTGGTATATCCTTACGGAAGTCTTCCTTCTACAGAGTGGCTCGTGGGTTTGAACCACCAACCTTCTGGTTAGCAGTCAAATACCTTAGGCACTACGCCACCGGAACGCCTTCTGGTGTGAGAAAGAGGTGGAAATGCCAGGGCACTCAGACTTGTGGCCGCACAGCAGAGGCTGAACTAGGTACAGGGTTGGCCTTCGGTTCCTACCCGCATGCGCTTTGGGAGGACAGCTTTGGTGAAGATGCAAGCCCGGGAGGCATAGTGCGGGTGGGAAGGAGGGTGCCAAGAACTATGGACGATTCCTCCCCTTCAAAGAACCCCTGGGATGGCAGCTTTTCTACAATCTCACAAGGTGTGTGATTTGATATTTCTTTTGATATGTTCACAATTTTTTCTTTCTTAACAAAGCCAAGGTGAGCCAATTGTTGTGTTTTATTTAATCATCTAATTTCTGCCTTAAGGACTCATTTCCTCTGGAGGTGGCATCTTGAGTTATCTTTGGATAGAATTTTTGATGCTGATTGATTATTTGTTTTCCTGCTTCCCATCCTGAAGTCTAATTCTCATCATGTCTTTTGTGCTTTCAATTAATTTCCATCCAAAGGACATTACAGTAGTTAAGTAGCCTGCTTGGACTGTTAATGCTTTCATATTGCTAGTCTTTTATCCAACGTGTAAGGTAAATCTGAAATTAATGGAGACAGGGTGATGCTGAACCAGTGTTTTCTTCACATCAAGGAGAGGGCTGTCTTGTGATTTCTGGATAGACGCTTCCACCTGGGGCTAGAGACCTCAGGTGATGATGAGTATGTTACAGAGGCTGACAGCGATGGCTGCTGCTGTCGGGTGCCATTGGCTGGGTTCTGAATCATGGTGCCTGTATGTGCCACAGGGTGAAACATGCTCAGTCCTGGGCCACCCTCACTCTTTGCTGAAGCCCTTTGTTGCAGCCCCTGTGTCCATCTGTCTTATTAAGGGTCTTCCTCTTTTTTGCTGACTCTTCACCAAGCATGATGTCCTTCTCCAAGGACTGGTCCCTCCTGAGAACAAGACCAAAGTAAGAGAGGCGCAGTCTTGCTGTCCTCGCCTCTGAGGGGTCCCTGGCTGCACTTCATCCGAGACAGACCCTTTATTCTGGCAGAGTCCGCAGTACGTTCTTCACCAACTGTAACTCAAAGGCGTTAGTTCTCCTTTGGGCTTCCTCATTCATTGTCCAATGTCACACGCATATGAAGTGATTGAAAAGACCGTGGCTTAAGTTAGTTATATGCACCTCACTCTTCAAAGTGAATTTTTGCCTTTGACCCCTTACAGGGGTCTTTTGCAGCCAATTTATCCAATGCAATACGTTGTTTGATTTCTTGAATGCTGCTTCCATTGGCTGGTCATGGATCCAAGTAAAATGAAATCCTTGACATCTTCAGTCTTTTCTCCACTTATCAAGATGTTCCTTATTTGTCCAATTGTGAGGATTTCTGTTTTCTTTATGTTGACGTATAATCCACACTGAAGGCTGTAGTCTTTGATCTTCATCAATAAGTGCTTCAAGTCATCTTCACTTCCAGCAAGCAATGCTGTTAATGAGTCTTCCTCCAATCCTCATGCCATGTTCTTCATATAGTCCAGCTTCTCAGATTATTTGTTTAGCAGATAGAATGAGCATATATAGTGGAAGGATACAACCCTAACACACATCTCTCCTGGTTTTAAACCACATAGTGTCCCCTTGTTCTGTTTGAATAACTGCCTCTTGGTCTGTGTACAGGTTCCTCATGAGCATGATTAAGTGTTCTAGAATTCCCGTTATTCAAATATTATTCATAATTTTATGATCCACAGAGTTGAATGCCTTCATACAGTCAATAAAACACAGGTAGACATCTTTCTGGTATCCTTTGCTTTCAGCTAAGATCCATCTGACATCAGCAATAAATTGTATGACATTCAACCATTTGAGGAGTCGGCATATGGACAAGAACTGATACCATTGTAGGAAGAAGTCCAAGCTGCACTGAAGGTAGAGGGCAAAAACAAAGTCCCAGGAACTGACAGAACACCCATTGAGATGTTTCTACAAACAGACACAACACCGGAAGTGCTCACTCATCTATGTGAAGAAATTTGGAAGAGCCAAACTGGAAGAGATCCATATTTGTGCCCATTCCAAAGAAAGGTGATCCAATAAAGGCAGAAATTATTAAACAGTATCCTTAATGTCACACACAAAGTAAAGTTTTGCTTAAAATAATTAAAAAATGGTTGAGGCAGTACATATGCAAGGAACTGCCAGATGATGAAGGTAGCCCCCCCCCATTGTTTAACTCATGCCATGAGTGTCAGGATAGAGTAGTGTTATCCAAAGAGTTTTCTGATGCCCACCAGCATCTGCATCACATGGGAGCCTGTTGGCAGGCAGATTCTACACCAAGACCTAACCCAATCCGTGTGGGGGAGGGGACCCCAGAAATACGGGTTCGGAGAAGCCTGCAGAGAAGTCTCGTGCCTACGTTTGAGAAGCAGGGGCCACACTGCTGTCATAGCAGATACCCCTAGAAAGTCGGTGACTTAAAACACGCCAGCTTTCTTTTGTGCTCCTAAAAACCAAACCAAACTCACTGCCGTTATGCTGGATCTGACTCATAGCAACCCCTCTTTAGGTTTCCGAGGCAGTATCACTATGGAAGTAGATTGCCCAACCTTCCTTACAAGGCGTAGCTGGTGGGTTTGAACTGCCAGCCTTCTGGTTAGCAGTCAAATGCCTTAGGCATTATGCCACCAGAGCTTCTAATGTGGGTCAAATGTGCTCTGCTCTGTAGAGTCACTCGGACCCAGGCTGATGGGCCCAGCCTTCAGCATTGCTAGCTGTTGCAGGAAGAGAGAATGATGTCCCCCAATTTTCCAGTCAGATGTCTCTTCTGCTTACTGATAAACCACAACCTACACTACTTATTATTACTTGTTTTTGCTGTCAGCTGCCCTTGAGTCATCCGCCGAATCATGGTGGCCAAACGGAAGAAAACATTGCCCCATCCTACACCATCCTCACGACTGGTGGCAGATCAGACAATTGTGATCCACAAGGTTGTCATTCCGTCTTAGGCAGTGGTCTTCCTCCCAGGAATAGCTCTTCTCTGATCGTTTTATGTTGCAAGTAACACTTCCCCTTCACCTCTCCCCATTTCACCTCAAAATGAGCATTTTCAGCTGGAGGAGAACAACACACCCTGTGTGGACTGAGGCTTGGATTTGCTCTTTGAAGGCCTGGCTCTCCTAAAGCTTGGTTTGAGGGAAATGCCGGTGATGCTAATTCCTAACATAAACTTCCATCAGAGCTTAAACAGTGACAGTGTTTGCTTCAATTAAGATGCACTTTGTTATCACATTATAATGATAATGAGATGGGTACTTTGGCTGGCTTTATGGAGGCAGCAATCATGACAATAATGAAAATGTAGCTAAAAGGGCCTCACTTCACCCTGCCTTGGAGTATGTTTAACAAGGAGGCATTGGGGGCTGGGCTGATGTCCACAGAGCCCTAGTAAGTGGCCAACCAGGGATGAAGTCAAAGGTCGTGCAAGGGAGAAGTGCACAGCTGCTTTTGTATTGTGTTGAAAGACATGTCTCCCACTAGCAGAGCAAACAACCCATTCTCCTATTTGTTCTAGTTCGAGGCATTCATGACACAGTGCACACGAGAGTTTCTTTCAGATACTTAAGACCACCAGCATATGGATGGTCTTTCAAGCCCTTACCAGTCTGGTGGGTTTGGGAGAAAGTCCCAGTGGAATGACTCTGTTTGTTGTTGTTTCTTTTCTGAGCTCCTGCTCTTCAAAAGGAGTCCTTGGTGGTTCCAACAGTTAGGATGCTTGGCTGCAGACTGAAAAGCTGGCAGTGTGAGTTCACCTAAAGGTGCCTCGGAAGATAAGCTTGGCCTCTATTTTGAAAAATCAGCATTGAAAATCCCATGGAGCAGAGTTCATCTCTGTCCCACATGAGGGTGCCATCAGTCAGAGTCAACTCCATGTCAACTGTTATTCCTCAAGGGTGGCAAGAGCTCAATCTCAGCCCGTGAAGGGCTACCCTCTCCCTCTTTAAACCTGTGCTGAAGGAATGGAGAATGTACTTTCTACCAAGGCTTCAGGTGGCCAGTGGTCTTAAGGAAGAAGCTGACTGTTGTTCCACTTCTCCCTCCAGCTTTCTGGGTAGAAGGGCCACTATTGATCAAGAAGCATTTCTAAAACAATTATTGATTTCACAGACATCCAGAAAGGGTCCGCACAGCTCCACAGCCCTTTACAGCTGGGCTGACACAACTATAGCATGAAGTTCTTCCTGTTGTTAGATGCCATCGAGTCAGTTGTGATTGTCAGCAATGCCGTGTGCAACAAAAGGAAACTCTACCCAGCCCTGCACCAGCCTCACAATCCTTAGGCTCGAAATACTTGTGTGCTTTTCATCCACACAGAAGTAAGAACACGCCGTGTGTGCTATGTCTTTAATGAAAAACACACGATGTTCACAGGGGTGTTTTAAGGAGAAATGAGAGTTTAAAAGAAGGTCGATAAGAACCAGACGAACTAAGGGAAATTATATGAGGTGTGACATGAAAACAGGTATCAGGCCACATAGGCAAACACAAAATGCTGAGATTGCAACAACCTGGCTTGTAATCACCTCTTGATGGGCCCAGGAGGTTACGAGCATATTTGGGATCTGCTCTAAACAGATCGCTTCGTGTCAGAGCAAAATTTGAATATGGAGACCATGAGATGATCTGTCAGATGTATTAGTCACTGACTCCACAAAATGCATGAAAGGCAGAATTATACAATTTACCAAAGTATGGCAAATTCACTATGACCAGCTGCCTTGAAGGAGTCATACATTATAACAGGGATTATTCCTTCCTGCAAGGAATTACTTGCAGGCTCCAGGAAATAGTGTGAGGTCTCAGAAAAGTAATTGACCTTCCCAGCAGCTGTGAGAACTGAGACAAGTTTCCAACAAAAACTTCACAGCTGTTTTATTGGACATATCCACCGTTATTTCTGGGGGAGTCTCAGGAGGCTGGTGCGGTCCCTTATCTGGTCTTGGTTGGACTGGCTAGGATATTGTACAGAACGACTGTCTGAGCACCACAATGCCTCACCTGTCAATATCCTTGTACAATACCACACAATTAGCAGAAAGGAAAAATAATGGCCTGCAGCGTCAAGGTGAAAATGACTTTCCCTTCCCTCTGAAGGAAACATGACGAGGACAGCTCTGAGAAAGCCCAGAGAGCTCCTCTCTGCTGACATGGAACCATCTCCAGATGTGTATCTGAGCAAAAAAGTGAAGATCGGAGCTAGAGGTAGGGTCACTACTATATGTATATCAAAAAGGTGAATGTGTCCTTGGATGGACACTGGGTAGCCCTACCAATGTTGAATACGTTCAGCTGCTGACCAAAAGGTTGCAGGCTCAAGTCTACCCAGAGGTACCTAGGAGGAAAGGGCTGGCAATCTACTCATGAAAGGTCAGCCATTGAAAATCCATGGAGCACAGCTCCACTCTGACATACACGGTGTGGCCATGAGTGGGAGCTGACTTGATGGCAACTGGTGACGGTGGTGGTGACCCTGGAAGGGTGCACATCCCTATGGACACACACACACACACACACACACACAACTTAATAGTGACTATTCCTGGAATTGGGAACTGAGAGACTGTGCAAGGCAAAGAACATAGAAAAAGCTCCCTGTGTCCAGGGTGCTACTCTCCCTTTGGGATTTAATTGTGTGTTTCAGTTTATCTTCACAACAATCTCACAGCAGGTGAGTATCGAGTAGAACCAATGTAGAGATTGGGAAACAGAGACTGGGAAAGTTCCCAAAGACAATGTTACCCTGGTTGTAAGCCTGTGATGTCTCTTGGGAGCTGGCCTGCGTAACCACTTCATTATTTCAATACCAGACCAACTATGGCTGGTGTCTCACATACACAACGTTATGACCCATGTGCTCAAACAAACCGTGTTTTAAAGATTATATTACGATAACTCAAAAATGGCTGCAGCGTCGTATTTACAAGGAACTACCAGTAACTCAAGCCAGGTCCAGAAGAGGACATGGAATGGGGGATATCATTGCTGATGTCAGATGGATCTTGGCTGAAAGCAGAGAATACCAGAAAGATGTCTACCTGTGTTTTATTGACTATGCAAAGGCATTTGTGTGGATCATAACAAATTATGGATAACACTGAGAAGAGTGGGAATTCCAGAACACTTCATTGTGCTCATGAGGAACCTGTATGTAGACCAGGAGGCTGTCATTTGAAAAGAACAAGGGGACACTGCATGGTTTAAAATCAGGAAGGGAGTGTGTCAGGATAGTATCCTTTCACCATACTTATTCAATCTGTGTGCTGACCAAGCAATCCAAGAAGCTGAACTATATGAAGAAGAACATGGCATCAGGATTGGAGGAAGACTCATTAACAACCTGTAAACCTTACTTTCTGAAAGTGAAAAAGACTTGAAGCACTTACTGATGAAGATTAAAGACTATAGTCTTCAGTATGGATTATATCTCAACATAAAGAAAACAGAAATCCCCATGTTGTTGTTGTTGTTATTTGCCGTCGAGTCGGCCCCGACTCATAGCGACCCCTCCTTGGGTTTCCGAGGCAGTATCACTACGGAAGTAGGATTGCCCAACCTTCCTTCCGAGGAGTGGCTGGTGGGTTTGAACCACCAGCCTTCTGGTTAGCAGTCAAGTGCCTTAGCCACTATGCTACCAGAGCTCCCCATAACTAGACCAATAAGCAACATTATGATAAATGGAGATTAAAGGTGTCAGAGGTTTCATTTGACTTGGACCTACACTCAATGCCAAGGGAAGCAGCAGTCAAGAAATCAGACAACATATTGTAATGAGCAAATCTGCTGCAAAAGCCCTCTTTAAAGGGTCAAAGAGCAAAGATGTCACTTTAAAGAGTGCTCCTGATCCAAGCCATGATGCTTTCGGTAGCCTCATGTGCATATGACAGCTGGGCAATGAATAAAGAGAATGAAAAATAATTATGCATTTCGATTATGGTGTTGACAAAAAATACTGAAAATGCTACGGACCGCCACAAGAACAAATCCGTCTTGGAGGTACAGCCAGAACTCTCCACAGAAGTGCGAATGCCAGACTTCGTCTCCGTACTTTGGTCATGTTGTAGGAGGGACCAGTCCCTGGAGAAGGATGTCATGTTAGTAAAGCGGAGGGTCAGTGAAGGAAGGGGAGGACCCTCAACGAGACGGATGGCCACAGTGGCGGCAAAGATGGGCGCGAGAACGGCAAGGATCGTGGGGATGTCACGGGGCGGGGCACTGTTTCCTTCTGCTGTCTCCGGGTTCAGATGGGCTGGAACCATCTGATACCACCTAACAACCACTGGCCTATCTGTTTAGGACAATTTCCAGAAGAAAAAGTTTGCATTAGAGTTTGAGTATCTTAGATTCAGTCCATATTTTAATTCTTTCTGTATTAATAACAAAACAAGGTGTTTTGTATTCATTTATCCAAATTGTTGAGATAAACTTTTACAGAGTGGTGTTTTGTTTCTCACAGTAACTGAGTTTGGGGGATTCTGATATTAGTGCTTCACCTCCAGTATTCCACAGAATAGCCAGATGACAATATGCACGTCACTATAAGGCATGACTTGCAAATTTCACCAGTAAGCTGGTGGAGCCGGACCTTTTCCCTGCATCAGGGTTTCAGCTGAGGCCAAGTTGCACCCTTGGGTCTAAAATTAAAGAAATATTTGATGGAATGCACTAAATGTCAGATTTGGGAAATCAAAGTAACTGGGTCTTTGGAACTGGTGACAGGTGTCCAGAGCTGCGTGTTTAACTGGTTATTTCTCATCATAAATGATTACATGTACCGGTAGCTGGAATTTCTGCAAGAAAGCGTCTGGGTGGAAAACTTAGCATGATGTACGGACTCTGCATCCCTCCCCCACTTCTAGGATCATTAGCTGTGAGAGGAAAATTATAGGCCTCATATAGAAACGACAGATTAGTGTGATGTTCTTAGAGAAGGAGCCTTGGTGGCACAGTGGTTAAGGCAGTCAGCTGCTAACCAGAAGATGGGTCATTTGGACCCTGCAGCTGATCCAGGGAACAAAGATGTGGCCCTCTGCCCCCATAAATATCTGCAGCCTTCCAAACCCTGCGGGGAAGCTCTACTCTTTCTTCTCGATTCCACTGTGAGTCAGAATCCACTTGATGGCAGAGGGGCGCTGTGGGTCAGAATGGACTCCACAGCAGTGGGTGTGGTTTGGGACTTTGCTTCCCTGAAGACTGACAGCCTGGGAGACCCTGTGGGCAGTTCCACTCTGTCCTCTAGGGGCGCTGTGGGTCAGAATGGACTCCA
>NW_006922035.1:903079-904299 GCF_000298275.1 Orycteropus afer afer | reverse complement strand
GGCAGTGGGTGGCTACAGGAGCTAAGGCCTGAGTTCCTCTAGTGCTGTGCAGGGAGCTAAGAACTACACCGTGCAACACTACTGCCCTCCAACGATGCCTCAGATAGTTCAATGGTTTTGGTTTCAAATAACATTTCTAAAGTGATGTTCTCTGTATAAAAGGTAGGGTGCCAACCCAGATTTAACATTTAAAATGAAGGAATGTAGCACGGTTCTGATGTATCCCTTACCGGCCCTGGGCCCACACTCATGCAATGGCCTCAAGTCAATATTTTCAGAGTGTCCTCCACAGCAGCCTGTGGTACCATCGAGCGGAGCCAAGCAGTGTCCCACTGGAAGCAAGTTTAAAGCCTGGACCTCCCTGCGTGTCATTCCTGTCTGTCTCGGTTTTATGAGCCATTTCACCATCTTTTACAGGCCGAGCCAACACCTTTTAAACATGTCTCCTCCACTGAAATCAATAATCCATTAGTCCTGTGCGTCCTCTGGCTGCTTTATGAGAAATGTCTTGTCATTTTAAGTGATCTCGCTTGGACGCGCGGTGCCCCCGCCTCTGGCCAGCAGAGGCCCACCGGCCGTTCACACGTAACAGGCCTCGGGTCTCGCTGGAGGTCCTGCCGTTGGTCAAACCCTCAACAACAGGGCTGCAGAGCTTTCTTCCTGAAAGAGATGAATTCTTGGTGTGCATCAACCATTTCCCCTGAAAACCGGGGAAAAGCAGGGGGCTGCAATTTTTATCAATTAAATTGTGACTCCGTTCCTGTCACTGCCCTCTTCCTGCCTTCATGCTAGCTTTTTCCAAGAAAACCACTGACGCGCCGTCTTTATGTTGCTTGGCTTTTCTCCGGCCGTCCTTGTCATGGGACGTTTTAATGGGACACATAACCATTCTCTCACTACCTACTGGAAAGTGAATGAGCAAACAAGTGGATTTATGTCACACACACACACACACATGGCACGCGTGGAAATTAGGGGCATGGGCAAAGGGTAACCTCACATCGTGGGCGTGTGCAATTTTCTGCCCATGTCTGTGCTGTCGTCACAGTAAACGTTCCTTATTCTGAGAAATGGGGAGACGCCATTTAAAACTGGAAGCTGCGCACCAGCTGACGTCAGACGGCAGCGCGGCAGGCCGTGAGCGGCGCGTGAGCAGGAAGTCGCGAAGGCCAAGCTGTGACGTCACACCCCCTCCTCCAGGACCGCAAGGTTCTCCTTTC
>NW_006922035.1:900385-902979 GCF_000298275.1 Orycteropus afer afer | reverse complement strand
CAGACGGCAGCGCGGCAGGCCGTGAGCGGCGCGTGAGCAGGAAGTCGGCGAAGGCCAAGCTGTGACGTCACACCCCCTCCTCCAGGACCGCAAGGTTCTCCTTTCTCTTTGACTGTGTGTGTGTGTGTGTGTGTGTGCGCGTGCGTGCGTGTGTTTAGATTGTGGAAGAAAATTAGTGCCCGTGCCAACAGGTTGGGGTGCATCTGTACAGTTATGCCAGGACCCTGTTACAGGTGCCCTGCTGATATTGGAAATACCGGTGCCATGGCTTCCAGTGTGACGAGGTGGCCGACGGGCGGGGGGCTCTGGGGGTGACACGGGTAAATGAGAGTGTGCACCATGGATGCTACCACGCCCAAGTTACAGCAGCAAGATAGGACAGTTAGGGACTAAGGGTCTTTGCTGATGCTATAAAACTAACCCTAAGTCTTTTTTCCTCCCCAGAGAAACTCCATGCTAAGTGGAGTATATATGCAAAGCCAGGAACTAGAGGCTCTCCTGCCGTCTAACGCCTCTCCCGGAGTCCATACGTGCCACCAACATCCCCAAGATCACCAGACCCCAGGCTGCCATCTCCTGAGACTGAAGGCTGCTTGGGAAGAAGTGAATAATGCATCTCTTATTAGCTCTGTGTAAATAACATGAAAGGCAACATTAAAAATGTAACTGCACAGTTATTCATAGATGCAAATGATGTTTCCAGAAAATAAATTGGGAAATTAAACTCATCAACTCTTCCCTAAGCTAAAAATCACATGATTGATTCTCACCTTGTTTTCCTTAAGACACATCCAGGCTATCAAAAATCCAAATCTGACAGGGTGCTAAGTGGATTTGATTAAGCAAAGCAATCCTTTTAATTTTACACATATTTTTGTCCCTTTTGTGTGGCAGGTAAGGGATTCAGTTACCTGACTCCAGGTTCTTTTCTGCAGACTGGTTCATGCTATGCCATGTCAATGATGGCATTTTCTTTTAGAAATTGTTTCTTCCTCACACCATTATTGATATGAAAGTGGCATACGTAAACCATACCTGTTTAATGTGTACAGTCGAATAAGTGTTGGCACGTTTACACCTGTAAGGGCATTGCAATCCAGGTCGTGAACGTACTCATCACCCTGAAAAGTATCTTCAGGCCTCTGTGTAGTCTCCCTCCAGTGCTGGGAAACCACCAATCAGCTTGCTGTAGCTTTAGGTTACGTTCTACGGTCCAGAATTTTGTGGACGTGGAGTCAGAGTTCATGGTCTTTGCCCTCTTTTCTCAGCGTGACTGTTGGGAATTCACTCATGTGAGTGCATCACTGGTTCACTGAAGATGTGGTCACTGTCCTGAACTGGCTGATGTCCAACGTCTGCAATGTTTGTTTCGTGTATTGTTTCTGTCTGTTAAAGGTGTCTAAGCCAGGAAGGTTGATTGGGACCCTACTATTTCACTTCAGTCAGAAACAGAATTTCATTTTAATCTCAAATGTATTTTTTAATAGATTCTCTCTCATTAAGCATACAAAGTCAAAGCGTTTGCTAGAAATCACTGGGTCACAGACTATCAAGTGGCTGGCAGTAACCCAAGCTCATTACTTAAAGTTTATACACAATTAGTGTGACAAATTGCCATACAATTGATGTGAAACTAACTTGGGGAAACATAAACCTCAAACTGAGCTCCAAGTGCCTTCACTGGCATAAATCATTTTACATTTATGTACAAACAGATAGTAAGGTTTGATCGACTAAATATTGATTTAGTCAGGCCAACATTCCCAGTAATCGGTCCAAACCTTATCATCAGGTTGTGCTTAAATTAAAATGATTTTTACCAACGAAGGCACTTGGAGCTCAGTTCGAGATTTGCGTTCCCCAAATTAGCTTCACCTCAGTTGTATTCATTCTTGCAATGGGACTCTCTCGTGCAGGTTTATACACAAGCTTAATCTCATGTGTATGTACACATGTGATATGCAGCTAAGGTTATGCAAATATATGTATATATGCGAGGGATTTGCATAGCACTTTAAAAATATTTATCTTTCAAAAGCTCTCATTCTATTATTCTGTTTTATGCTTTTATCTAGACAGAGATATTGGCAGGGTTTTTACACCACACATCCAATTTGTAGCTGCTCTGTCTTATGAAATATGCAAGCATGTCGTTCCACTGTATCTATCTTTCCTCTTAAAGCTTTATTCAATGTTCATGGAATTCTCCAAGCTCTAAAATAGAGTATCAACTACAGAGAGCGATGAGGACATTTGAAAATACGAACCTGGTCCTATCTTTGGGACTTTTTATTTTTCAGTAATGCTGATCTGAACTCATTGCCCTATTTAGTGGGATGCTAATTCAGAGGGAGTTTTTAAAGTTTACTGGATAGAAGAATCAGGAAATATTGTTGGACAGAGGCCACATAACTCATTATTATTATTATTTGTTACTATGATCGTGTTTTTCTTCTCTGTAGGAGAAATGGAACACACTGACTTTTTCTAAACCCCCATATAACAATTCTGTTCCCACCAGTATTTTTCTTAATAACATTACCCCAAAGATTTCATTGATTAAAGTTTTGAAAAGATAACTGCTATCCAAAAAC
>NW_006922035.1:898542-899675 GCF_000298275.1 Orycteropus afer afer | reverse complement strand
CACTCTGCCAAGACCAGAATAAATGAGACAATTATTAAACTGAAAACAAGAAAAGGTGATTTTCTACCAATTCTTAATTAAGACATGACTTCTGTCATAACAAGGATTGTGCTATGGGAACATAATCCAATTGACCGATGTAGGCATCTGACTTACCAGAATCTTACCCAACTATGTACAGAAATCTGATACTCGATGCAGTCAGCAATTCCAAATTAACAAGAAAATGACAGTTCAATAAATAGGTTGGCTTTCTATAAGTTCAAATCCCTATACTTAGATCCCTGCCTCATACTGTACACCACCTATAATGTTAAAGGCTCCTTGGCAAGATGCATGCTTAAAATCAAGATGATAAGAAATAATGGTGAACATATACCAAAAAAAAAAACTCACTGCTGTCAAGTTGATTTGACTCATAGCAACCCCTCCTTGGACTCCCAAGGTGGTATCTCTACAGAAGATTTCCCAATCTTCCTTCTGAGGAGTGATGCCACCAGGGAGTCCTTGTTAAACATATGAGAGTCATCAAAGAGCTAAAACATCAAGGAATGTGAAGAGATTACCCAGGGCAGAGGAAGGGTGGCATAATCAGAGATTCGAAGTTGTAGAATTTTAGGAGAGGTACAAAATAATGTCCTCAAGTGGGCACTAATGAACAGGGATGGCACTGCCTTGCCTCCACACTGATGGGTGAAAGGGTATGGGAGAGAAATCACCCACCTACTCAAAGTCTTCAGAGAAAACTGTGTCCGAGGGAGAAAAGGACTCCCCTGAGGTTACCATAGGTAACAGGGCACGGGCAATGTTCCAGAAGACAAAGTTCTGGAGTGAGGTTTCCTGCTAAGCATAAACTAGCAAATGTGCCCCAGAAAGTGTGAAATTAATGTCAGAAGAATTTGAAAGTGTGGTCCAATTTAAATGCAAAACAAACAAAAAAGATCTAAATTCTATCAGAAAATAAAATCCTGCAGTGTATTAACAGTTATTTGAGATAAAATGTGATTTTTCTGGAGGGAGGAAAGAATATTAGCAACTTCAGTAAAATAAACTGATGTGAAATAGCAAAAAGGTAAAAAAATCTATGATTAGGGCAAAAAATTACAAAACCTACAAAATGCCATTTGCTGAAG
>NW_006922035.1:896334-897352 GCF_000298275.1 Orycteropus afer afer | reverse complement strand
CCAATCAAAGGTGATGTAATTCTAAAGATTGATCCAAAGATCAGGAAATATATTGGAAAATTTGGAAAACTTTCTAGGGCTCATTTTTTTTAGAAGAAATACCTTAACCAATTAATATCACACCAATTCAGACTCATGGTTATCCTATAGAACTGCCTCATAGGATTCCCAAGGCTGTAAATCTTTACAGAAGCAGACTGTCTCATCTTTCACCTATGGAGCTGGGGGTGGTTCGAACCATTGACCTTTTGGTTAGCAGCAGAATGCTTTAAGCAGTATGCCACCAAAGCTCCTTTTATTTATTTATTTTTTACCTAAGTCAAGTATAACAAACACAGGAGTAGTCTTCTGCTTCCAGCGCAGTGCTGAGAACAATTAGACATAAGGCTTTATTCACTTTTTACAAGTTGGCAGAGTCCCTAAATACCAGTCTTCCAACATTTTGAATATTAAATGGATTAAAAGATGCTATGCCAGACTTTTATGTGTTGATTATCACTGGTGACTGGATTACAAAAGTTGGAAACAAACAAGAATCACTGGCAGTTGGAAAATATGGCCTTGGTGACAGAAATGATGCTGGAGATCACATGATAGAATTTTGCAACACCAACAGTTTATTCACTGCAAATATCTTTTCTTAATAACACAAACAATGGCTATACACGTGGACTTCACCAGGTGGAGTACACAGGAATCAGATTGACTACAGCTGTGGAAAGAGGCAATGGAGAAGCTCAAATTTTTAGCCTAAACAAGACCAGGAGCTGTATGTGGAACAGACCATCAGTTGCAAGTTGCAAGTTGCAAGTTCAAGTTGAAGCTGAAGACAAGACAATTAAAAGAAGTCCACAAGAGCCAAAATATGATCTTGAATATATCCCTCCTGAATTTAGAGAACACCTAAAGAATAGATTTGATGCACTGAACAACAAGGACTGAAAACCAGAGGAATTATGGGATGACATCAAGAACATCATCCACGAAGAAAGCAAAAGGTCATTAAAAAGACAGGAAA
>NW_006922035.1:873977-893139 GCF_000298275.1 Orycteropus afer afer | reverse complement strand
TCATGTGATCTCCAGTGCTATTTCTTTCACCAAGGTAAAATTTTCCAGCTACCGGTGATTCTTCTTTATTTCCAACTTCGGCATTACAATCACCAGTAATAATCAGCACATCTTGATTGCATTTTGGACTGCTATTATTGGTAAAAATCTTCAATTTTTTCATCTTTGGCTTTGGTGGTTGATGCGTAAATTTGAATAATAGTAGTATTAACTCACCTTCTTTGTAGGTGTAGTGATGTTATTATATCACTGACAGCATTGTGCTTCAAGATAGATCTTGAAACATTCTTTGTGCTGATAAATGCCATGCCAATTCTTTTTCAGTTTGTCATTCCTAGCATTGTAGATCATGTGGTTGCCTGATTCAAAATGGCTAAAACCAGTCCATTTCAGCTCACCAATGCCTACATATCAATCTTTATGCATTCCATTTCATTTTTGACAACTTCCAATTTTCCTAGATTCATACTTTGTACATCCGATGTTCCGATTATTAAAGGATTGTGTGGCTGTTTCTTAACATTCTGAGTTGTGCCACATCAGCAAATGGAGGTTCCGAAAGCTCTACTTTATCCATATCATTAATGTCAGTTCTACTCTGATGAGGCAGCTCTTTCCCAGTTGTATCCTGAGTGCTTCCAACCTGAGGGGCTCATCTTCTGGCACTGTTTCAGACAATGTTCCAGGCTATTCATAAGGTTTCCCCTGGCCAATTCTTTGATAAGTGGATGTCCTCTTCCTTCTTCTGAGCCTGTCTCAGTCTTGAAGCTCTGCTGAAACCTGTCCACCACGGGCAACCACGCTTACATTTGAAACACCAACGGCACAGCCTCCAGCTTCCCAGCAACATGTAAGCCACCACAGTACGACCAACTGACGGCCAGGTTCATGTCCCTTAGCGTCCTGCTAGGGGCTCTCCCTCTTACCTGTTCCGGCCATCGGCCCTGACTGCCAGAAAGATGGTTACTTGTGTTTCATTGACTATGAAAAAGCATTCAATTGTGTGGATCATAACAAATTATGGATAACATTGAGAAGAATGAGAATTCCAGAACACTTGATTGTGCTCATCAGGTGGCTACTGTTCAAATAGAACAAGGAGATAGCACATGGTTTAAAATCAGGAAGGGAGTGTGTCAGGGTGGTATCCTTTCACCATACTCATTCAATCTGTATGCTGAACAAGTAATCCGAGAAGCTGGACTATATGACGAAGAATGTGGCATCATGCAGATGACACAACTTTGCTTGCTGAAAGTGAGGATGACTTGAAGCACTTACTGATGAAGATTAAAGACTGAATTCATTCTGCAGTATGGATTACATCTCAACATAAAGAAAGCAAAAATCCTCACAACTGGGCCAATAAGCAGCATCACAAGAAAAGAAGAAAAGACTGAAGTTGTTAAAGATTTCATAGTACTTGGTTCCACAACCAGCACCAATAGAAGCAGCATTTAAGACATCAGACGATGTAATGCACAAGGCAAATCAACTGCAAAAAACCTCTTTCAAGTGCTGAAGAGCAAATATGTCTCCTTGAAGATTAAGGTGCACCTAACCCAAGCCATGGTATTTTCAATCACTTAATATGCATGTGAGGGCTGGACCATGGACAAGGAAGACCACAGAAGAACTGATACTTTTGAGTTGTGATGCTGGTGAAGAACATTGAAAGTATCATGGACCACCAGAAGAAAGAACAAAACTGTCCCGGAAGAAGTGCAGCTAGAATGCTCCTTGGAAGTGAGAATGACCAGACTTTGTTTCGCTTCCTTTGGTCATGTTGTCAGAAGGGCCCACTCCCTGGAAGGATATCATGTTTGGTAAAGTGGAGGATCAACAAAAACGGAGAGGGCCCCCAACAAGATGGATGACAGTGCTGCAGCGATGGGCTCAGGCGTAGCAAGGGTTGTGGGTCTGACACAGGCCCGGGTAGGGTTTCGTTCCGTTGCACACGGGGCAGCTATGAGTGGGAGCTGACTTAAGAGTGCCCAACAACAAAAACAATGACAACATGCCAGATTTTAAAAATGCCACTAACGTACAAATTAAAACAAAAAATAAAAATTCCTTCCCACCTCTGTCTCCATGTTAATAACTTTTACATGATGCAAAATCTCTAAAACACAAAGATGTTTTAGAAGTTCCAGGTCAGAGTCTTCGCTGAGGACACTCCCTCTCGTCTTTCTGTCCGTTTTTCCTGCTCAGGTGGTTAGACTTGGGTCCCGGTCTGACACCTCTCCCCACCGTCCCCAGCTCCCTGTCCATTTCTGCTCAAAAGCATTGCCTCTTACACATCTCTTTCACCTCTCGTCTAGTCTGATTCTCCTCTAAGAAGATGAAGGCTAACACATAGCTGGCTTTAGCTATAAAGTATAACATTGTGGTCCTCGTCCACAGCTGTGACCCTTTCTCTCTCCTTGGAGATGACCATTTCTTCCACATCTGGTTTATCTTTCTTGGTGCATCCTTTAATTTGGGGTTTAGAGTGGCATGAAGCATGGCTCAAATTCAACATCATACACTCCATCAAGGTGGTAGTTCACACTGAGAGTCCACACACCCGATAAAGGGGATGGTCCACACTGAGAGTCCACATACCCCATCAAGGGCATAGTTCACACTGAGAGTCCACATACCCCATCAAGGGCATAGTTCACACTGGGAGCCCACAGACCCCATCAAGGGGTATTCACACTGAGAGTCAGAGTGACTGGATCTAATGTACACTATTGTTTCACAAAAAGATGTAATCTATCTCATTGTATTTCATTTCCTTTGTCTAATAAATCGTTTGCCACCCGCAGGCTGACCCATGAATAGACTTTACACACCCTTGTTGTTCTCAGCTGCTGTTGTGTTGGTTCAGAGCCATGGTGGCCCCGTGTCTAATGGAATGAAGCATTGCTCTGCCCTGCACCATGCTCACACAAGTTGGGATGGCCAAGCCCATTGTTACACCTTCTTCATATATAATTGGTCAATAATAAAGGTTCATACATTTATTCTACTTTTTATAAACAGGCCTATTAGCTCCTTTTGTGATGCTTTCTTGCAAATAATCCACCATTTCTAATTACCATTGATTTCTGATATGACAATGTATTTAATTCTATCGAATGGCGAGGTTTGCCAAACGCATTAAAATGAGTATACCTCTCATTACAGGTTTGATGACCCTGCCTCCGTGTGCTGCATTGACTGGTCTCAGGCAGTGGGGCCATGCCAGCAATACTTTTAATATCGTTAAAGGATGAAAGGTATCATATAGAAGCAAGCAGAGGTCAGAGAAATAAATGTGAGATCATGGGAGGCTGCAAGGGGAATTCACATGGCTTCATTCAGTGAAATCGAGAAATTAGTTCAAGTGTTTGGTGGCGTGAATCTGATGCAGTCACAGACTTTTGGTGAAAACCTGAACTTTGCTTGGCATATCCAGGCAGGTGAATTGGAAATGTTAAGAACTTTTTAAAAATATGGAGTCTAGGTTCAGGGGTGCATCTTTGAGGTGAGAGGCTGAGATGGCCTGAGTCCTTCCTTCTGATTGGATGCGTGAGGTTCTGAACAGCCAGGGTGCAGAGGTGTGACATCAGGGATAGTTCTGTCCTGGCGGAGGGTGCGATCTCCTCCCACTAGGGGGCGCGCCTTCCTCGGCGTTATGTGTAAATATCTTTACAGAATTTGTCGGTCATGCTGGCTCACAGGAAAACACTCACTTAATCCTAAGAGAATGCTAGAAGCATTTCTTTGGAAAACGTTTGAGACTAAAGTCAATATTCCCCTTCAGAAGACAGAACGTGGACTGTTAGGATATTTTGCTTTAAAGAAACTCTCTCCCTATAATCGAGAATTATAGAGTACCAGGCAGAAAATGTTTTATCTCTGCAATATCTGAATCAAACAGCACTTCATTTTAAAAATACTGTTCATACTCAGAAACTATTAGATACTTTTCAAAGCATTCAGATCTAGGAATTAACGTTTTTGTTATGTGCCATCAAGTTGGCCCCAACTCATAGAGACCCCTCCTTGGGTTTCTGAGGCAGTATCACTACAGAAGTAGGATTGCCCAACCTTCCTTCTGAGGAGTGGCTGGTGGGTTTGAACCGCCAGCCTTCTGGTTAGCAGTCAAGTGCCTTAGGCATTAATATCCTTTTTTAAAAAAATCCCAATAAAAAAAAAAAAAAAAAGCTGCTGTGGAGGCAACCCTAGAGGACAGAGTGAACCGCCCCAGATTCTCCAAGGCTGTCAATCTTTAGGGAAGTAAAGCCCCAACCACACCCACTGCCCTGGAGTGATTCTGATCCACAACAGCGCCCCTAGAGGACAGAGTGGAACTGCCCACAGGGTCTCCAAGGCTGTCAGTCTTCACAGAAGCAAAGCCCAAACCACACCCACTGCCGTGGAGTCCATTCCGACCCACAGCGCCCCTAGAGGACAGAGTGGAACTGCCCCACAGGGTTTGTAATGCTGTAATCTTTGAGGAAGCGAACTGCCTCATGGTTCTCCCTCAGAGCACCTGGTATGTTCAAAACACTGACCTTTCTTTCAGTAGCCAAGTGTTTAACCACTGTGCCACCTCAGCTCCTATAAAGGCAATAACCAAAGCAAAACTCACTGGAGTTGATTCCCACTCATAGTGACCTCCACTGGGTTCCTGAGGCAGTAAATCTTTATGGAAATAAATTGCCCCATCTTCCTTCAGCAGAGTGGCTGGTGGGTTTGAAGTGACAACCTTCTGGTTAGGAGTCGAATGCCCTAGGCACCACTCATAATTAGTGTTCAAGCCTCCCTCCTTCAACCGTGCCGAAAGCAGGCAGGCTACTATGGCCAGTAACACATTTTTGAAATGGCATCCTTATCAGGACAGACAGATGGACCTTTTGTAATTAAAACAGAGCTCACATGTGCACTGATTTCTGATTGGCAGAGAACAGGATTCAGTGCAAAAATGTGGGCCAAGGATCAACGGACTCTGTCAAGGGCTGGTTCTCCGTAAGTCCTGTTCGTAGGTGGTGCCCGGGAGGTGTTTCTGGCTCTCACGGCTCCAGGGCCTGTGAGCCGCAGGTGCAAGTCTTCAGCCCAGGGCAGTCGGATGGGGGATGGAGGCTGCAGACCCGCTGGCGGGTGGTTCTTGGACCCCACCTAGGCCAGCACACAGAGGAGGACAAATTTGGTGGCGGCTGTAAGATGCACCGGAACAGATACACAATGCAACTTGGAAGAGCCATGAGGAGCTGTTTAAGAAGCCTGGCCTCCAGGGGATATTGATACAACATGGAAAGAAAGAGAGGGGCGGGTTCCAGTTAGAGTCAGCGCTAGCGAGGAGGAGGAGGGAAATGATAGGTCACAGGGCAGGAGAGGTGGGGATGAGACCACCTGTGAAGGACAGAGGCCACACCCACTGCCCTGAATTCTGACCCATGGCAGCCCCTATGATCAGAGTCCCTCTGTGCCCCATAGGGTTTCCAGTGACCGGGACCTCCTGCAAGCAGGTCACCAGGCCTCGCTTCAAGGCGCCTTTGGGTAGACTCGCACCGCCAACCTTTCAGTCAGCAGCCCAACGCATTAACCACTTGTACCACCCAGGAGCCTATGAGAACAGAAAGCTTACACTAGTTGCTTAATTTGTGAGAGGAACAAAGTGCATTTTTTTTGTGAGTAGCTGGGAATTTGGTTTATTATCTGGGCAGGAAAGCTGGCGTGGAGTTACATTGATCCTGATGGTGGAGAAGTGAAGTGTGGCAATTCCAGGCTGCTGCCCTTTATTACATAATCAAACCTTATTGAATAAAATCACATACATTTTCCCAGTCATATTCTCAGCTAAATGTGCCCCAGAAATATTGGCAGTTTAAGGCTGAAACGCCCCCTCTGTCACTGGGGTCTTGTTTATAGCACTGGGAATTTATGCTGAAACTGTAATTTCTACAGGAGTGAAAAACAAAGGCTTAACTCGGGTTTTGGGGTTTTATTAGGCTTAAAATTATTGTAATTTTTAATAAATGAAAACATCATCTTCAGCTCTGGGTAGTAACTGACATTAGGGCTGCCTTCTGCTTCAGTTCATGAGAATGGCAATGGGCTGCAAATCAAGAGAATTGGCAAATTACCGGTTTCCTCTTTTCTAAAGTTGAGGTGGGAATGTGTTTGCATGACGGCAGTGCCAGCACTGGATGGAAAAGCAGCCAACAGCAAAGGAGCCAGTGAGGCGTCACCGGCGGCTGGGGAGGTGGCTCTAATCAATGGTGGCCCACACACCACAGAACAAGTGGGGCCCAGTCCTTCTCCATCTTCACGACCGTTCATGCTTTCGAGTCACTGTTGTGGCCACGTGTGTTCTGAATGCCATCCAGAGTGGGGCTCATCTTCCAGCGTTACACTGGCACCATTCGGTTGTGGTCTGCAGGGTTTGCACTGCCAGCTGTCGGAAGGCCACCATCACACCTTTCTTTCTGGTCTCAGTCTAGATTGGGTTAGGAGCTGACTGTGTTATTCATTGGCACGCATGGGCCAGGTACTACACACACACACACACACACATACATGTTGTTGTTGTGTGTCATCAAGTCAATAATTCTGACTCACAGCAACTCTGTGGGACGGACTAGAACTGCCCCATAGTGTTTTCTAGGCAGTAATGTTTATAGAGCAGATCGCTACTTCTTTCAACCTTAAAATCACTAGCTGGATCTGAACCTTTCAGTTAGGGAAAAAAAAAAAAAAAAAAAACCCACAAAACTCACCGTCATTGAGTCGATTCCAGCTCATAGCGACCCCCTTTGGGTTTCTGTGCAGTAAATCTTTATGGAAGTACTTTACCCGGTCTTCCTTCCTTCCGTGGGGTGGCTGGTGGGTTTCCATTTTAACCACTGACATGATGCTGTTGTTAGGAACCAACTCACAGAGACCCCATGTACGACAGGAGGGAACACTGCCCGGGAGCCCATCGCTGCAGCCACACGTCCATCCTTCTCACTGAGGGTCTCTTCCTCCTTTTTGCTGACCCTCCACTTTGCCAAGCACTACATCCTTCTTCAGGGACTGGCCCCTTCTGGCAACATGGCCACAGTCAGCGAGATGAAGTCTCACCATGCTGTCTTCTAAGGAGCATCCTGACTATACTTCTTCCCGGTCATATTTGCTCACTTTTCGGGCAGTCCATGGTAGAGTCAGTATTCTTCACGAATACCGTCATTCAAATGCAAAACAATTCTTCTTTGATCTTCCTTATTCCTTGTCTGGCTTTCAAAAGCATATGAGGCTACGAATATACCAGGACTGGGGTCTGGTGCATTTAAGTCCTCAAAGTGACATTTTTGTTTTTTAACGCTTTAAAGAGGTCTTTTGCAGCAGATTTGTCCAATGCAATACAATACTTCATTTCTTGACTGCTGTTTCAATGGGTGTTGATTGTGAATCCAAGTATAATGAAATCCTTGACAACTTCAATCTTTTCTCCGTTTACCATGGTGTTGCTTATTGGTCCAGTTGTGAGGATTTGTATTTTCTCTATTTGTGGTGTAACCCATACTGAAGGCAGTAGCCTCGATCTTCATCGGTAAGTGCTTCAAGTCGTCTTCACCTTCAGCAAGCCAGGTGTGTCATCTACATAGTGCAGGTTGTTAAGGAGTCTTCCTTCAATCCTGATGCCAAGTTCTCCCCCATACAGTCCAGCTTCTCAGGTTATGGCTCAGCGTATAGATGGAATAAGTATGGTGAAAGGGTACAACCATGACACATGCAAACCCTATTCTGTTCAAAGGACTGCCTCTTGGTCTAGGTATAGGTTCCTTATGAGTATAATGAAGTGTTGTGTAATTTCCATTCTTTCCAATGTCATCCATAATGTTATGATCCATATATTCCAACCATATTCTGTTCACAGGACTAACTCTTGGTCTAGGTATAGGTTCCTTATGAGTACAATTAAGTTTGTGTAATTCCCACTCTTTGCAACATCATCCATAATTTGTTATGATCCACACAGTTTTTTGCATAGTCAATAAAACACAGGTAAACATGTGGTGTCCTCTGCTTTTAGCCAAGATCCATGTGATATCAGCAATGATCGCCCCTGCTTCATGTCCTCTTCTGAATCAGGCTTTAATTTCTGGCATTTCCTTACTGATGTACTGCTGCAACTCTTCTCGACTTATCTTCAGCAACATTTTACTTGCATGTGATGTTAATCATATTGTCCAATAATCTCTGTATTCTGTTGAATTGCCTTTCTTTGGAGTAAGCACAATTATGGATCTCTTCCAGCTGGTTGGCCAGGCAGCTGTCTTCCAAACTTCTTGGCATAGATGACTGAGCACCTCCAGGGCTGCATCTGTTTGCTGAAACATTTCAATGTGTTCTGTCAATTCCTGGAGCCTTGTTTTTCACCAATGCCTTCAGCGTAGTTTGGTTTTCCTCCTTCAGTACTTTGGTTCTTGATCATATGCTATCTCTTGAAGTGGCTGAATGTCAACTGATTTTTTTTGGTACAGTGACTCTGTGTATTCCTTCCATCTTCTTTCAGCATTTCCTGAATCATTCAAAATTTTGGCCATAGACCCTTCAATATTGCAACTTGGGCTTGAATTCGTTCTTCAGTTATTTCAGCTTGAGAAACATCAAGCATCTTCTTCCCTTTTGGTTTTCTAACTCCAGGTCTCTGCACATTTCACTATAATATTTTACTAGGTCTTCTTGAGCCACACTCTGGAATCTTCTGTTCAGTTTTTACCTCACCTTTTCTTCCATTTGCTTTAGCTACTCTCCACTCAAGAGCAAGGTTCAGAGTCTCCTCTTAATTCCACTTGGGTCTTTTCTTTCCTTCTGACTTTTTAATGACCTTCTTCTTTCTTCATAACGATGTCCTTAATGTCATCCCACAACTTGCAGTGTTCAATGTGTCAAATCTATTCTCCAGATAGTCTCTAAATTCAGGTGGGAAATACTCAAGGTCATACTTTAGCTCTCATGGACTTGTTTTAATTTTCTTCAACTTCAAGTGGAACTTGCATCTGAGCAGTTGATGGTCTGGTCCACAGTCAGCCCCGGCCTTGTTCTCAGTCATGATAGTGAGCGTCTCCACTGTGTCTTTCCACAGATATAGTCGATTTGACTCCTGTGTATTCCATCCGCTGAGGTCCATGTGTATAGTTGCTGTTTATGTTGTTGGATAAAAGGTATTTTCAGTGAAAAAGTCACTGATCCTGCCAAATTCTATTATGCAATCTCCAGCGTCATTTCTATCACCAAGGACATATTTTCCAACTACCAATCTTTCCTCTCTTTTTTTCTAACTTCTCTGGTCCAACCACCAGTAATTATCAATGAATCTTGACTACATGTTTGATCAATTTCAGACTGCAAAAGTGGGTAAAAATCTTCAATTTCTTCATCTTTGGTATTATAGTGGTTGGTGCATAAATTTGAGTAACAGTCAGATTAACTGGACTTCTTTGTAGGCCTATGGATATTATCCTATTACTGCCAGTGTTTGTACTTCAGGGGGATATCAACATGTTCTTTTTCCAATGAATGTAGTGTCATTCCTCTTCAATTTGTCATTTGCAGCGTAGTAGACCATATAATCATCCAATTCTAAATGGCCAATACTAGTCCATTTCAGCTCACTAATGCTTGAGATATTGATCTTTATGTATTCCATTTCATTTTTGATGACTTCCAATTTTCCTAGATCCATACTTTCCACATTCTGTATTCTGATTATTAATGGATACCTGCAGCTGTTTCTTCTTGAGTCATGACACATCAGCAAATAGAGGTTCTGAAAGTTTCCATCCATCCACATCACTAAGGGCCAGTCTACCCTGTGCGGCAGCTCTCCCCCGGTCGTATTTCAACTGCCTTTCACGCTGAGGGCCTCACCTCCCAGCACCGTATCAGATAATGTTTTGCTGCTATATCTGTAAGGTTTTTAGTGGCCCATTTTCCAGGAGGAGATTGCCAGGTCCTTCTTCCTGGTCTGTCCTAGTCGGAAGCTCTGCTGAAACCTGTCCACCATGGATGCCCTGCTGGGATTGGAAATACTGGTGCATGACCTCCAGCCTCTCAGCAACAAGCAAGCCCCCAGAGTACGACAAACTGACGGATGAGTGGTGGCAACAGCCAGATGGGGCGAAAGTAGAGCAAAACCCAGGGATTCCACTCCCCTCCTCCCTTACCCCTGACTCTCAGCATTTATCAGATTCTGGAAGATACCACATGCCCAGAGACATGACTCATATTTTTAGTCTGGGATAAAATGAGTCAGGAAAGCACCAAAAGCAAGAGTGAATCAATAATAAAAATGCAATCAATAAAATCATCTTTTTCTCTTCTTCTTCTCCTACCCTAAAACAATAAAAGAAAACAATGAAAAACCACCACCCCTGTCACACTGTGGGGCCTTGCGTGTTGCTGTGATACTGGAAGCAATGGCACTGGTATTGCATGGCCCATCAGGGTCCCCCGTGGTGGACAGGTTTCAGTGCAGCTTCCAGACTAGAAGGGGCTGGTTATGCACTTCTGAACATTAGCCAGGCAAAGCCTTATGGATCCCAAGGGAACACTGTCCGACTGGCTTGCTGTGGACGTGTCATCAGGAAGAATCAACCGCTGGAGGAGGACATTGGTTGGTGAAGGAGAGGGTCAGTGACGGTGAGGGAGACCCTTGGTGAGACAGAAGGCACAACAGTCTCAGTGATGGACTTGGACATGCTGGCTGCTGTGATGATGGTGTGTGACCAGGCAAGGTTCCGTTCTGTGGAACATACCGTCACCGTGAGGTGGAGTGACTCACTCAGCGGCAGCTATCTATCGACGTAAAAGCATCATTCCCTTTGCATCCTTGCGTCGGAGAGCTCGGAGTCCTCAATCGCGGCCGACTCCTGGCTGTTGTCTGGTTTGCAGGCATTTCTTTCCCTTCTCCACATCCCCCACACGTCCTCGGTGCCACGTGCCCCTCCCTGCCCCTCAGTCCTCGGACAGATGCGTGTCAGTCTCTGCAGCGTCACCCCCTTCCCGCCTTGTGGTCTCTTGGTTCTCGCAGATGCCAGCCTACGGCGATGAGGTGCGAGGGGAAGGTATTTTAAGTAGCACTCTCCTTAACTGTGTCCCTAACTGTCCTCTGCCACCTTTAATCTCAAAGAACAAAATCAGTCGTGAAGCTTGTGCACAGTCTAAACAGCAGAGGCAAATCAAACACAATGTCATTAATAAACAGCAGTTTGGAAACGAGAATTTATAAGGAAGCAATATAAGAAAAACCCTGACATTCTTAGGAAAGGTTTTACATTTTCCAGTATTTCAGTGAAATTCTCATAGGATAAAAATAAAATGACATAGTTCTGGGGAAGTAACCTATCAAAAACACTTCTTAATAGAGGTTCCTTTTTAAAAAAATCTCTTAGGATGCTCAATACTCCTGTCTAAAGGCAAAGAACTCTGTGGTGGGCACGGTGCCTTTGGGGGTCCTCAGTGAAACTCTAAAGCAATTTCTGGAAATCGAACAATCAAATTGAAGAAAACAATTTATTACAATGTCATTAAGCAAAAAATATTTGAAAGAGAAAAATTCAGCAATGTGAATTTCTATCATGGTTTACTACTGCAATTGGGCTTTGGATTGTCTGGGCCGATTTTTGTTCCCTGGCCACTGCAAACACTGTGTGTCTGATACTAAACAAAAGATTGGCTGGTTCAAATCCACCCAGTGGTGCCATGAAAGGCAGGCAGGCAATCTGCTTCCATAAGATTATAGTCATCAAAGTCCTGAGATCTGAGGGAATCCCTGAGACGGTGGCCCCAGGTTCCCCTTTGGGCCTAGAAATGGACTCACTTAACATGGATTGGCTGTCAGCCCAACAGCAGAAAGACCTACATGCAGAGCACCTACCCCAGGCCGATGCACCCACCTACTGTAGGGAGATGCACCCCTTGGACCAACCAGCCCTGAGACACCAGAGGGCAGGCACTCAGAGAGAAAGCTGGACAGACAGGACTCCATAGGTAAGAAGGGCACAAGGAGGGGGTGGTCACAGGGAGGAGAGTTTTTTATGGGTGGGGTTGGTAATCGGGGCCATGAAGTCAGACGTGCATGAACTGTTGAATGTAAAACAAACAAGCAAAAAGTCCTATGGATGACAGTCCTACTTGGACATTATGGGGTCCTCATGAGTTGGAATCGACCCAAAGGCTATTTGTTTGGTTTGGACGTTTTATTTTCCATGATGTGATCAGCCACATGGTAGCGTGGTTGTAGTTCTTAGGTGCCGTTGGTCGATTTTCGATCCCTAGCAAGCCCACAGAGTAAAACTGCCCCCAGGGCTCCTAGGCTGTAGCCTTTCCAGAAGCAGGTGGCCAGGTCTTCCTCCTTTGGAATCACTCAGCGGGTTCAATCGCAAGCCTTATAGTTAGCAGCTGAGCACATAACCATTCTCCAGTAAAATCTAAAGAGAGGGCAAGACAAGCTGGCCGCTGACTCCTCATAATGCAAGTCTCTTATTTCCAGAAGACATGGCGTGCAGGTAGAGAAGGGAGCACGTCAGCACTCGTCTCACAAATATACCGCCAGCTTCATACCTGTGTCAGCCAAGGAGGAGGGAAAGAGCAAGTGGCCTCTGCTGACCCGAAGAGATTTCAATGGATGTGAGTAGGACAGGAGTGCACCTGATGAACTTCCAGGGGACAGAGGTAACAAGAGTGGGCTGTAGAGCCAAGTCTGTGAGCAGTGATGCTGATGAGGGTATTGACGGCTGCACGGTAAACCCAAGCGGGAACTTCCCAAGGCTTCCTCATCAGAGAGCTGCATGGATGTACACAGATGGGAAGGGTGAGAGAAGTCCCCCGATGTATGGAAGTCCCAGAATTCCTGGGGAAACGCAGTAGACGTGCATGGCACGCGCTGATCCAGCCATGGGTTACACAGGCAGCAATCAAGGCCTTTCTAAAAATTCTCCTAGCTAGCACTACAGACTTAGTTTCCTAGGGATGTTTTCTTAGGTGTCTTCCAGTTGGCTTCGACTCCTAACGCCCCTGCCTGTAATGACATGGAGCACTGCTGGCCCTGCACCACGCTCACAATCGTCCCTGTGTGGGAGCTGCTGCATCCGTCCGCCTCGTCCAGGGTCTCCCCCTTTCTTGCCGACCTTCTATTTGCCCAGCACGGTGTCCTTCTCCAGGACTGGTCCCTCCTTAGAACGCGCCCAGAGTGTACGAAACGAGGCCTTGCCATCCTTGCTCTGGCTGTACTTCCTCCAAGACCGATTGCTTCCTCTTCTGCCAGTCCATAGTACATTTAACACCACTCACCAGCACCCCAACATGAAGGCATCAGTCCTCCTCCGGTCTTCTTTACTCATCGACCAGCTCTCACATGCATAGGATCTGGGTCAGGACTTGGGTCCGGCGCACCTCAGCTTTCAGAATGAGACCTTCGCTCTTTGCCACTTTAAAGAGGCCTTCTGCGGCAGGTGTGCCCAATGCAGTATGTGCCACTGGACTTCGGGACTGTGGCTTCCAGGGGCGTTGATTGTGGACCATAGCAGGACAACCATAACCAAGTCCCACCACAGGGGCGGCTTTGAACAGGAGCACACTGTACTGCCCCAGAGTTCTGGAGGCGAGAGGTCCACATCAGGGTTGCTGAGTCTTCCGAGGCCGAGAGAGGAGCTGTTGTATGCCTCCCTCCGTGCTTCTCGTAGGGGCCAGAAATCCTTATCATCCCCGTGCTGCTCAGAGGTGCATCTGTCACCTCGCGAGGTGGCGTTTCTCTTCCCCACATCCCCCTTTCTTATAAGCCACCACGCAGGAATCAGGATGAGGACCTGCTCGACTCAGCTATGACCTCATTTCACACAACTGATGAAAGAAAGTGTGTTTCCAAAGAAGGTCATATTCATAGACACAAGGGTGAGGACCCCGACATGTCTTTGTGGGACACAATTCAATGCACAGCAGCCCACTGGTCCCCGCACGGCTGTGCATGTGCTCTGGGTAGAGGAAAGCATTGTGGCTCTCAGGAACAGGGCCTGCTTCACACGGGTGGCTGGGCCTTTGGTTCCATCCACGTGTCTGTAATGGACATGCACTACACCCAGCTGTGGGCTGGCACCGGGAGACTGACATCAACAGCTCCCTCCCCTCCCTAAACAAGAGGTTCCATGTTTTCCTAGGCAAGAGTGGAGCAAGAAGCAAGCTCACTGGCACGGGGCCTGCAAAAGGACCTGACGAGAGCAATGGGAGGTACGACGGTTAGTGTAAAGAGTGGCAAGGAAAAAGGTTAAAAAAAAGGTTTCCCAAAGCTTGTCAGTTGGAGGTCATGTAAAAAGGGAACAAACAGGTTTAGAGAGGCAGCTTCACAGACCAACAGTGACTGAGCACAAGATAAAGAAGAAAACAAGCCAGCCAGCCCGGGCTGGCCTCGTATGTCCTTCCCTCCATCTCTCTCTCACACACTCACCCACAGTACACACACAGTACATGCTCACAGTACACACAGGCAGTACATACAGTACACACACACAGTACATACACTCACACAGTACATGTACACTCACACACAGCACACAGTACATACACTCACACAGCACACATACACTCACACACAGCACACACACTCACACAGTACACACTCACACAGCACACATACAGTACACTCACACAGCACACACACAGTACACAGAGTCACACAGTACACATACACTCACACAGCACACATACAGTACACAGTCACACAGTACACATACACTCACACAGCACACATACAGTACACACACTCACACGGTACACATACACTCACACAGCACACATGCAGTACACTCACACAGTACACGCACACTCACACAGCACACACGCCGTCACGCACAGCACACAGTACCCACACTCACACAGTACCCACACTCACACAGCACACACGCCGTCACGCACAGCACACACGGGCAGAAGGGCGTATGTTGATTGTACTCCAGTTCGCACGCTGAGAACACAGAGCCGTTCTGGGGCCGGGACAGAGCGTGGAGCTCCTACCCGGAAGGTGAACCGGCCGCAGGGCGTGGAGAAGCCCCGCCCACAGTGAGGGAGGCCAGGCCCTCCTGCGCCACCAGACGCTCCTTCGCTGGGTGAGCTGCCACAACTGTCGTCGGTGGCCATTTGCTGTTTTCTTCTTAACCCGGAAGCACCTTTCTCCGCTGCTGAACTTGGTCTGTGGCTCTGGTGTCAGACACCCTGCAGGCTCGCCAGTTCGTCCATAGCTGGGTCAGAAAATCAGAAACAAGCCTCTGTGGGAGGTAAAGAAACAAAAAGAAGAAGACGAATGGTTGCCCTGGAGTCTGCCCCGACCCGCGGCAGGCCCGCGCGCGTCGGGGGGAGCTGTCCTCCAGGGGTTCTCAGCAGTTGAGTCTGCCCCGTGGCACCCCGAGTGCCTCCGGGGGGAATGGCTCCTTGGCTCTCGGGAGCAGTGCTGGAAGTCAGACGCCAGGCCTTTCTTCCAGGGCCCCTTTCCAAGGAGCAGCTGGGCACCTTGAACGTGTGCACCAGCCAGGGGCTGCGCGTTGGGAGTCACAAAGTGGTGAGGAGAAAACACTACGTGGAGATGACGGGTGACTGCGGAGCTGAAGGTACAGACCCCAGGCCTGCACAGACCCACTGCTCCGAAAGGGCAGAGCCAGCTTCTCCTGTGGACTCAGCGGACCCTTCCCGTCGCTCCTCCTGAGCCTGGTCTTGTGTCCCGCCTCCCACACCCCTCGCCTGAAACAAGAGGAAGAGCGTTTGCAAGGGTCCTCTCCCTGAGGGGCCAGGGACATGGGGCACTCCGTATCTGATGGCTTTCCGAAAGCGTTTCCCAGAACTGAAGGGACTGTCAGCAGGACAATGCACAGCGGAAGGCAAAGCGGAACCTGGTCAAACGTGTACGACAGAAGGCTCCTCCGTGGGACCCGTAAACGTCACAGCACAGCTTCAGCAGAACTCAAGGTCACCGACTGTGTTTCCAGGAGTGGAGCCATTTTATTGCACGGGAACTTCAGCAGCTCGCTCTCCGCCTAATCCCCGGACCAGACCTGTTATTGCGGAGTTGATTCCGACTCATGCTGACCCCCGCATCCCAAAGCACCACCATGCTGCCTAGGGCTTTCTCGGCCATAAGGTTTAAGGAAGCAGACCTCCAGCACGGGCGGGTGATTTTGAACTGGCAACCTTTAGGTCAGTGAGACGAGCACAAACACTTGTGGCATCCAGGACCTCATGTGACTTTCAGTCTGGGGAGACATAAACACCAGAGCGGAGATCAAGAGAGACTTCTGGAATTTTAAACCAGCAGCACCACCGTGGAGGAGGCCCAGCAATGCGATCAAAAACGCGACCTAATTTTCTGCATCATTTCTTGCTGCTTCTGAAAACTGGAGAAGTGAGCGAGGCTGAGGACGGTCTCCGTGACACTTAACATTCCGCGTCGATCGCTCAGATCCCATCCAAACAACCAGATGGTTGATGTAATTTACCAGTCCCTGCCCGAGGGTGCTTCCAAAGACCCAGCTGTTGCACGTCGCACACTCCAGCCCCTCTGCCTTCCGGGCACTGCTCATGTCGCCCTTCAGCCGTGCCTTCCAGACTGGTGGCAACCAGGCTCCTTGTGGGGTGAGCCCATCAGCCCCTCTGACTCACTCCACACTTCTTTTAACTTGGGAGAAGCAATCATTGTGAATGAAGAGAAAGCCTTGACTTCCCCGTGAAGTTTCAGAAGATAACTCTCAGGAAACTAAAGCTAAGGTTATAGCCTTAGGGACAGGGTGACGGTGATGGAGTGAAACCATGTGTGACTCGGGGAAACTCAAACTCTGGATATAAAATGAAGCACAGGCTGCTTTATAACCCACATAGGAGTCATCTGCAGGAAATCCTACGTTTCCTTTACTTTGCTTGTCTTTCTCTGCCCCTCCTAACCTTTCCAGAAAAGACTTAACAGCCTTGACTCCCGGTGACCCGGTGTGCTACCGAGAACTGCACTTGAGCGTTTTCTGGGCTGTAGTCGTGACAGAAGCAGATCACTACTCAGGCCTGTCTTCTGTGCAGCTGCTAGGCGCGTTCCAACCTTCACGCTAGTAGCCAATCGCAAACTGCTTTCGCCATCCAGAGACGCTCTCTATAAAAGATAACGATGACCAAAGAGTAGGTGACAAATGAAACAAAGAAATATTTCCTGTGGTGTTTTTTCTTTTTCCCTTGAAAACTTGTTAATGAAAAAAAACGGCAGCCCCTATGTTGCATTCGTTTAGCCTCACACCGTCAAGGTGTGCCAAACATTTATCATCTCACAGGGAATCCATCAGTTTCCATTAACAGAGACACGGCGGCTGGGATGACAGGAATAAACAGCAGCAGAGAGAAGGGAGAAACAGCAGCAACAAAGGGGCTCACAGGACACAGTCACCGTGTGGATGTCAGGGTAAGAAGGGTGGGTTTGCTCAACTACACAAAGCTCGCTACTGTTTCCCAGCTGAGTCCATTCTGTATAGAAAATACAAATGTTGACGATTGGCCAGTTCGAATCACAGTCATCACCAGATAGTAGCATGTTGAGAACCAGGGATCAAGTATCATTAGGTCAGCCCACGATCCCCTTCAATCAATGAAGACCCAGAAGAGAACACATGCATTTTGGGTAAGGCACTCGACTGCTAACCGGAAGGTCAGTGGTTTAAATCCACCAGCCACTCTGCAGAAGGAAGATGGGTCAATCTACTTCCGTAAAGATTTACAGCCTCGGGCACCCAATGGGGGCCGCAGTGAGTCGGAAACGACTTGATGGCAGTGAGTTTAGGGTTTTTCAGTCCTTCTTTGCTTCTTCCCCATTGGACCACAGGGCCCACAGTGCTTAGAGTGTGGAAGGAGTACGCAGATCCAAGGGTGGAGGGAAACAGCTGCAAGGAATCTGAGAGGGGCAAAAGGAGCAAGTCTGTAACCTGCCTCCTCTTTATGATGCTCATTTTAAAATCGTCTTTCACAAGAACCTTGGTTTTTCATTGTTATTGCTGGTAGCTGCCACTGAGTCAGCTCTGACTGAGGACGGCCCCATGAAAACCAGAACCAAATGTCCTGGCCTACGTCATCCTCCCATTCTTTGCAAAAATCCGCAGCCACTGCCATCAAATTGATTCAACTCATAACGAGCCCCCCTTGGATTTCCGAGGCAGTATCATCTATGTAGGTAGATTGCCCAACCTTCCTTCCGAGGAGTGGCTGGTGGGTTTGAACCGCCAGCCTCTGGTTAGCAGTCAGGTGCCTTAGGCACTGTGCCACCAGAGCTCCCTCCCCTTCACTGGTATCCTCAAACTGGTGTATGACCAAGCCCATGGGTATAGCTGTACCTGCAGCCCACACATCCCTCTGATGTTTTTGCTGCATGAGCCAAAAAATTCGTTTTTTAGAAAAACTTGCCTGTGCCAAATATGATGGATTTTTGTCACTTGCAAAGGTGAGAGACCCAACTGAAGTGGTTCATACATTCAGGATCATGTCCTCACTACCTTGGCTGTCTCTGGCTCATGGAAGGAAGAAAGGGAACGAAGAAGAAAAGAGGGCATACAATTGTGGTTTTAGCTCAACAGCCAAACTGTGAAACAAAGAGAAGATCAACTGGCAGCCAGATAATCTTCCTAAAAATCGTTATCCTGACCCAAGGGATGCTATCGGTAAGACAGAGTACAGGGACTCCCAGTCCGAGCCCTCTGAAACACCACTATCACCACCATTAAGGCTGCGCGATTATTAAAGAAAGTAATTGTGGTTGGTTCTTGAATTATATGGATCAATGGGCTTCGATAAAGAAACTTGTTCTAAAATGATACACCAGGAAAGCCATTTTTCAAGCAATTAATAAGGAATTAGATTTCATGCTTCAGGAGACTGGTGGCTCTTCACATTGGACTTGGAGGGGGACTTCTAACTCCCTTACCAGTGAACCACTAGGAAGATACTGGCTCCAGAATCGTGTTCCCTGCTCACCACACAGGGCAAAACGAAATGTAAAGCTTTGGGTCTATATACTGGCACACCATTTTTTTTTTTTTTTTTAATTGTGATTTGAGGAAAAGTTTACAGAACAAATTGGCTTTCCATGGAATGATACCTATACACTTTTGTTTTGTGACAGTTATTGAAATCC
>NW_006922035.1:866765-873667 GCF_000298275.1 Orycteropus afer afer | reverse complement strand
GAAACCCAAGGAGGTGTCGCTATGAGTTGGGTCTGACTAGACGGCACATAACAACAACAACAACTCTCTTTTGGAATGCTGAGAACACTTCCCACGTTGCCAGCTTGGAAAGCACACACTTCTTCAGGTGGCAATGTGGGACCAATGTTACCAGATTTTTCAAGAAACACCAGAAGTGAATACTTTTGGGTTCAATTAAACATCACCAGGTTGCAAAATCTGCTCTAGGGCATGGTTGGCACCAATGGGGTCGTCAACAAATTTGTCATCAAGACACTGAACTCCTGTGGAGCAATCTCAGCGAGGCTGCATTTGTTTCATGGGTGAGACGTTATAAATTGCTACACAAATGGAGGCAGTCTTAACTTTACCACTTGAATGAGGGTGTGAGGGAAGAATAATGAACACATCATGGACTGCCGAAGAGCAAACCCATCTACCTTAGACAGAGGCGTGTCTAAGGAAAATAGTGCCTACAGGAAGCATGGAAATGGCACCCTGTCCGAACATCTGACACCCACCTTTTAGAGCTCTTCATTGTAACATCTGCTCAAAATTACAAGTCAACTCGCTGGTCTTTTATGTAACATGGTACGGCACGACATGCCAGTGACAACTACACCTTCCTGGTTTCACTGGTGAAAACTGGTCTCAGATGTGCACTGAGCCATGGCTTCCAGAGTCTCCTCTGTCTGCACCCAGCAGGGCCTTGACCAGGGAGGCTCTTAAATTGGAAGGACTCATTTGCACTTGCCGAATGATCTTTCACACACGCTGTGGTGAGCAGGGAACAAGATTCTGGAGCCAGTATCTTCCTAGTGGTTCATTGGTATGGGAGTTAGAAGTCCCCCTCCAAGTCCAATGTGAAGCAGCCACCAGCAGCGGTGGCTAAATGAGTCTGCTCAGTGGTGCCCCCTTCACGTGGCAACCAGGGCATGTGGCGTAACTGCCATACCTTCAATCTACCTCTGGTCTCAGAGGAAGTACAGCCAGAATGCTGCTTGGACGGAAGGACCGTGAGAGTTTGTCTCACTTACTTTGGATGTGTTATCAGGAGGCACCAATCCCTGGAGAGGGAAGTTATGAGTGAGAAAGAGGCAGACCTTCAACAAGACCGACTGACATTGTGGCTACAACATGGGCTCAAACACACCTACTATTGTGAGCATGGCGCAGGACTGGGCCACGTTTCTTTTGCCAACTCGAAGGCATCAAACAAGAACATTAAGGGGTAACACCTGAGCACAAAGAGTTTGCCTTGCAAGTTGGGTTGCTCTCTTATCAGGGTTTGGCAAGCCATAGGCATTTTCACGTTTGCCCAGTGAATGGATGAACTTTATTGGCTCTCTGTGTATCTATTCTCAACATGGCCAAATCAGCCCATTTTTTCAAGCGAAGCCAGACAACAACAGGGCTTGGGGAGGAAAGCCCTTAATTTTTTGAAATTAGCAACAAATTCAACTTAGAAGAAAGATATTGAGTAGCCCAGATAAAACCCTTGTATTGCCAAGTCATGGCCTCTTTATTAAAGATTTGTGTCTTGTTGTATGTAATTGTCTTTTCTCCACATCAAAGTGGTTATAGCAGTCAGCATAGTTAGTCACAAAAAAGTAAAATTTGTCTTGTTGATTAAACAGGAAGAGATTTACCAAGAAATATTAGAAGTTTGTGCAATTACTGGAAATAGAGTAAGAAAAGGCTGCAGACAACTTCAGGAACAGCCCCCAGAGTCCCTCCACAGTAGCAGCCATGGAAGGCAATCACACTGACTCCAGTGTAGTTCAGCAGCCACCACCAGCACCAGTGCCCCGGGTGTGTGCCAATTCTTCCTCCATGCACATTTGCCACACACACTCCTTGCATCTCACCTCCCTGCCTCTTTATTTAGCTAGCACCCATGGGAAAGTCTCACAGAGAAGGGTATGGCGGAGAGAGCCTCTGTCACATGACTTCCCTCTGATGGCATGGAGGAGAGAGAGATTGAGTTGCTGTTGTTGCACTCTGCATGGACACAATGGGTTTACAGTGAAGGAAATCAGCGAGACGTACGTGTGTCTATGCATTCACCTTCCTCCTGGGCATGAGCCTAAATGACATTTCCCTGTTTCCATCACCATCGGGGTGGTTGTTATTTGCCACTGAGTTGGCTCTCATTTGTGCCACCTGATGACAGAATGAAGCACTGCCCGGTCCCGCACCATTTCACAACTGTTGGTGTATCTGAGAAGCTCTGGTAGCGTAGTGCCCAAGGCATCTGACTGCTAACCAGAAGGCTGGCAGTTCAGACCCACCAGCCACTCCTTGGAAGGAAGGCTGGTCAATCTACTTCTTTAGTGATATTGTCTCAGAAACCCAAGGAGGCGTCACTATTAGTAAGGACCGACTAAATGGCAGTGAGTTTTTTTTTTGTTGTTGTTGTTGTTTAGTCCCTACTTGTATCCTGTGTGTCTTCTAACACAGGGGACGTACTCCAAGCATGATACCAAGCAGCATTCTGCTGTGGTTTCCATTAGCCAAATGTCCCAAGTCGGTTGCCAGGCCTTTCTTCCTAGTCTCTTAGTCTGGAAACTCTGAAACTTGTCCACCGTGGAAGACTCTGCTGGGAGTTGAAATGCAGGTGGCACAGCTCCAGCCTCAGTAACACACAAGGCACCACAGCACGACCAACTGACAGGTGGGCGGTGGCCACTGCCATTGGGTGGAGCCATCTCAATGGGTTCCAGCCAGTGGAAGATGGGAAGTTTGTACGGCAGCCTCAGTTTTGGCCCATACAGCTCTCCCACACAGTCCTGTTCTTGTTTTCGCTCCTCTGCTGGCCAATACCGAGAAACCAGCCATGATTCTAAAGGATGGTAAAGCCACATGACGGGAAGAGGTTGGGCCTGAGCGAGTAAGTGCAGCAGGGCAGGAAGCCTGCTTGCAGCCAATTAGACTTCACCTCGGCTATTCTGTCTCAAGAGCCAATATTCTGAGATTCATGTTGCTACAGAGTCCCCGGGTGGTGCGAAAGCTCACAGTGCCCCGCTGCTCTAGGAAACCCAGGGAGCACGGTTGTGGTCGGACACACGTGCGGTCGCCAGGAGTCACATCAAACCCACAGCAACAGGTTGGGTGGGTGGTTGACTGACTGGATGTCAGGGCTCACTGGTCTCTTCCATGCATTGTCAGCTGCAGCACATCACCTTGGGCACACTCACATCTGTGGCAACCCAAAGGTTGGAGGTTCAAATCCACCAGCCACTCTGTAGGAGAAAGATGTGGAAGTGTGCTTCCGTAAACACTGACGGCCTTGGATACCCCATGGCGCAGTTCTACTCCATCCTGTAGGGTCACCGAGTGGGCGCTGACTCAACAGCAGTGGGTTGGGTTGGGCGAGCTGGTGCTGCTGGTTTCCCAAGGGAACATGCTTTGCTCCTCCCCAAGGAGGCCTCCTACGGCTCTGCTTAGGCTTCCCCACATCATAGTGGTTGTTTCAAAAGCAAGTGCGCCAAGCAGGAGGACGCTGAAGCTGCCAGTTTCTTCACGTTTGGGCCAAGAGAACTGGTGGGTTCACCATGTTTTACTGCTCCAGCAGCCACTGGTCTACCGAGACTTAAGAGGAAGGGGCATAGGGCCCCTGCCAACAGGAGGAGTGGGAAGGAATTTACATTTCTGATCTGCCACCTGGACACAGGCCTAACCTTCAGCCGTCCTTTGCCTCTCACTCTGAGGCTTCTTCCACCCACACTGCTGTCCATGCAGCCTGCCAGGAGAGGTCCACAAACGCCCATCCTAATCAATCATTCATTATTTGCATGAGACGTCTTAATGCCAGGCCAGGAAGAACAACTTGTACATGCTAAACACACTTTGCTGGTTTCCCAGGCGACAGGGCCTAGAGCCACTTAGAGCCTTGAAGTTACTTCCGAAATGTGTGGCAGTGGAGTTCCTACTCGGAGCACGTGCGGGATGTAGCCAGGAAACCACTCCGGATGACATCATCTAAGCCCAGACGATCTGATTAGACCCCAGCCCACTCACCCATGCCACTCAGATGCCCATTTGGAGTCACAGTCGCCCAGGAGAGGCCAATGATCAGATGCCTCTGATAAAACAGTGCAACTAGAAACTTCTGTTAACTTTGCTACCGAGTTCAGCAGCATAAACCCAACAGCACTAGCAAGCACGGAACAGATATGGGTAGGTGACAGCTGGTGTGGTCACTGCTCCCTCGTTCAGTCTCCGTGTACTCCTATAAACCCAAACCAAGCCCACTGGCATTGAATCAGTTCTGATGCATGCAACCCTTTGTGTGTCGAAACAGAACTGGGCTCCACGGGGTTTTTAATGGCTGGTTTCTCGGAAGGTGATTGCCAGCCCTTTGTTCTGATGTTCCTCTGAGTGTATCTGAACCACCAACTTTTCAGTTAATAGCTGAGCACTTAAATATTTGCAGAGCCCAGGGGCTCCTGTTTATTTGTATAACCCCCCAAACAAACCCACCCCCACTGAGTTCATTCCAACTCACAGCAACCCTACAGAACAGAGTAAACTACCCCCTAGGGTTCCCAAGGCTACAAATTTTGATGGAAGCAGACTGCTTCACCTTTCTCCCATGGAGCAGCCGGTGGGTTCAAACCACTGACCTTTGGGTTAGCAGCAGAATGCCTTAACCACTGTGGCACTAGAGTGCCTGTTTATTCTTATACTGCTTGATATTTCTAAGGTCAACTTTGATAGTATTTTGCTAGAGAGTATGACACATGGAGAAGAAATGAAAGAGAGTCCCGGAGTCCCAATATTGTTTCCCACAAAACCCTCCATCACTGTGAGGGCTTGAAAACACACACACATGCACACACACACGTTTATGTTCTCAAGGCTTGGGTGGCAGGAAAGGTCCGAAGAAAGAAAAAAGGATTCAATTCAAATGAAGTGTGAATTCTGAGGTTCACAGGAGCCTCTTTCTTCAGGAGAAATGTGGAATCAAGGTTTCATTTGCAAAGGACATGATCACCAAAAGCCCCGTGGGGAATGGTGAGGAACTTTCTCCAGATCCCAAAGAAGGAAAACGTAACTGGAGAGGCCCTTAGTGTCCAGACCAGAGGGTGAGCTTTCAGAGAATCTTAACGTCTCGGCTCAGGCCCAACATTTTCAGGAAGGTGCATGGAAGTCGTTAGACAGAATTTTCTCATGTTTTGTGCCAGTAGGGGGCTCTCTGTTCCATTTAGAGCAGTGAAGCTGTTCATGGTGCCTGGTAGCCCAGGGCTAGAAACCTCACCTTCACCCAGCCAGCCCACTACAAGGACAGCCTCCACCCATCTCCCAATGGAGACTTGCGTGCTGTTGGGACGCAGAACGTGTTTCAGGTGAACTTCCAGACCAACAGTGGCAGGAAAGGGCTGGCATTCCACCTCCAAAACACTCTGCCGCTGAAACCCTCTGGGGCCCAGTTCTGCCCTAACACACATGGAAGGCATTGCCATGAGTCAGAATCGACTGGGTGCCAACTGGTTTGGTTTTATGTTTGTTGCCTTGTCCAGGCTTTCACCCTTGTTGCAGAGGAAGAACTAGAAGCCTCACCGTGTTCATCGACCAACGATGCCTCCTTCTGCTCAGCAGCCTGCGCATCTCTGCAGGGACGGAAGCGGACCTGCTCGAGAGCAACCACCCTCAGAAGTCTGCTGCCGCATTGAGACCACGACCCCCCGGAAGTCAAGTCCAATCTCTTCCTCAGCCCTTAACAAAACATGCCCAAGGAAACCAATCTGCAAGGTTGGCCCTGCTCCCGACACACGATCCAATGTGGGGACCTTCTTTGTCAAGTTGTAAGCACAACTTTGCACTTAAAATAAAATAACCCTTTCTCTGACGGCACCTGAGGGGCTCCGACAATTGACTGAGGATAATTAATGTTCTCCCCATGCCAGGGCCTGTATTCACCCAATTGTCTTCTTTTTGTGTCGGCATAATAGACAGTAATCAAGAAATAAAAATGTTGCCTGGTGCAGGAGGGAACAGAGGCTCGCGAGTCCTGAGAACAGTGTCATGATTTGGCACAAAGCCCCGTCCCAGGAACTCTCTGGGGGGGTGGGGGGCAGACACACAACCAAATCAACAGAGAACACAGCAGAAAGGCTTCTGGTATTGGCTATCTCTAAGGGTGCCTGGGTTTAGAGTTGTAATTAATTACGAACAAGGACGAATGGTCAAGGAGCAGCTGATGGGGAAGCCGCTGGTGGTTGACACGCCCCTGGGATTTGAGGAAATTCTGTCACATCAGGGCTCCATCCCTCATTCCATCTTACCCAACTGAGCCCCTGAAGAGGAGTTAGGAGAAACAGACTAACTTCAGGGAATGTCATCCAGTGACCTGGAAAGCCAGTGGCGATCCCAAATGCCGTGTTGCCAGTGGGCCCCTTCTCTGTCTCCATGGCCATCCCTTCCCCGGGACTGTGAGCACAATGGGGCTGAGACTGGGTCATTTACCGTGGAGCCCTAGTACCAAGGACAAAGCCACACACAGGGAAGGGGCAAACACATTATTTTTGAATAATGGTTCCAACTGAGTTGGGTCAAATACACTATAATCGAATTATAGGCAAAGAGACAAAAAGTCAAGTCCCTAAATCCTCTGAAAGGATTTGCTGGAGTGTTTTCTGCTGCTTCCTGTGCTTGGGTGGCCCGCCTTTTCCATTTCCAGGAGAGAAGCAACCAGGGCTTGGAACTCGCTCATTCCGGTGTGACCCCTGCTGAGCATTGCGATTCCACCCCAGGCACCGGATCTGAATCTGCAGTTGAACCAGATCCCCAGCTGATTCTTACACATTCTTATGGAAAGGGATCTTGTTAAAACATACATTCGGATTAGGAGCTCTGGGGGCGCAGTGCCTAAGGCACTTGACTGCTAACCAGAAGGCTGG
>NW_006922035.1:859981-865230 GCF_000298275.1 Orycteropus afer afer | reverse complement strand
GTCTCCAAGGCTGTCAGTCTATAGAAGCAGACTGACTCATCTTTCTCCCACAGAGTGGCTGGTGGGTTTGAACTGCCTGCCTTTTTGGTTAGCAGCTGACTGCTTTAACCAGGGTGCCACTAGAGCTCCTTTTCTTGCACAAGAGTAAGCTAGATAAAAACCATAAGCCTCTGTTCAGAGTTAGCTACAAATGCTTTAAGACATGTTCAAGAATCAATCTCTTTCTACCTGGGCATGGCCTGTAACCTGATTTTGCTTCCAGACCCTGGAAACTTCAGAGTTGAGGCAGAGGACACACAGCTGGCCCAGACTCTGCACAAGGCAGACAGCTGACATTTTAAATTTGTTCTGGAATCGTATCAGCTTCCAAATTTTTATCCAGAAAGAGTGATGTTCATCAAGCTCAATTGGCATAACATACTACACTAAAACATTGTTCCCCATCCCACTTTGGCAAGTAGCAACTGGGATTTTAAAAGCTTACAAGTGGCCATCTAGATGCAATGATGATTTCTCCTCATCCAGAGCAAAGAAGAATGAAGAAAACCAAAGATGCATGGAAGCAATTAGTCCAAGGGACTGAAACACCACGTGATCCTCAGCCTACATGACTATGAGACCAGTAGAACTATGGTGCCGGCTACCACTGTCAACCACTCGGAAGGGGATCTATGTAGGATGTTCTGGAATAGAGAGGGAGGACAATGTGGAACAAAACTCAAAATCATAAAAAGGGGGGGGGGACCAGGTTTGCTGGTCTGATAGAGCGTGGTGGAACCACTGAGACTATGTCCACTAGCTAATCTTCAGGTCTGGAACTGAACCCACAGATATGGCTTCCAGCCAAACAAAAGACAGGCATATGAGCTGAACATTCACATTAGGTAAACACACTCCTTGGAGAGATGAATCATGGGAGAATAGAAAGGCTATAGATGCACAAGGAGACAGCTCAGGGGGCAGGAGTGCATGGGAGGTAAGGACACAGGGAAGAGGTAACTATGGGGAGGAAGTGGGAGGGGAGCTGTTGCACTGGGGTAAATTGTAGTCAATGTCATGAGACAAAGTATATGTGAACTGTTGTATGGAAAGTGAATTTGCTCTGTAAACTTTCACCCAAATCACAATAAAAATAAGTAAGAGACACAGAGAAAGAGAGAAAGAGAGAGAGAGTGATGTCCCTAAAGGGACTTGTTGGGTTCCCCAGGGTTAGACGAACAGGGGGCAGACACTAAGAGGATGAAAAACAGGAATATGGGAAAGACCCGCCACTTCCTCCCACCAGATCTCCCTTTAGGGAGAGCCTGAAAGTGGCCTCTCTAGACCCCGTGGTGACTCTTTCCTTGTGATATCATCCCTGGAGCCACACTTGTTGGACCAGGTATGAATAGTCCAGCTAAGTTTGACCAAACGGATTCCCTGTCCTTTGGCAGTGGGAAAGACCACCGGTCCATTCGCTGAAGGGAGCCAAGGTCTAGGATCGTGTGGACTTGGAGGCCACACAGTATACATGTGGCTGAGGGAAGGAGAGAAAGCAGAGCCGAGGGAGGAAACAGGAGGCTGAAGAAGGAAGAACAGCCTAGAGCCGGTAAACGCTTTGCTAGGAGCCAGCGCCTGCTCTCAGCATTGACACATTCAGTCGTCAAAGAACCCTTTGCAACAGATATTGTCCCCATTTTGCATACGAGGAAACAGTTTGGAAAAGGAGCAGAAAAGCAACGAGAAACGGTTATCGTTGGCTGCCATGCAGCCAGCCCCGAGCCACAGTGACCCCATGCGCAATGGAATGAAACGCTGCTCTTCTCCATGATCGGTGCAGATCAACCACTGCAATCCACAGGGATGATTTCCTCAGTTGATTTTCGCAAGTAGATAGCCAGCCCTTTCTTCCGAGTCCCTCTCAGTGTGGGAGCCCCACTGAAACCTGTTCAGTATCAACCCCAGGCGAAAGGGCTGAGGAATTAGCCACTGAAGAGTCCAAGCCTCAGTGAGATCAACTGCTGTGGAGGATAAGGTATTTCTGGGAGCTCCCTGTCAGGAACAGTAGGTCACCTTGGCCCCCACCCCCACTCCCCACAATCAACTTGATCTCTGAAAGCATTGGCTGGTTGGCTTCAGTCTCTGGAGAGGCTAGTAACTCTGTAAAACAAATGCTATGTCCCACACTCCACCTCTCTCCTGGGTCCCCAGAAAAACCACACTGTCATCTTCCACTGCCACCTGGGGGACAGGCCTTGCCATCCCCAGCTGGGCATGAGGCACTGTTGACATCCATCAGCCATTTCTGGGCTGTCAAGTGTCATCAAGTTGCTGGGCCTCTTCACTGGGCCTTTAGTGGACACACAGATTCTCTCTCTAGGATGTTTGACTTACCATCAAGATGTCTAGAAATGGAAGGAACATCACCCCAGGAAAACGCTTCCCAAGATGTGACTTGCATTGACCATTATCCTGGAGCTCCTAATGGGAAGAAGCCCTGCTGCTGAGAATGTGGGTGGCACTGAGGTCCAGCAGTCCCAGAGAGCAGACACCATGAGTAACAGGCAACGGTGAACATTCAACCCTCGACCAGGGAGACTTCCTACCAGGGAGGACAGGTTCCTGGGAGAAGTCCAAGACTCCATCGAAAGCCTCATTCCATCTCAGACTGAGGGCTCGTTTGCCCTGAAGTTGGTGGTTATCCTACACTGATTGAGAAGACAACAGCTCTTCTATGAGCATTTGCTTTTTGTCAGGGACTGCCTAGGTGCTGGGACTAAAAATGAACCTCACAGATCAGTTCGGAGGTCTGTCAGTCAGGGTCCCACCAGAGAAAGCAACTCATACCACATCGTTCAGTAATGATGATTCAATACGGGGAACCAGTCACAGAAGCGCTGTCAGAGCTGAACTAGGGGCAAGGCGAAGCAACCTCGAGATTAACAACTAGAGAAAACTGTTACTGTCCCCAGGGCCACAGAGGCAATCCTAGGAGCTCAGACCAGGAGGGGACAACTGGAAACCGGAAAGAGGGGCCACACTCCAGAGCTGCAGCCCATGTTCAACTGCCAGGGGCACTTGAGAACATGACCAAAGAGAGCAAAGCCAAGCCTTACCTAATTTCCTCTACCATTGCCTTTCAGTAGCCAAACCCACTCAGAGGAGCCTTCAGGCATCACCCCGTTCCAGAGACCCGAGCAGGAGAACAGGAAAGGACCCAAGAGCGAACAGGCAAAGCACCCGCACAGGGGATTGTCAGAAGACTGGCCATCATTTGGTCATTTTTTTTGTCTTCTTTTTAAACTTTTTTTTAAGAAAAATTATTGTGTTTGGGTGAAAGTTGACAGGGCGGATTGGTTTTCCCATTTTGTCATTTCACGGGGTGGTGACATTTACGAGATCCCAGGAGCACCCGCTCCAGCTCTTGCTCCTGCCCCATGGAGCCGGCCTTGCGTGGGTACCCTGCCCCAGGAAGGGGAGTGCAGTCTCCCTCATATTTCTGTTGTTCGTTTCTGTCAAGCCAGCTGCAGCTAATGGCAACCTTATGTGTAATGCAGCCAAACGTCACCTGGTAATGTGTCACCTTCACGCCCTCGGTGTGCTTGAGTCCACGCCCTCGGTGTGCTTGAGTTCAGTGCAGTGGCTCCTTCAACCCGTCCCCTTCAGGGTTTCCTTCGTATTTGTTGACCCTCTTTTTTTTTTACCAATGATGTCCTTTCCTGGCGACTGGCCTTTCCTGATGGCCTGTCCAAATATCTCTCTGCTGGGTTAAATAACTCCAAAGTGTGTCAGAAGTCATTAGGTTCAGTCCTAAAGAGGTCAAAGCAGAGAGGCGACTCTACTAATGCTGATGACCAGTCACACTGGGCTCAAGTCCCACCCCTTCTTGGTGGGAAGGCTGGGCTAAGATCCAGGCACATAAAGACCTCACAGGACAGCCTCCTCACTCCCAGCTTCAGTTCCTACGTTCTCAGGTTACCAGCAGTGTGGACCTTATTCCTTAGGCTTACAGGAGTGGCAGCAGGCACCAAATGGACCTGAGTCTTAAGAACTGAAAAAATACCAGGTGCATAACAGGAAAGACATCCTTTCCAAGTCACCCCCTTTACAGGAAAGGCCCTAAGTTCTGGGGTCTCCACTCGCCCCAGCTTGCATATGGAATACATTGGTGCATGTGAAAGGAACTACCCTGCCTTCAGGGGAGCCTTCAGGCCCAAAAGGAAGAAACTAGAGCCCCGTTTCCTTTCTTTTCATCACTTGAAAACCAGGAGGATATGGGGATTGTTTCACCTTTCCATACCCTCTGAATAGCAACCGCTCCTCTTAGTGGCTAACCTACTGTCGTTGAGTCGACTCCAACACACAGCAACTGGACAGCTCTGGAAAAGCAAAAACGAACACCAAGGGCACAGTGGGGAGAATGACAAGTGTCTGACACGTGGAGGGAAGCAAGTGTGGCTGTGCTGATGCTGGGGGAGAAGTTGGCAAGGAGGGGAAAGAAGTGGCCCCTCTCTGGTGTATGAATGGGGTTCGAAGAACCAGGTCTCCACTTTCCTTTAATTTAGAAGCTCCAGTTTCTACTTTTGTGCCTCCTACATGCAGAATATGTTATGTGAGTCAATTACCTGTGTGCATTTTCCTCTTCATCTGTCTCTTAGGCAAAATACTGAGTCAAATCCAGCCAGGAGCTAAGCAGTTGTGCCTGGAGGCCATGGGCTCATCATGTTTGAGTGAATGTAGTTAGACAGATGTAAGCCGGCCCGGTCCCAGATGTCTCCTCCAATGCTACTGTGGATGTGGAGGGCCGCGTTCCTGGAAGTGTTTGTAATACTCAGCAAATGATCTCAAAATGCCCCCTAGGAACACACATGGATTCACTAGCTGGCTTTCCAACCGTGGAGCGAGTGACTGAAATTCTATCTTCAGTTACAAATGAACTTGGAGACTTGGGAGCTACCCTGCGATATCTCTGAGCTGGAGACATCTATTCATTTCAATCTGTCAATATCCACAAATAATTCAGGGACATTTAAAACACACAGACCCCGGGACCGCGGGACATCTGGTCTACCAGTCGCGGCCATTCTACTGGCTGCTACGCTGGCGTTTGCTGCTGGGAGCCACGATTTCACAGGTGGGCGATCTTTCCGCCCCAGTCAAACGCATTGAACTCAATCTGCAGTTATTGTTCTGAGCCCAAATGGTCTCTGACTCCTAGCCCTGCTTTGTTTCCTGTATCAGACGAGTGGATACTAATTTCCGTCTCTGCA